>NW_028227272.1:52717500-53157500 GCF_978045245.1 Mus caroli
AGTTGTTTTATTCTTCTATTTATTTGTGTCTGCTATGTGTGTACAAGTGTCCATAAAGGCCAGAATAGGACATTTGACACCCCCAGCCCCCCAGAGCAAGGGTTACAGGATGTTATGAACCTCCCAAAATGTTGAGTACTAAATTTAGGTCTTCTGGAAAAACAACAAGCACTCGTAACCACTAAGCTATCTCTCTAGCAACATAAAGTTAATTTTAAAGATAAAAATCAAACTGTTCCTGTTCACTATTATATAACTTCTAGGAACCATGCAGTTGATGACCTCTAGTACCTGTCATTAACTCTAACACAAAGAGAGGGCTCTCGATATAGGATTGTCGAATGGATGGATGAGTGATGAACACATGTCGTGGGAAGGAAGTAGTCAAACCTGTTTCCATGTGTTGCCTTTGAAAGCTCACCCATGACTTCAAACTCAGAGCACACTTCTTGAATGGGTGCCTGACATAGATGGACATAGATCAGGACAAAATCCAGCGGTGATGACACACCTCCATGTTGTTTGGCTTCATTTTTCTTCTGCCTGTCACAACTCCCGGTCTTCCTGTCAGAACACATCCTGTCTTTCTTATTGAAACTATTATTCATAGTCAAAGTATCTGCAATGAAAAAACATAAACAACAGAGAAGGCTCATAGTTCACATTCATTCTTCTTGAAGACAGCTAAGTCAGTCCTCCTTGCTCTCCCTCTTCAGCATGCATACACCAATCTGCATTCCTTCAATCTTAGGGAAATTGTGCCACCCTGCCATAGGGAAAATAAATATATCTTAATCTTGAATAGGATACCAAGGGGCAGGAAAAAAAGTATGGCTCCAACTTGTTATAAAGTAACAGCTTTATTTCTGCTTCATAAACCCTGTCAACCTTGGAGAAACAACATATTCACAGAAATTAGCCCTGCTCCACAGAGGCAAGTCCAGACACTTTGGCAAAGTCTGGAATATTATCAGTCTTAGGTTCTCAGTCCCAGTCTTAGGAAGAACCCATGTAGCAAAGCCATGGAGGACCGTGCATTTGCCCTGGGGGAATGTGGTAGATACATTTGGAACAGAACCAATCCCAGGTTCAAACAAGTAAGTCATGCTTTCAATTCAAAGCTCCATGTGTTGACAAGAGTCAGGGGTACAGTTAGGGTGAGAGCGAATGCTACACTATAGCTACCCCTTCTTCAAACTGTGTGGGTGAAACATAGATCCAGAGTGAAAATTTGGAATAGGTTATAGGGCAGCATTTTTTAATAGCTTTGATTCTATAGCATTTACTGTTTTCCCAAGTTCTGTAAGGGTAAGTCTGCCTGCTTGCTTCTTTTTTCCTTGGTCAACAGCATCCAGTGCATAGTCCATTGACCTGCCCTCCAACTCAACTCTGTAGTCTAAAATGCTTCAATCCTCCAATCTGGCTATGTACTATAATAATGGTCCTGCTCTCCAACTCAACTATGTACTTTAATGATGTAGGATTTGTGTAGACATCTCCCACAAAAGATCAGTTAAGATGAAGACGCCCTGTTTCTGTTAAGCTATCGGGTCACCATCAGTTCAAGATCATCCAAGAATGAAAAACTAGAATGCTTCTATAGACCATATGCATCAGTAAAAGGCAGTATCTCCAGGCTTCCTGGAAAGACACAACTTACAGATTGCTGGTACTTATACAGCATCCCGTTGAACAGTTAAGAGACTGTAATGGGAAAAGATGGACCCATGATGAAAGTGAGATTGCCAGTGTTTGATTTAAATGGAACCTGATTATAGATAGATCTGCTGCTGGTCCCACGGTGGGGGTTGAGGTGCCTCATCTACGAAGCACTCTCCATCTCACCTCCATCACTAAGCACTCTGCTTGTGGACTGGCCCTTTTGATCAGGTTCCCTTCTTCTAGAAATGAAACTTCATGGAGAATGTGGCACAAGGTGAAGGGAAAAGGATGACGATTGCCCCAGGATTCTAACTCACAGGCATGTTGAGGAACATCCACATATCCACAGTACTATCAAGTCAGCATTTCTGTCCCTCAAATCTACTGTAGCCACATACAGCTTTGGCTTGCTTTTTGTCTCTGCCACCACTGAACTCTCTCAGAGCATGAGACGCTAGTGGGTTATAATTCATGGAAAAACAACAAGCCATCTCTGAAGGCAAAACTCACAGACTAGCTCCTGACTAACAGGAATAGTAATTACTTAATAAAAGGAGGAAGATAGTCCATCCCTTACATCGACATTACTAACCTCCCTACTAGCACTGAAGAAGGTCCTGTCATGGTATGGAAGTCATTCTTCACGTGTCACGTGGTGTATGATAGCCATGAGGCAAGAGGAGCAAGGATACTACATGGCTTGCAAGGAGATTCCCTGAAGATTCCCATGTCTCTGTAGCCAGTTCATATTTTTTAATTTGGCTTTTATTTTTAAGGTAAGCATGGTCATTATTTTAATATATTTCATTTCATATTGTTTCTATACATATTTTCTAACCTATTCTTGATGCCTATACATAAAAATGAGGGTATAAGGCAGAAGCAAAAAAAAATTTGGAACTCTTTCTCTTTTTTTGATGGAATTTTTTCATTACTTTATATAAGAACTCATACTTGAGTAGATATTATCTCCCATTGGTTTTCTCTGCATAATATTCTCATGAAAACCCTCACCAAAATTAAAAGTATTATAACTTACCTAGAACTCAGAATTGGTCACTTTCAATGGACATATGCACAGGTCACTTCACCTACTGCTGTGTCTATAAACCTTTCAAGAAGCAACGCACAAGAGGAGGTTTTATCTGAGAGTCTTGTTTGCAGAGACACTCTCTATTATGGTGGGAAAGGCCACATGGTGGGAATGGCTTGCACCTGTGGGTGCAGGAGCCTAACATTGTGTGTTCACATCTCCACAGATCAAGAAGCAGAGGAAGAAAACAAGAAGAGGAACTGGTCTATAAACCCACCCACCCACCCACCACAACCACTACACACTACCACCCACCCCTCCACCACCACCCACCACCACCCCCAGGGACCGAATTCCTTTATCAAGTTTCCACCTCCTAAACTTTCCACACCCAAAGGCAGTAGAAAAACATCGAGGAAACCATTTTTCCCAGATACAAAATCCGACCACTAGTTGAAGGGTTAATGGTATTTATAGATGCTGAAGTAGGGAAAATTAGTTTTCTTTCGTGATGTGAGCCATGGTAAGCTAACTTCACAGCAGGAGAGAAAAAATTTCTAAGACTAGCCAGACAACCCATACTGGGAGGAATGAAAAAGGAGAAGGAAGAGAAAAAGGAGGAAGAGGAGGAGATAATCTCAAAATTGGATGGGAGAAAAGAGTAGAGAGAGTGATAATAGGAGGAGTTGGGGGGAGTGGGGTAGATATATTCAAAACACATTGAAAGAAATTCTCAAAATTTTTAAGTAAAATGTTGTCAAAGAGAGTTAAGTTTTCATACCCTGCCAAAATAGTTCCACCACCGGAGATCAAGTATTCCAACACATGAGCCTAGGGGAAGAGGGGATCGTACATTTAAACCAACTTTAAAAAAAAAAAAAGTTACCAGACCTGCTTTTATTTATGTGCCCACTGCCAAACTACCTAGAATTTTTGAAAAGGACAACAATAGCTTGTGTGCTTAACCTTGCGGAGAATGAAAAGCCTAGGTCCAAATAGGGACTGAGCATGCAAATCAAAACAACCAAGATTCTTGTGATGGCTACCACAATAACCACAACATGGCTGAAGACGAGGCAAAATAATCAAGAAGCGGAGACCCCTGGTGGTCCTGTTTCTCAGTTTCCAGGGATATCTGTTACCTAATGTAGACAAATATGATAAAACAGGAGATGGAAACCAGAGTTCTAGCCAGGAAGAGTCAAGATAGACCCAACAAAAATATTTCCAGATATCCCAAGCAATGGTCCTGGCAGAAACCGCTGCTTACTGGAGGCTACAGGGTCATGCTCTAGTGAACACAAAGAATTTTACATCTGGTTAGAAACATTTGCCTGGGAGCATCTTTTATTCTTCTAAATCTGACCAAAGGAAGCATCCAAGGTTCATTAAACACTTTCATGTGAGATATTCTACTTGGCTGATATTATTAGCCCTGTAGACATTTAATACATGCTTTGTTAACTGAATGTTTACATAAACAACTTTTGTTCTCAGCATTGTCTGATAATGAAACAAAGATGTAGGAAAAAATATGTTTGATCTGGGAGTCATGACCTCTAGTTTCTCCTCAACTCAGAGCCTCCTCTAGCTAGCTATATGACAACCAAATCATAAATTCTTCATGTCTAATAATCTAAATTTTTGACAGATTTAATGTCTTTTCCATCACTTGACACATTGGTTGAGCTCATGAAAACAGCACTGTTTGATATGCACTAGGAACACACACATAAAAAAATCTTTTAAAATGTTACAGCTTTGCACAATATTAAATTTTTTATTAGTTAATATTCTAAGTCTCGTGTAAATATGATGTTCTTGAGGCTTATGTTGGATCTACTTCATTTGTCTTTCATGGTATGACATCCAGCAGTAGTTAGGTTAAGATCTAAGGAGTATAATGAGAGTTGTGAAAGAACCTTGACATGAGGAGAAAATCTAGACCAGAAGGAGGTTTTCTATTAGAGAAAACATATATTTGTGTTTTTAAAAAACTTCCAAAGTAAACATTGAGCATGTACCTTGTGTTGGTGTGTTGGCTGGTTTTTTGTCAACTTGACATAAGCTTAAATGTATCTAGGAAAGAGAATTTTTTTTAAGATTTATTGATTATTTTATCAAAGTGCACTACAGCTGACTTCAGACACGCCAGAAGAGGGTGTCGGGTCTCATTATGGATGGTTGTGAGCCTCCATGTGGTTGCTGGGATTTGAACTCAGGACCATTGGAAGAGCATTCAGTGCTCTTAACTGCTGAGCCATCTCTCCAGTCACTGGGAAAGAGAATCTTAAGAGAGAAAATGCTTCCTTAAAGTTGGCCTGTAGGCAAGTCTGTGGGGTATTTTCTTGATTGATGATTGATGTGGGTGATGTGGGAGGGCCCCACCCATTTGCAGTAGTGACATCCCTGGGCAAGTGGTCCTGAATAGCATAAGAAAGCAGGCAGAGAAAGCCATGAGACACAAGCCAATATGAGACACAGCACTCCTCCAGAGCCTCTTCTTCCAGATTCCTGCCTTGCCTTCCTTCAGTGACAGTTTGTGACCGGACAGTTACAAGATAAAATCAACCCTTTCCTCAAGTTACTTTTTGGTCCTAGTGTTTGATCACAGCAATAGAAATCCTTAGTTATAATTCCAGAGCTGAGGAGAGAGCAGTGAGAACACAGCAAAACCTCTGCCCTCCCAGGCCATTCATGATGTTTAGGGGGAAGAAATACTATACAAGGGAAATGCAGAATCTATCAAATGAGAAATTACAGCTACAGAAAAAGTAAATCAAAGAAAGTTGATACACTGGTCAGGAGAAGCCTTAGCTTCTCTTGGGTGTAGAAGAAATTGCAGGCATGACCAGGATGGTAGCCACCCTACCTGTCACACAGCACTTCTAAGTAAGAAGCAAGGCACACCATGCTTCTGGTGTCAGAACACTGACTTCTGAAGTAGTGCGAATAACTGGTAGCTGGCTTAAAGATTAGTCTGGACTCTCCACACCTCCTTTAACGGGTTTCTTCCTCATAGAGGCTCTGGTGGTATGAGCTCTCACTAGCCACTATGAGATAATGTGCTAGCCAATCACAGTTGGTGGGCTTCCACTGTAAGAGTGAAGTAAAGCAGGCACGTTCCCTGAAAATGGACTGTTTTATCTCTGACCCACAGGCATTGTCATCTTGCCAGGGGATGCCCCAGTAACAACAGAATAGGGGAAAAAATCTAGTTAGTGCTTGACACCATCTTGACCTCTGTCTTGAACTCTTTGATTCAAATCCAGATTGCTATAGCATTAACACATTTCTATCCTCCACCTTCCTTCTTCATTCATCATAAGGACAACAGATGTAGATGTCAAGTATTTACCTGAAAAATGACACCATTCTTATTTACCCAGGTCTTTGAATTCAGTCCCAACTTTGATGGAGCAATGACACAGCTTGACCGAAGAGCTGAAAAACCCACCTGGTAACTGCTGCCTTTATAGCGTGCTCCGTGTCTTCACAGAGCTGTTCTGTCTGTGGAAAATCCAGGGTCTCTGTTTTCTTTCCATTTGATTTCATCAGGAAATCAACACATGGTTTTATTGTAAAATGGTTATACTACAAGAATATGCCTGGAAAGAGGGGGACAAGAGGTTTTTACATAAGGACAAGAAACATGAAGAGTGCAGATGAACATACAAAGGAAGAGAAAACAAAGGAAAGAACTATTCAAAGACAATTCAATAGAGTCAACAATGAGTGTACAGTAGGAGTAAATAGACAAATTATCTAGTATTCAAATGTTACAAATATAAATCTGGGAGAAAATGGAGAAGATGCCTGGGCATCCTAGTTCCCGAGATATGAAGACATCTAAGGAGACAGCTTTTGGGTCTGCAGAAATGGAGGTGAAGATGGTCTACAGAACTGTTTTTTCAACAAATTCATTGAGACACCAGGGAAGAGATTAAAGAAATATAATAGTAGGGTGAGAGGGGGAAGAGAAGTGGGTTGAGAAGCGCAGTGAATAATGCATTGATTCCCACAGAGGTATTCAGTCAAGAGTTAAACAAACTTCTCTGGACAAAGTCACTGGGTATCTTTAAAGGGGTAGTAATGGAGTCCTATTTCTATCTTATTCTTCTATGGATTTATTTGCATCCCTGGGGATCCAGACAGCCTGTTTAGAGTGTGGGAACCAGATCACAATAATCTCCTTCTATATGGAGATATCAGGTGACAAATTAACGCAAAGCAAATATCAGTGCCTTGTAAAGCAATTCTTTTACACCTTCCAAGTTTGGGCTCCTTAAGGAGCTGTCTTTAGCAAAGCTTAGAAACCAGCTGAGAACAGATGTGCCGCAAACAGATGGGAAATATATACTTTCCTCACTCATAGCTGAAGCGATAAACAATGATGGCTGATATCGTCCTGAGGATCCAGACAGCCTCTCTAGAGGTGAGGAAGCTTAGGGGACTTGAATGGGGGAGGAGGTTGTTTGATGGCCAGTCATTTTATTTTGTTTTATTTCTTGTTTTCCTGTTACAGGGTGTATGCTCATTTAAATGAGAACTGTCCCCATGGGCTCAGTTGTTTGAACACTTGACTGCCATGACCTGCAACAGCTTTGGCACTGGCCTGACTTGAGCAACATGGGCAATGGGAAATGAAGACAGGTGCATGTACAGAAAAGTTAGAATTGGGTGGGCTGTGCACTCTGATGGAGCTGCACCAGAAGCCTGGAAACTCAGTGTATTTGTTATATACAGCTGAGTGAGGAGGTAGTCTTAGTGTACACAGCTGTATGAGGTCAGTTAGATGATGGCAGTAAGGCAGTCAATGTAGGGAAGCAATGTCAGGCTACAATAGTCAGGGAAGGAAAAGCTGAGGTTGATACTTTGTCTACACACACTCTCAGCATCAGTACTTGGACCAGAGGAACATGAGTCTGAGAAACTGGCATCATTCACAAGGCATCACTTACCATTTCAGCAACACTCATTCACTTAGGACTTTAAAAACAAACAAACAAAAGCCTCTACATCAAGCTCTGCTTTCCTCTGTATGTTCACTATATTTCCCATTTCCCTTCCTTACTGTATTAGTTATTTATCTCCCAAAATACCTGATACAAAATAATTTAAGGAAAGAAAGGTTATTACAGCTCACAACTTGGAGATGAAGTCCATCACAGCAAGAAGATCATAGCATCAGGACCACGAGGAAGCTTGTTGTGTCCATAGTCAGAAAGCAGGGATGAGAGCCGATGCTCACCTTACTTTCTCCTTGTTATTCAGTCCAGGGGCAGTCTATGGGATGATGTCACCCACATTTATAATAGGATTTCCCCACTCCACTAACAACTTAATGAGTCTAGAAAAGCTCCCGAGTGCACACATAAAGGCTTGCTTTCATGCTGATTCTAAACCCCATCAAGTTGGTACTCAAGACTGACTATGACACAGACTAAGGTGGCTTTTTAAAAAGATGACCCATCCTTTCTAATATGATGTTCCCCTACCTTCTGAGACTCGTATGATCCTGTTTGACTTTCCATCCCTGACACTGCTCTGATTTCCATAAACCTTTGATGATTTCTAAATTCCGTTCCTGGCTGACACCTTCCCATGATGAAATTGAAACCTATTATTACGATTGACAAGCATCTGACTCTTCATGACTATGCATGGGCAAGGGCTCCTGACACATTCTTCTCTGCATGAGGCTTGGTCTCCTCTGAGCATCAGGGTCACTCCTGCAACACTGAAAGCAACTGAGTACCACATCTAGAAAACTCACACTCGAAAAGGAGCCTACATGGGAACATGTGCTGCCAAAAAAAGACTGAGTCAATCTCAGACCAGCACCTGAGTCACTAATGTCACTAATGTGACTAATGTCACCTAATGTTTCCCAGAACCCATAGCATTATGTACAATAATAAATCATCTTATCCTTAAATTTTCCTTCTCAGACCTATTTATACAGTTCTGGATTGTGTGAGCTTTATTTTTTTAAACTTGAAGACCCTTTAAGTTTTCTCAGCTTAGAGGCTGTGTAGATACGCTTTCAACTCTCTCTAGTTTACAGTCTACTTCTGGCTACCAGGACACTCAAGTGATGTCTTAGAATGTTTATTATTCTCTTCTCTGGGAAAACAATCTTGGCTATAGATCCAAGTATTCTACTACCTGTTTCTCAAAAACTCAAAAATTTGAATGTGCTCAAAATACTTTCAAAGATAGCTGATGTTCATCTTGAATTAAGTGAACCAAGAACACACTTTCACATCTCAGAGCCAGAATAATGGGGCTTCCTGCTCACTCTGCCTCTGCCTTCCCTTGAACAGAGAGGTCTAGAAAAAAAGCCACAGCTCTATGACTGCTCTGTGGTTACTTTAGCTTCACAACCTGTAGAAAATCTGGTTACCAGACAACCTCAAGGTTTAACTTTTGTTCATTAGAAGTGCTGTAATGAACAGTTTCTGTGACAAGAGTTGCAAAAAAAATTAGTTTAAATGTCTTAAGTTAACTCATCACAAATTAGCATTTAATTCACAAAATCCAAGTAGAAAAGACCATGTAAGTATATGGCCAATTCCTTAGCAAGTTGCATTGCTCAAATTAACCATAAAATAGAAAATTCTATCCGTGCCCTAGAAGAATGCTTACAGATGGCAGAAAGGCTGAGAGGCACATAGCCAGTCCCAACAAGAACAGTGATGCCATTAGATGACAGATGCTCCAGAGAATGACATTATCCTCACCCTGGTCTCACCTTCTTCTTAATGCAATTATAGTCCAGTCCCTTATTTCCTAATGGTCCTTAGATTTTCATCTATCCATTAATGGCCACTGCTTCATCTTATCTCGTCATCACATTGAGATCCTAACTAGTCCCCCTGCCCTCCGTTTTCCCCATTTCACACCACCTTAATTTTCAATATATCTTTCTAAGTTCAAGACACCATCAAACCACTAAGCCTTCACAGAACCCATGTGGTCCTCAGCATATGTGTGGTTCTTCAGTTCTTTGACTGGACTCTGGCTACTTCCAACATAAATGTGTTTAGTCCAGCACACATGTATATTCTATGCACTACAAAGATTGTCCTGACTTCTTTATCAGTCTTCTAGAAACCCATTCTTAAGGCAAAAATAAAAGGTGATATTTTAACAGTGATGGTATAATCTAGACAGAAGAAGTATATTTCACAGTCCCCCAGATGTATCCACCTTGATAAATAAAGTGAAGCCGAGCCATGAGGAACATTTTAAGGACAGGTGTTTAGGATATTCAAATGCACTGGGCACAGCACACCTCTATTCTTGATGCTTATTTCCCACAGTAGAAACTTTATACCTTTTATCATGGGTGTAATATACAATGGGCTTGAAGCGTGGGAAAGTATTAATGACTACTTCTTGTGGTTACACAAATGTGACTTCTTGTTTATGAACACAGATATTCATCTGGCTTGGAGGATTTAGATCGTTACAGCACTGTAAGGCTAATGTAGGAAGAGATAAGCAAACTTCTTCTACAGAGGCTACAGATACTGATAAATTCTAAGCTACATTCATATTTTAAAACATCTGTTTAAATATTAAATATATCCACCAGACTTATCTGAAGCAATATGCAAAATGAAAACCAGGAGTGTATATCTTATAGTCCTCCTAGATAATTCTGGTGATGGGTCAGGCAGAAGAACAACTGTCCTAAGGTTGCAGAGTAACCACATTGTTCTGTGACCTGGAACAGTATGCTATGTTGCAGTACATATTCTGTAAGTTTTTGATGACAAAGGTCTCCTGATGAATGTACTACAGAACTCTATGGACCAGCTTGGGCCCCAAATAATAAACACTCCCAACTCTTCTACTCTCACCAAGAACCAGTAAGCAAAACATTTCCATGTATCTCACCTCTGAAGTACAAGGAGGCAGAAAGGATGGGTAAGGATGGAGAAAGGGAAGGGCGAAAGAAGGGTTACTCGTCTACAGAAAGAGGGAAAGAAGATGGCAGCTACAAATGAGATATATCCGGATTCACAAATAATTTGAAAGTACTAAGTTCAAATTAAGGGGGAAATCACAAATCTAGTTCTATGCTATCTCTAGAACATAAAGAAAATTACAAACATAAATAGAGATACAAAAATGTATATACAAATGTTTAGCTATAAAAGCAAATGCAGAATGAGATTGCAGGCCAGTTCTTCACAGAAACAAGAAGGAGTCTATGACGAATTTTATATATACTAGCTTTAAGATACATTAGCTGGGGTTTATCTCAGTGAGAGAACACTAGCCTAGCATACACAGGGTTCCAGGTTCAATCGCTATCATCTCCCAAAACAATAAATTCACCAAATAAAATTTATCAGCCTAAAGCCATAGGAATGATTAAATAAAATGAACTGATACACAGGAGAAGACTTTCACACAGTTTCTTACAATATGGAAATAAAATTACAGCATAGACAATTCATCTTTATACCTTTTCTTTATGTTATATGAACTATGTGGCTACTGCCAGGGAGCTGTTCTTCTTTAGGGCTGTAGTAACTGGATGATAGCTCATGCCCCACTGGAGGGCCACACCCCTATGCACATAGGGGTAGCACTGAGTAAACTCACAAGTTATTAATAACACACACACACATACATGCTCATGCATGCACACTCACATGCGTGTGTGCACACACACACACAGGAAGACATGAAGTAAGTAAAGTGATTTTAGGTGGAGGGCACCTGGAGAAGTTAGCGTAAGGGAATGGTAGATAGATATGGTCAGAATATAAGTATGGGAAATTTTTAAAGAGTAGATTTAAAACATTATTTTTCTAAAAACTGATTTTTTGCATTTTTTATTAGATATTTTCTTTATATACATTTCAAATGCTATCCTGAAAGTTCCCTATACCCTCCCTCCACCCTGCTCCCCTACCCACCCACTCCCACTTCCTGGACCTGGCATTCCCCTGTACTGGGGCATATAAAGTTTGCAATACCATGGGGCCTCTCTTCCCAGTGATGGCCGACTAGGCCATCTTCTGCTACATATGCAGCTAAAGACACGAGCTCTGGAGGTACTGGTTAGTTCATATTGTTGTTCCACCTATAGGGTTGCAGACCCCTTCAGCTCCTTAGGTGCTTTCTCTAGCTTCTCCACTGGGGGCCCTGTGTTCCATCTTATAGATAACTGTGAGCATCCATTTCTGTATTTGCTGGGCACTAGCATAGCCTCATACGAGACAGCTATAACAGGGTCCCTTCAGCAAAATCTTGCTTGCATATGCAATAGTGTCTGGGTTTGGTGGCTGATTATGGAATGTATCCCCGGGTGGGGTATTCTCTGGATAGTCCATCCTTTGGTCTTAGCTCCAAACTTTGTCTCTGTAACTCCTTTCATGGGTATTTTGTTCCCTATTCTAAGGAGGAATCAAGTATCCACCCATTGGTCTTCCCTCTTCTTTATTTTCTTGTGTTTTGCAAATTGTATCTTGGGTGTTCTATGTTTCTGGGCTAATATCCACTGATGTTTTAACTCATGAGATTTCTCTGTAAGCTAAGTTTAACCCCAGAGATCCACACTATAGGTAAAAAGGGGACTATGTCCTATTCTGTGGCCTTCACAAGTATGCTGTAACACACATGTGGATGTATACCCATATAAACAAAAAGATAAATAAACACATGTAAACTTACATGTTCTAAGAGGAAACTTTAAAAACATTTTCAGCTGAGAACGAGACTCTGCTAGCAGTGTTGGGAGAGTAAAGCTGTACTCACATGAGGAGATGAGTTTGGATCCCCAGCAGATGCTGGGAGACAGAGACAGGAGAATCTCAAAGGCTTGCTGGCAAGGCAGTCCAGTCAATTGGAGGGCCCCAGATTCTGTGAGAGATAATGCCTCAAATAACAAAAAAAGTAGACATCAATTCTGTCCTCAGAGGCCCTTTCTGAAGTCCCTCCAGCTTCAAGCTAATCCTGTCATAAAGCTAACCCTGGGTACATCATAGTTAGGATGCTGCCCTGTGACTGTAGAAGGAGACCTCATAAATTTTATTGCTAAACCCATGAATCAAATGGCCCCAATAAGCCTTTCAGAATATATGTCACCACTCTCCTTTTATAACTTCTTAATCTAGCTTTCAACTTTACCTCACTTAATTTTATTTTTACATTTTTTTCTTGACTAAGGCTGTTATTCTCCCTACATTTAGAAAATACATGCAATATCAACTCTTTTTATTTATTATTATTATTTTTAACCACTCCCACCCATTCCACTTCACAATTCTTTCTCTCTATTAGAAGAAAGAACCAAAACAAACTAAAATCAAAGAGCATAAAAAGACCATGTTTATAAGGGGGGGGAGGATATGAGTAGGAGGAGGGCGAGAGAAAGAGAGAGAAAGGGAGAGAGAGGAGAGAGGACAAAACAAAACATGTGTTAGGGACAGAATTGATGTCTACTTTTTTTGTTATTTGAGGCAGGATCTCTCACAGAATCTGGAGCCCTCCAATTGACTGGACTGCCTTGCCAGCAAGCCTTTGAGATCCTCCTGTCTCTATCTCCCAGCATCTGCTGGGGATCCAAACTCATCTCCTCATGCGAGCACAGCAAACACTTGATCCACAGAGATAGATCCCCAGAGATATCTCTTTAGCCCTGGGTTGAATCTTAACTTCCGCACAAGGGCAATCTGGGAGTAGAGTTGGAATATAATCCAGAGTTCATCCGACTTTTAAAATATTTCCATAGAGATCCGTCTTAGTTTGCTTTCTATTGCTCTGATAAACACCATGACCAAAAGCAGCCTAAGAAAGAAAAGGTTTATTTCAGCTTATAGATTACTGTCCCTCATGAGGAATTCCGGTTAGGACTCAAGGCAGGAACTCAAGTAGAGACCATGAAGGAATGCTGATTACTGGCTTGCTCATGGATTGCCCTGTTTCCTTTCTTATACACCTCAAGACGACCTGCCCGTGGATGACAGCATCCACAGTGGACTGGACTTTTTCATATCGATCATCAACTAGGAAAATTCCCCACAGGGTTGCCTACAATCCAGTCTTGTTTTGTTTTGTTTTGTTTTGTTTTGTTTTGTTTTGTTTTGTTTTGTTTTGTTTTGTTTTGTTTTGTTTGAGACAGGGTTTCTCTGTGTAGCCCTGGCTGTCCTGGAACTCACTCTGTAGACCAGGGTGACCTTGAACTCGGAGATCTGCCTGCCTCTGCCTCCCAAGTGCTGGGATTAAAGGCATGCACCACCAATCCAGTCTTATGGACACATTTTCTCAATTGACCTTCCCTCCTTTTAGATGAGTCTCGTTTGTATTTGAGTTGACAAAAACCAAACCAAACAAAAGATAACACCAGGACAAATGTTTAGCCACGAGAACACACAAAGATCATGGGGTTAGATCTGTCTATGAAAACTTGCTGAGGTCCTGCATGTGCATAATATTGGGTGGGGCCTTGGGACACACGCAGAGGAAAATACACCTACATCTTAGAGAATGGTGAATGGTGTTCTTGCCTGGGAGAATCACGGCTCTGAAAGGGTCTGGCTGCATCCACGTTCACGTGGCAACTGAACGAGACTCATAATCTGAATGCAGGATGTTGAACACTCAAACTTGTGCTCTCACGATTCTTTTAGACAAATTTTCTCATTTGCATGTAATAGAGTCAGCTTTAGTAAGTAAATCTTTGAAAAGCAAGCACTTTGCAAAACTTTTAAGTGGTTCTTATTGTATTTGTTTTCTGACATGAGACCTCTTCCCCAAAGACCACAATAGTGGTGATGCCAGAAAGAAAGGATGAACTGAGACAGAACTGGAAGAATTTTTAAGTCCCCCCTCCCTTTTTGCAATGTTTTCCTTTCTGTTCTTCAATTCTGGTCCCCAAACTCTTTGATACCTTAAAAAAAAAAACCTTCTTATATTCTTACTTCTAAATCTATGATGGTGTCTGTTCTTTGACAGTTGATCAGGAGCATGCCTATAGAATGAGTTAGTTTCCTTCCATATAGTGATTTAAAAAGCATGATTCAGAGTTGACAATCTGCTTGTTGGAAGTTAATGCTATATTCCAAAACAGCTAGTAGAGAGTGCTCGAACTTAAATAGGAGATCTGTACAATGCTCCTTGCCCAGTGATCTATGAGGAAGATGAGGTGTAAAGATTGTAAGAGCCAGGTATGGTGGATGACTCCAAGAACACAGTAGTTTCTAGACAAACCAGGGCTGGTGCATATATGTGTCAGTAACTTCAAATTCTGCCATTTCTTTCCTCTTTAACCTGAAGCAGGTGACTAGTTAACATCTATGACCTGCTTTTTTACCTCAGTACTAAAACATTCTTGTTTATTAAGAGACTTAATAACAGAATGCTCCTAACATACACAATAGTAGATACTCCAAAAGCTTATGAGTTGTTGGTCAGAGAGATCCCAGAAGCCCCTCAAACAGGACAGGCTCTTCCCATTCTTCTTGATTATCGACAAAAACTAGATGATAAGACTCTGCTGCTAAAGACACCACATACCTTGGATGCACCATAAGGAGAAATCAAGCTGGAAGTGATGTGGGAAGCTTGCTTCCCAAACAACAAGCTATCTTAGGTCAAGATTTTGCAAGGTGCCATGTAGGCTGTTGTAAGAGAAAAGAGAAAATCTATGCTCCTATCCAGCTGTGAACCCTATGGCCCATGGGACCAAACTGCCAATTAAGATGTGCTCATAGGTAGAGTAGATAGTGGACCTATTGTTATCCACCTTCCCTCTGATTGGATCTGAGACCCACTTCACAGGAGTGACTACATTCTTGGTGCTGGAAACCTTGTCAAAAAGGCACATCAGTAGAGATTATAGGCCCTAGAAGGGTACTGTTGTTAGATGAGTTGATGTAGCATCAAACTGACTTATAAATAGTAATGTTTCTACTCATGGATAAAAGATATGCTTAGCTCTATCAAAGAAGTCTTTCTTTCCAGTGAACAGTGGTGAATATAGAGTCACGGCTGCACACAGTGATAAGAAAAAGTAAAAGATGAAGGTTTAGCCCTAAATAAGACATTTGTACTATCCCATCTAAGGTTCATAGATCATTGCAGAAACTATAAGAACAAGAAGATGGGCAAGAGGCATGTGAAATGTCACTGTCTGGGAAAGACATCGCTGTCAAAATCACAAAGTATAGTAGCTACAAACACTCACACTGGGTCTGCATAAGAATGGGTCCCTCTAGCAAACACAGGAGTGGATGTTCACAGTCAGCTATTGGATGTATCACAGGGCTCCCAATGGAGAAGCTAGAGAAAGTACCCAAGGAGCTAAAGGGATCTGCAACCCTATTGTTGGAACAACATGATGTACTAACCAGAACCCCGGAGCTCTTGTCTCTAGCTGCATATGTATCGAAAGATGGCCTAGTCGGCCATCAATGGAAAGAGAGGCCCATTGGACTTGCAAACTTTATATGCCCCAATATAGGGGAATGCCAGGGCCAAAAGAATGGGAATGGGTGGGTAGGGAAGTGGGGGGCGCTATGGGGGACTTTTGGGATAGCATTGGAAATGTAATTGAGGAAAATATGTAATAAAAATAAAAAAAAAAAAGAATGGGTCCCTCAAAAGTCAGGCATGGAGGGGCTCAGCAATCCCTACCCCTCACTGCTGAACTATTTGCCATGGATACACTCAGGAAGAGACAGCCACATGGCCTTCCTTTGTGTGCTCACTGAGATCCTACCAGGAGCCAATGGATCGCACCAATGCAATGGTCACAGATGGCCCTGGTTAAGCTAAATGAGTCACAAAACTAAGGCAGAAATTTAATCTGGGAAAGGGATTGGTACGAAGAAGGGGTGGGGACAGAATGAAGGGGGTGGGATGAGAAAAGGCAGGGTAGGGATAGGCAGAAGTGAGATGCAAGTTGATAGTTATGGAAAGGTAATTAAGAGAAGAAGAGTAATTAGAACACATTAAATACAATGTATGAAATTGTCCAATAACAAAATTAATCCATTTTAATAGTCTACCAATACTATCATTGGGTGGAACTTTACAGCCACAACTATCTTTTCTCGGATGCAAAGCTCAGCAGTGGTTCCCATTTAACTCTCAACTGTGGCGTGTTGCTGAAACAGTATCCAAGCTAAGCCCTAAGCTTCCCTGGTAAGCTTCCAGCATGGAGCCCAAGGACCAATCTGTACCTGCCTCTCCTTGTTCTGAAGCATCGTGGTAAAGCACCTCCATGCTAACCTTAGAGACTCATGTCCACGTGAATAAGTGACAACAAAAAACAACAAAAGTGATTTTCTTATTCCAATTGCTATTTTTTTCTTTCCGTCACAGCTTGGATTTCATCCACTTAGGGAAGCTACCGCCCCCTGTCTTCCTTGCCCCAGCATCCTGAAGCTGCTCATCTGACTTTCTTGCCCAGTCTTAAGCATATTCTACTAGAGTGCTGACACTCCGTACTGGCATCGGCTTCATCTTCGGGACTGTAAGATCTTCCAGGCTTGCCCATCTTTTGTCGCCCAAATATCACAACAATGCTTAAAAACACCTTTTGTTTTGTTTTGTTTTTTAAAATGCTAAGAACACTAGAAGTGAAACCAGTTTCATTTTTGAGGGTTGCCATAAAAACCTGACAGAATATTACTGTACCCACAGAAACCTGGCTGGACAAGAGCCTCCAAAGGAAAGTGCAGAAGTACAAAACACAAAGGAGAAGGTTCTGGGTTCATAAATCAGAGAACTGAAAATTTGGAAATACACCCGGGATTGATCATGTAGCTGCTTATGGAAAGTCAAAATGGAAAGAATCCTCCACCAGGACTTGAGAGGTCTGGAGCTCATCCAGGCCCTGTTATTACTGCCTGTGCACCTCCCTACGCCTAGTACTGGAAATAGTGATTCATGGTCCCGTCAAGCTCTTTCCACATAAGCACATCTGGACTCACTGTCATTAGCCCCATTCTCGTTAGGAGGATTGAAACACAAACACTACACCATTTCATACCAGAGCCCCGCAGCAACTAGCTGCCTCAGCTGGGGTGGAACAGAAGCAGGAGGCTTTCCTGTCAGAAGGCTGGCCTCCAGAAGTGGCCTAGATGAGCAAGAAAACACAGAAAGAAGCAGAGCTCTTCTGGTCTCCACCATGAATAGATCCCCACACTTGGGAGAAAACAGGGCAGGTCAGCAGCACAACCACTGAGCTCCCTGCAAATGGTTTTCATCAATGTCCGTGCCAGATAATTGGAGGCAGAAGTTGCTCACACTCCATCTATAAACACGGTGTTGTCTGGGTCATCGTGTCTGGGTAGCCACTGTGACACCATCAAAAGTCTATAGAAACAAGTCAAGAGCTGAGAACTTGATTACCTCTAGGGTTACACGCCCACATCCAAGTGGATTGCTATGAAGCCTTTAAAAACATCTGTAGGTGTAGAGTATATGCATATATTTTAGCATATGAAAGGCTATTCAGCCTCTTAGAAGACAAGGTGAGAAGTTAGTGCTGAATTATAATTTAAACATTAAAAGTCTACAAGAGAAGCTTCATCTAAGTCAATAGTTTTTTTGAGTCTTTAATGAAAAACCTGGAAGGCTATTAAGCTATAAACCTATTTTTAATTCTCAGCTACCATTTTATTGATATATGATTCCCATACTATAAACCCTTTTAAAAGTGTCCACACAATGCATATTTTCAATGTAAAGGCACCATTACTTCTACTTAATTTCAGAACATTGTTAGTCACCCAAGTAATAAACCTCTTATTAGCACTGACGGCACATTCTTCAGTAAGCCAGCCACTAGGAACTGCAGGTCCTCCTTTTCCTATGGGATCACCTACTCTGAATGCTGTAAACAAATGCAGTAATAGAATCTATGACTTTTTGTGCCTGGTTTCTTTCTGTGTTGGTTTTTTGCTCTATAAACTTAGACCACAGGCACTAATAAGAGAGCTTTTCTTAAAGCTATCAGCTTTCTTTTTCAGAAATGTCTTGCAATGCTCTGTAAAATGCTTAAAACTCAGGGCTGGAGAGATGGCTCAGCAGTTCGAATCGCCTAGTGTTCTTGCAGAGGACCTGACTTTAGTTTCTAGAACCTACATGGTGGCACACAAATGCATGTGACTCCAATTTGAAAGGATCTGATGGTCTCTTTCGACATCTGCAAGCTCATGCAGGTCTGTGATGCACATACATACACTCAAGCACATACCCATTACCATAAAATAAAATGATATTTTGAACGCTTAAAACTCGTGAGCTCTGATGGGCTGTGATCTGACCTAGCCTATAGAATCTCCAGCGCATGAGCTGGAACGTTCTTCAAACTTCAAACTTCTCAGGATGACTACAGTCTACCCTAATTCCAAAATCACCTTTCAATTAAACACAAGAACAGCATAATCCCATGAACTCAAAGCTTGTGTGCCTGCTCACTGGCCCCAGGGCAACCTTGAGTAAATTTTTTTTTAACTTCTCTTTCTACTTATCTTGCCTGTGAAAATGACAGCAATACCTTCTCCACAGAGATGCTATGAGGACTAGGAAAAATACTCACCAAGTACTTGAGCCTGGTACAGAGAAAACCTCCAATAAATTTCTGTCACTCCCACTTTAGAACTATTATCTTGTTATTGCCTTAAGTGCTGCTATTCATCACTGTGTTCAGATAACTAGGCGAAGAATTATGTTGAAGGTGATACTTGCTTGCTTCGTGGAAAGTGCATCCAATAGAAAATACTAAATAGACACTTTTTAAGTTTAAAGTTGCATGCCTGTTTGGAAACAAGTCTGTATTCCTTGTGTACATGTCTTACCTACAATGCTGTACTGGGACCTTGTGTGAGCTCTTCCATGAGGAAATTGGTCAACTGGAAGCTTCTTGGGAGAGATGGCTGTAAAGGATTAAGGATAAAACAGCTGGCATAAGAGAGAGACCCTCAGATCAGGATGCCAGCCGGACACTGGAGAAAGGACAGAAAAGGATCAGGAGTCTGGCTCAAGTTTAGCTCTAACTTCTGACCCAGGATTTCTGTGGATGAATAAGGAGTAGCCATTAAAGTGCATCCCTATCTAGAGGAAGCCACCTGGCTCTACTGCCCCTCCCGGTCACTACTTGGAGAAGCCCTGGAAAACAGTACCTGGCAGGCAAGTACAGGCTTTACAGCTGTGAAGCCTGCTTACAGCAGGTTTTCAGGCAGGGCACCTTCATGGTCTCTACAGAACACTCTGCAGACAGCATTACTTACGCTTTCTAAGTTTGCAAGCTGAATAAATAGATTTTAGCATCCAACAGGAACAAAATGACCCTTTTACTAAATTAAACCCATCACCACCTTCATTATCTGCTTCATTTCTCTTATACAAACACAGGATGAGGCAACCGCCAGAGGATTTGGCCTCAGAAATAAAGACAAGGTGGCTGATAAAATACATCTGGCTCAGACAATGTAGAGAAACCTCCGGGAGCCTGGGCAGAAGAAGAGGTATTAATTAGGGACACACACACACACACACACATGCCCAAAGCAAGTGCCCACAGTGAGAAGCAGGTCAGCATCGTACTCACTGGGGTGCGGATAACTGGATAACTCCAGTTGTCAGAGCTGTGGGTGAGGCAAGAGGAAGAAATGAGTCACTGATCTGGAACTAAAGTAAAGGTCTCTGAGCTAAGGACTACAAATGAAGGAAGACAAGCCAGGGCAGGGTCACTGTCTGGCTCATTTCAAAACATTGTCACGAAGAGCTGCACAGTGTACTATTGACAAACACCTGCTATGCAGAGAATTAACGTTTCAGCACATTCAGAGATCCAGCGCACATTTCCAAGTGACTGCAGGGTAAAAAGAAATCCCTGTAATTGCACTCTATCTTGCCAGGAAGACAAACCCCAAAAAGCAATTAAAGCATTAGATGGTACATTGCGGGTCATGCGATGTCAGAGGTGGATGAACCTGAACGTGCACTAGGCTTTAGAGTAGCAGCAACAATAACAAAGTCATTCCCAGTGTCTGCCCTCGATCCTGCTAGGGAGACAAACCCCAAGAGCAATTAAAATCATACACAGTTCTTTGTGGATCATGTGATGACGGAGGAGAGTTAACTTTCTAAGTCAAGTGATCTTGACTCATCGCCCTGTGAGAAAGGAAGGAAACATTACTGAGAGAACGGATCAGAACGAAGGGCACAAATGGGGTCAGCTCCTGGACCAACCAGGGAGAGTGTCGCCCTCTAAGCCTTAGAGCCTAAGAAAAAAGAGTGGGGATAAAACCAACCAGACCGCCCAGAGCTCCCAGGGACTAAATCACCAACCAAAGAGGGCCCACGGCTCCAGCATATGTAGCAGAGGATGTCCTTATCGGACATCAACGGGAGGGAAGGCCCTTGGTCCTAAGAAGGCCTGATGCCCCAGCGCAGGGAAATGCTAGAGCGGTGAGGCAGGAGTGGGTGGGTGGGTGGGTGGGGGAGCACCCTCATAGAAGTAGGGGGAGGGGGAGGGGATAGGGGGTTTCCTAAGGGGAAAACCCGGAAGGGGGGATAACATTTGAAATGTAAATAAATAAGATAATCATTTTTTGAAAAGAAAAAAAAAGTGAGGATAAAAGATCTAGAAGGGGTTAGGAGTATGCACTGGACAAAAGAGGAAAAGAATAAGAGAGACAGACAGGCAAAATGAGAAAAAGAAGTCGCCCAAAGGGACTTCAAAATGTTGAAGCTGGAAGGACCTCAAAGATAATCAGCTTAATTTCACTGCAGCAGAAACCATGGCAGGGTAGCAGGAGAAATCATTTGTTAAGCACCCAGCATATACCGTGCTATGCATTTTTAAAGAATACTCTTATATATTCCTACTTAGAACAGTTTGTTTGTTTATTTATTTATTTATTTATTTTAACTTATACTGACAAGGTTTCACTATGTTGCCTAGACTGCCTTCAAAGTCCCGGGCCAGAAATCTAAAATAAAAATGTTAGTATGTCCTCACTCCATTCTAATGTGCAAAAGCAGTGGTTCTCAGCCTTCCTAATGCTGTGACCCTTTAATACAGTCCCTCATATTGTGGTGACTCCCAACCATAAAACTATTTTCCAAAAATTATGAGGTTGCCACTTCATAACTGTACATTTGATACTGTTATGAATCATAATATAAATGTCTGATATGCAGGCTATCTGATATGTGACCCCAGGGAAACGGTCGGTCAACCCCTGAAGGAGTCAAGGCCCACGGTTGAGAATTGCTGGTTTAGATCAATGACTCTGTGATACTCTCTTTTGGCAGACCTGCAAGATATCATGGAAATATAACACAAATCAGCAATAAAACAGGAAGGGTGGGGACAGAAGAAAGGTCACAGGAAGGCCAGTGGTAAAGGAACAAGACCGATATTCTATAAGAAATAACTGGAGCAAAGGAAAGACTGAGGCAACCAAAACCGCACACGCCAAAAATAGTTACTTTAGTTCCATGATGACACTTTCTGTCCCTGCTGCTCTCATCGCTCCCCTTCCTGCTTCGAAGGGTCTCATAAGATTGCTGGCCATCTATGTCCCAGGAAAAATTAAAAAGTGACAAAACCTAAGAAGGAGCTGACATGGGGTCTTCTCTCACTGAAATGAATCCCACACAGCAGTTGGTGAATGTCACAAAGAACAATGAGTCATAGCTTCAACAAATCAAGTTGACTTCACCCTGGCGAAGATGGATATGTAATCTCTAATCACTGGAACCGCCAAAGAGATGTAAATATCAAACTAGGGAAATGGACTAGTAGAAAAATCAAATCTATTTAAAACACACTCTGCAGAAACCCAGACCCGTCATGAGATGGAGCTCAGGGAGTCTTGTGGAAGAGTTGGGAAGGATTAAGGGGCCCGGAGGGGATAGGGACTCCACAGGAAGACCAACAGAGTGAACTAACCTGAACCCTTGGGGGCTTCCAGAGACTGAACCAACCAAAGAGCATACATGAGCTGGACCTAGCTCCCCCGAGGCATGTACATGGCATGTGCAGCTTGGCCTTCAAGCAGGTCCCCAACAAATGGAGCAGGGGCTGTCCCTGACTCTGTTGTCTGTCTAACACAGATTTCTTGTAGAATGTAGGTCTTGTTCTTTACCACTGGCGTTCCTGTGACCTTTCTTCTAACTGTGATCCTGTTCCCCTAACTGGGCAGCCTAGTCTGGCCTCAGTGGGTGAGGATAGACCTAGTCCTGCAGTGACTTGAGGTGCCAGGTTGGGTTGGTACCCCCAAGGAGGGCTTCTCTTTTATTAGAAGTCTTTGCTACAGTTACTCTCATAGATGCCATGGAGTTTCCATTGCACTAGGTTTACCATATTTTCCTTATTAGGTTCTTTCCAGTTTCTGGCTACTGTGAATAAAGCTGCTATGAACATAGTTGAGCAAGTGTACTTGTGATAGCATGGAGCATCCTTTGGGAATATGCCCAGGAGTGGTATAGCTGGGTCTCGAGGCAGATCGATTGCCAATTGTCTGAGAGACTGCCGTATTTATTTTCAAAGTGGCTATACAAGTTTGCACTCCCACCAGCAATGGAGGAGTGTTCCCTTTGCTCCACCATCCTTGCCAGCTTGTGCTGTCACTTGTGATGTTGATTGTAGCCATTTTGACAGGGGTGGTGATGGAATCTCAAAGTCCTTTTGATTTGCACTTCTCTGATGGCTAAAGATGTTGAATGATGAAGAATTCTTTAATGGCTACAAAGTTTCTGTTTAAAACAAACAAACAAAAAAAAAAAGGCTGCAAGAAGACAGTTGAAATCATTGCACACCTCTGTGAATATGCTCCATGTCACTGATTTGCACACTTTAAAGTGGTCAGATTGGTAGTCTATGTTAATAGCATTAAGCATATCTTTTGCATGGAGATGGAACACAGCCCTGTATTTGCTAGGCAAGTACTCTGCCACACTTCAGCATCCACTGCCCTTAAAGCCTATTTATTAGGGCCATTTCTCATTTAAAGCAACTCTGGTTGGAGCCCAGGATAACCAGGCACACAGAAATCACCTAAAATAGTTGATCAGCCAGAACATTTCTTGGGTGATGTAGTCATGGCTTACATCCATGGGGAAGGGAAGAACAGAGAAGCAGAAAAACAACAAACTTTGTGCCTACTTTGCCACAAATATTTCTGTAGTCTTTTCATCTTTAAAGACTCCAATAGCTCAGAAAGAACTTCCCCTTCTAACCCGAGCCCCAGCTAGCCATCCTGGCTTATTCACTTGCTGATTATATCTTCACATCATATCATCTTTGTATTTATCAGAGGTCAACATGAGACATGGTTTTTGAGTAAGCATGGTTTGATTTTCCTCTAAGTAGCCTCTAGTACAAGGCAGCAACCACGACCATAAGGCTTACCTTGAGGTCACATGAGAAAGTTTATAGCACTGGACTTTTCTGGGTTATCTGCTCCGCTAGCTTCCCGAAGAAGGACAAAGGAGATCTTCATTGAGGAAGGACTAAACTGACTCGATAGCTTATTTTTGTGTTAAGCTGTCAGCCCTGGCTCCCGACTCATCTGTTGGGGTAGAGCATTGGGGGCAGAGACCAAGAAGCACGATCAGGAAATGCTGGTACCACACACACACCAGGATTATAGTGGGAAATGAGAAAGAAAGCATTTGTCTGACATAAGAGAACAAAAGCAAGCAGCCTTTCAGCTGTTTGTGTTTGTTTGTTTGTTTGTTTTTTGGAATAAATGGTTCCAGTTCTTTAATGGTTCCCTGTAGGTCAGCTTTAAATAAAACAACAGTGTTGACTAGAAGCCCAGGAGACTGGAGGTCAAAGCCTACCTCTGCCACTTAGCATTACTTGGCAAGTCCTGTCAAGTCTCTGGATCTCAGTTTCATCCGCTACAAAGGGATGGCTTGCTGGAGGCTTTGTATCATGCAGATCTAGAAGCAGCTGCCTGGATACCAGCACTGACTCCACCAGCTAGGCGTGGCACCTCCAGCGACCTCATTCCTCTCTGCGGATTACTTTCCTCAGTGGAACATGATAGCCTGCCTATACATTTAATGTTAACACAATGTGCTAAAGCTTTGGGCATCCTTGCGACTGTGTTATAGTAAGTGCTGAAATGTAAATGGGTAGTATTAATGAGAGTTCGGTTTTCTTTTTTTTTTTTTTAAGAAAAAAAAATAGCTCTAGACATTTAAAAAGCACTTCAGAAACCTGATTTTCTAAAGTTTGCTACCAGAAGGACACTGTGGTTTGCCTTTGATGAATGAGTCCACGTAATGTAAAAATAAGGTGCAGGAGTAATGTATGCTAGGGCCTCACCTGTGCACCGAAGCTAAAAAGTTCCCTCTTCTCTCTCCACTACTTTATGCATGCATGCCTTGCTTGCATCAGGATCTCAGACCCTCCATAGGTGTGCATGCTAAGGACAGGGTAATGGCTTGGAATTATTCTACCCCTACCCTTGATTCTTGTAGCTACAGTGACCACTAGAGATTAAGCAAGAAAAAAGTCATGGCTAAAGATTAACAAAGTTCATGTCAGTTGAGTTGCTCGAAGGACAGGGAACAGGAAGAATATGGTTGGCACTGGGCATGGTTTCTACCCAGACCTCCTTAGACAGTGAGCCCTGAGGGAAGAGTGACTGGCTTCTGAGCTCTATGTACTTCCCTTCTCTTCCCTTCTGCCTCAGTTTCCTTCATTTAAAACGCCTGCCAGGGACTGTGTAGGAGTGGCTTCTGGCTGAAGTCAAGCAACATTCCTCTTAGATAATGTGCTCACATGAGCAAGGGAGAGCAGAGCACAGTCAGCCCTAAGATGTCTTACTCCATACCATCCTAGACTGTGCTTGGCTGGTGGAGCTAAGAGCCAGGACTGATACATCTTGTTTAAAACACCCCAGTATGCCTCTGTGGGCAAGGGAGCCATGGAAACTGAACAGGTGTCCCAGGAGTGAGAGATGGCAAGAATAAGCAGGAACTGCCCTCAAAATAACTGCCCTCAATCCTGGAACTCACATAGGTCCACAGGCGACTGACCCCCTCTGTGGCTTTAGAGGACAGAAGTTGTTTTAGATGATACTTGTTGATCCCATCCATTTCATGATAGCTGTGCCTTAGTAAGTTCCTTACTCAGTGAGAGGTGTCAGAGTCACTTCATTAAGCCCAGCCTGGCTGTGGGTCAGTCACAGTCACCTGTTCATCCAGTGTGTTGGGATGTCTGGAGGGCCCAGCAATGAGAATATATACGAGTTTCTGTTCCCAAAGCAATTCAACTTCAGGCAGTGGGGTCTCTCGAGATGGTTCAAGGCCACCGAGAGGAGTACTCCTACCATGAAAAAAGCTGATTCAAAGTGCTCTCCTCTTCTGGGGCTAATCTATGATGAGGATTTCAAGGTCTCTTACCTTTATAACTATAAATCTGCAAGGGCTGTGAAGCCTATCTATATCTAAATTAACTACATCTACATTAACAGTGTTCAATGGTGCCTCATTCAAGTTGATGCGCAGGCCCTAGGCAGACATGGAGCCCCTTGCGCCCCATTTCCTGCTCCTATTTTCTCCTCCACATGCCGGCAGGATGGCCCACAAGCATATCTACTACTCAGACAAGTACTTCGATGAGCACTACGAGTACCAGCATGTCATGTTACCCAGAGAACTCTCTAAACAAGTACCCAAGACTCATCTGATGTCGGAAGAGGAATGAAGGAGACTTGGTGTCCGACAGAGTCTAGGATGAGTTCATTACATGGTTTATGAGCCAGAACCGCATAGTCTTCTCTGTAGACGACCTCTTCCAAAAGAACAACAAAAATGAAGTACAGCTGGGATCATCTAACCTTTTTCAAATTTAATGTATGTGCATATATAAGGTAGTATTCAGTGAATACTTGAAAAAAAAATGTACAAACCTTTCATCCATACCTGTGCATGAGCTGTGTTCGTCACAGCAACAGAGCTCAGGTAAATGTAACCAACAGCAAGTAGATTATATTAAGTTGTTAAAGATAAATTTTCTTGTAGTTTTTTCTTAATATAAATGCCTGTTTTACTTTACCTGTTTAGTTAACTAAAGTTTATATACTGTATTTTAAAAAAATACAGTGTTCGCTGGAGATCATTTCACCTTTCCCCTCCATGTAAGGGAAGTCCCGCCCACGGCTGTAGAAGGTGGCAAGTGATGGAATATTGTGTTTGCCTTGCTGGACTGATGTCCATTTCTCTACTATTAAAACCCGGGGCTCTTCCACAGTTACTCTGTAGACAGCTGTGCACTGCTGCTCTGGTTCAGTTTTATGCAGAAGCAAGTCATTGCACTCAACCACCCTCATGCCTTTGCCTCACTTTCTCATTCTTGCTGTGTTCCCTCGGATGATAAGTCACAAAAATATGACTAGGTAGACAGATAGTTTCAGAGCCTGTATATAGCCACAAAGTAATATAATTGACAAATCCAGCAATATAATAGATTAGTCAGACTGGTATATATATGTGTGTGTATATATATATATATATATATATATAATTATATATATATGTGTGTGTGTATATATATATAATTATATATGTATATATAATTATATATATATATATATACACACATATATATACCAGTCTGACTAATCTATTATATATTTAATTATATTACATAATTAAAATGTGTAAGAAGTCCAGAAAACACACTACTGGAAAAATCATTTCCAAATATTATGATTTAGTGAGCTACATGGTTGATTTCCCTGCTCTGAAATGAGACATGTCTCCATACAATGTTAACTCAGAATTGTTTCCAAAGCAGACCATTGAATCCATATCTTGAAACAAGTTCAGAGGCTGAGGAGAGGGCTCAGGAGTAAAATGCCTGCAAATGAGAATGAGAAATTGAGTTTGGATCTGCAGAGACCAAGTGAAAATCAGTCATGATGGTGACTGCCTGTAACTAGAACACTGGATGAAGTCAGGTGGGTCCCTAGAGTTTGTTGGTCAATCAGCCTCACCCAGTTGATGCAAGTTGGGCTGGGTGAGAAACATGGAGCCAAAAACAGCAGAGAGCAATCAAGGAAGGCAATCAACATTGACCTCTGGTCTCTACATAGAGGTGTATACTAGTGGAAACCCATGCATACACCCACACAAATATACATACAACATGAAAGAAAAGGAGAGGGGAGGAAAGGGAGGAAGAGAAGGAATGGGAGGAGAAAGAAGGGGAGGGAGAGGAGGAAAGTAAAAGAATTGAGTACAAAGAAATACAGGTTAGAAGTCTACACTTGTCTCTGTTTGATTATGTGTGACTTGTTCTACCCAGCACAACTCAAAGTCTGTTTGAGTAGCAGACCAGAAAAATAATAGTCAACAAAGCAAGGGGCTAGGAGTGGATGATTCATAAACGTTAAGTGGACATACTTAAGTCTCAATTACATTTATTCATTGCTCCACAAAGTTAGAAGGAACCAATGGAAATACTCTTGACACACAGAAATCTTAAGCTCTTTAAGAGGCCACTTGCTCTTGTGGTTGATGGAAGGAATGAAGAGAGGGTGCAGAAGCACACAAATGTTAACTGAGCCCAGTTCACTGGCACAATCAACCAACCTACAACTCACTCAAATGGGGCCAAAAGGATTTAGCAATTGTATTTATTTATTTATAAGCTAGTAAGGACTTGTTTGAAATAATTTGAAATAATACCATGCATCCTATCAGATCACCACGGACTAAGGCTGGTCTTCAATAGGAATAAAAACAACAGAAATCCCACATACACATGGAAGCTGAACAAAGCTGAGCAATGGTAACTTGGTCAAGGAAGAAATAAAGAAATTAAAGACTTTTTAGAAATTAATGAAAATGAAGGCACAACATACCCATACTCATGGGATACAATGAAAGCAGTGCTAGGAGGAAAACTCAGTTCTCGGTGCCTCCAAAAAGAAACTGGAGAAAACATACACCAGCAGCTTAACAGCACACCTAAAAGCTCTAGACAAGAAGAAGCAAATACATCCAAGAGGAGTAGACTGCAGGAAATAATCAAACTCAGGGCTGAAATCAACCAAGGAGAAACAAAAAGAAATATAAAAAGAATCAACCAATCCAGGAGCTGGTTCTTTGAGAAAATCAACAAGATAGATTAAACCCTTAGCCAGACTAACCAGAGGGCACAGAGACAGTTTTCAAATGAATAAAATCAGAACTGAAAAGAGATACATAAAAACAGAAACCTATGAAATTCAAAATATCATCAGATCCTACTACAAAAGTCTATATTCAACAAAACTTGGAGATCTGGATGAAATGGACAATTTTCTAGACAGATACCAAATACCAAAGTTAAATCAGGATCAGATAAACCATCTAAACAGTCCCATAACCCCTAAAGAAATAGAAGCAATCATTAAAAGTCTCCATAATAAAAAAATCTCAGGACCAGATTGGTTCAGTGCAGAATTCTATCAGACCATCAAAGAAGACCTAATACCAATACTCTTCAAACTATTCCACAAAATAAAAAGAAAAGGAATACTATCCAATTCATTGTATGAAGCCACAGTTACACTGCGTATTCTCCCTTGGAGATGGAATGGTTTCTGTCTAATCAGGAACTTTTCACAGTTTCCTTTAATAGAGGACTTCATAAGAGATTTTTTTCTACTTCTATCATGTTTAATGCTCCAAATATATTTTTTAAACTGGTTGAGTGCATATTAGTTTTAGTTTCAGAAGATATCATACATATCTAAGTGGCATTTAACTATTATAAATTATTTTGATGACTTAAAAAATGCCAATACTGAATTGTATATTTTAAAATAAATTTTATTAGTTTAATAAAAAAATTAAAGAGAGAGAGAGAGAGAGAAAGAAAGAAAGAAAGAAAGAAAGAAAGAAAGAAAGAAAGAAAGAGATAAAGAAAATATAAGCAATAAAAGTCCCTAAAGCCCCATAACACACCAAAGCATTTTCAGCCTCAGTCATCCAGGCTCAGGATTCTTGGACAATCATTGCAAACTCTTTAGATCACATCCTGATAATATCATCCTCAGTGAGGTAACCCAGTCACAAAAGAACACACATTGTATGTACTCACTGATAAGTGGATATTAGAAGAAGAAGAAAAAAAAAAAAAAAAAAAAAGCTCTGAATACCCACAATACAATTCATAGACCATATGAAACCCAAGAAAGAAGACCAAAGTGTGGATGTTTCGGTTCTACTCAGAAGTGGGGAAGAGAATAATCACAGGAGGTAGAGTGAGGGAGGGTTATAGGAGGCAGAGAAGAGGAGGTGAGAAATGGGAGGGCAGGATCAGGCGAGGGAGGAGACAGGGAAGAAGAACAGAGGGTCAGAAATTTGAATGGTGGTGTAGTAGCCATGGGGGATGGGGAACTCGGCCATAGCCACCAGAAATCCCCAGATGCCAGGGACCCAAGAGGTTCCCAGGACCCAACAGGGATGACATTAGCCAAAATACCCAACAAAGGGGAGAAAGAATCTGTAGGGACTATATCCAGTAGACAGGCACTGCCCCCAGTTGAGGGATAGAGCGACCCACCCATCTCAAAAATATTAATCTAGAATTGCTCCTGCTAAAAGGAAATGCAGAGACAAAATGTGGAGCGGAAACTGAAGGAAAGGCCATCCAGAGACTGCCCCACCTACGGGACTGAGGACTCCAAACCCAGACATTATTGCTGATGCCAAGAAGTGCTTGCTGAGAGGTGCCTAGTATAGTGTCCCCTGAGAGGCTCTGCCAGAGCCTGACCAATACAGATGCATGCAGCGCAGGGACTCCAATGGAGGAGTTAGGGGAAGAACTGAAGGAGCTGAAGGGATTAGCAACCCCACAAAAAGAACAACAATATCAACCAACCAGATCCCCAACACTCCCAAGGACTAAACCACCAACTAAAGAGTACAGGTGGAGGGACCCATGGCTCCAGCTGTATAGCAGAGGATGCCCTTATCTGGCATCAATGGGAGGGAATCCCCTTGATCCTGTAGAGGCTTGCTGACCCGGTGTCGGGGAATGCTAAGGCACTGAGACAGGAGGGGATGGCAGGGAGCACCCTCATAGAAGCAGGTGGGGGGGGGGGTAGGGGGTTTAACTGGGAAGAGAGATAACATTTGGAATGTAAATAAATAAAATAGCCAATAAAATTTTTTAAAGAAGAAAGAAAAATATTTTTATATATCTTTTGCCATGTTTAAGCTTGCTTTTAATTGGAGCTTTTTTTCTTTTTTGGAAATGTAAGCATGAATTAAGATACATGAAGTGTCACTAATTGAAATACATACTTCATACCATGATTTGAATAAATGAGTCTTTAATTATCTTGTTGAATAATGTGTTCCTCCAGTGTAAACACATTTCAGAAATGGTCATTGCCACTGTGGACATGAACATTAGTATTCCTGCCCCAGAAGACGATTAGATTCTATTCAAATAAACTTCCTGGTTTACCTCTGAACTATCATTAGACAGGAGAACTCTTGAATCTTAGTGGCCTTCATAGAAATATCACAAGCAAGACAGCAAAAATTAAGCTGTCCTAAATCTGCCTGTCCCAGGGGTATTTTTGAAAATGTGTTGACTATTTTTTGAGAATTTCATATAGTGTTTTCTGAGCATATTTTCAGGAGAATACCATAGGGAGTTGGGCAGAAAAGCTTCGAGATTTTCCCATGTGTCTTGACTTTCTGTATTTCACTCAGCTAAGGGCTGAGAACTTTTTTCTTTGAAAGAACAATTCTTTGATTCTTAAGAAAATGAAAAGATGATTATTTCCCATGTGGTTGGTTAAGTAGAAACACTATCTGTGTGTACATGCTGTGTTTCAAAGAGAAAGAGAGAAAAGTGTGTGTGAGTGAGACAGACAGACAGACAGACACAGAGACAGAGATAAAGAGAGACAATGACATAGAGAGAGACAGAGAGATTTTAGTGCTGTGACTGCTAAAAGAGGCATAGGGTAATTTTCCCTTTCCATAAGATCACCAGTTCTTGGGTTGCAGAGGAAATATTGACAGAATCTGAAACATCACTGAGTGCTATCAACAGCTTCCTCAGATACCTCAAAGGCTGCTAGACTGCACTCGCGCCCACCAATCCTCCTTAGTGACCAACCATCTTAGAAAGAGCTGGAATTCACACTGCATTTTTACAAAGGAAAGGTCACAGGACGCTTGAGTTAAAGGAATCTTGAAAATATCTAACTCACAACTTCGTAGTTCAAGCCTTCAGTTTTAGGGATCAAGCGAATATGAAAACATGAAAGGTGTTCCTAAGCATATCATTAGAACATTGTTATTGTATTGTTGTTGTAAATGGGTATGTAGTGCAGAAAATAAATTGAAAAAGAAAAAGAAAAAAAAAAAAACCTCCTCTTACCCATTTCTGCTGTGATAGAAATTAAGGGTTTGATTTTGGAGTGTTGTTGTTGTTGTTGTTTTCCCCTATGTTTAGGTTGAAAAATTCTGCTGCAGTAGGCACTCCTTGTTATAAAAATTCCTGGTGGCACACACTAAATCTCAGCATTCAGGAGGCAGATACAAGCCAATCTCTATGGCATCAAGGCCAGACTGTCCACATACTGAGTTCCAGACCAACCAGGGCTACATAATGAGACCTTTTCTCACAAAAACCAAAAAAACCAACAAAAAACAAACAAACAAACAAACAAAAAAACAAAAACAAAAAAGTACATAAAAATGCTAGATACATGAATTACAGTAAAAAAAACAATAAATTCTGTTCTCTCCTTCTAACCTACATTTTCACTCCATATCTGTACTCGTTTTTTTTTTTTTTTTTTTGTCAAAATCCCTTTTGTCAGATATAATGATTTGGATCTGAAATGTTCTGCAAAAGCTGACGTGTTGAAGGCATCAGGTTCAGCGGTCTTCAGAAGTCAGGCCTGTTGGGATGTGGTTGGACCAGGAGGACTCTGGCATTCTCTGTAGATGAATCCATTATGCAAGTTCCACGTTCTCATAGCCCATTCAATATGCACTAATTAGTCAAGTGCTGATGAAGGCAGTGCTCTGGCTTCCAGCCACCTCTCAATAGTGCTGCCACATGGGACCAAGCTTTCAACAACAGGAGCCTTTGACAGAGCATTTAATATGTGAATCATAACAACATCTAACTTAAAGGGTACTTGGGACATCTTAGTAGTCCAACTGCCTCACAATGTAACTGAGCTAGAATGTTTTCAAGCCAAATCCCTAGTTACAGAACACAGCACTGTGATTGGTCCAGAATGATCAAATTATCACCTCTCCAATCAGCGTTCACATCATTAGCTTAACTTGACACCTAAAGCAAGAAAAGCTAAGGCAAGAACAGCTGATGAGAATGCCACTGCCCGCTAGGAAGAACAGGGCCTACCTATTAGAGTACACAGCATCATTGCAAGTCCATAGGACTTCACAGCTGGTGTTCTGCAATGAGTGTGTTTCATTACACTATGGTGAAGCTGCAGAGAAAGCACTTGCTGCAGTTCCAGACGACTGGAGTTCAGTTCCCAGCACCCACATAAGGCAGCTCATAACTGCCTGCAACTCAAGAGCTAGGGGATTTGAAGCCTCTGGTCTCTTTAAACAACTGTATTCACATGCACATAACCACATCTGTGCACACACACACACACACACACACACACACATACACACACGCCTATATGTAACTAAAAAATAATAATCTTAAAAATGCACCTTTAAAAGAAGCCATTGTCATTTAATGTGTTAATGTAAAGGGGTAATTAAGAAAAAATAATATTTTAATCCACTTTTCAAATTTCTGTATATACCCATAGCTCCACACACCTCCCATTATTAGTCAAATTTCTGCTGTAACTTGTGTCATCAAATACTGTTGTCCTGCAATGTATACCTATACTTAGTTCCTTCTCTAAACACAACAAATTCTCATGACACAAATAACCCAAAGTCTGAGGAAATTTTGTGCTGTGAAATTATACTACGTTTAACTTTTTCAAGTGAACAGTTTCAGATTATAGTTTCAAACAGGAGCAAGGATGGGTGGTTAAAAACAGGAAGTTCCATGAGTAAACTTGAAACCAGTGAAAATGCAGAAGACAATCAGGGAAATTCAGAAAAATCTGAAATTGTCCACAGATGTGACAGTTATAGACTGTTTCCTCTGTTTTCCCATGTGAGCCTGGACTGAAAACCTTGATTAGAACAGCCTACCAGACAGGCTGCAGATGAACAGACAGTGGCCACAAGCTGTCCTCACTTGCCAGCTAAAAGAATTTTTGTCATGGGGTGGTTTGAATTAAGAATTGTTAGTGTTGTTAAAGAGAAATTGGATAAGACCGTGAATTTCACAGAATTACTGAAAACCCAACCATACAAAGACTAAGCACGCCCAACATTTAATGAAAAGCACAATCCAAATGAGCCAAGTTCATGAAGTTTTCCTCAAAGGGTATTTCAGACACACGAACTGTCTTAGTTAGGATTTTACAGCTGTGAACAGACACCATGACCAAGGGAAGTCTTATAAAGGACAACATTTAATTGGGGCTGGCTTATAGGGTCAGAGGTTCAGTCCATTAGCATCAAAGCAAGAGCATGGCAACATCCAGGAAGGCATGATACAGGAGGAGCTGAGGACTCTACATCTTCATCTGAAAGCTTCTAGTGGAAATACTGACTTCCAGGCAGCTAGGGTGAGGGTTTTAAGCCCATGCCCACAGTGACATACCTATTCCAACATGGCCTCACCTCTTTATAGTGCCACTCCTTGGGCTAAGCATATACAAACTTACAAACTATCACGCTTAGGAAATACAGACAATATGTTATTGGCAAGTGGGGTTTTGAACTCTGGGAGAAGGAATGGAGACTAGAATGAATGACTTAGAGTAAGGAAAACTTTTGAATCAGAATTTCAAATTACTCATTTTCATAGTCCAAAAATCACACATGCTATTGGTGTGATTGAAGTTAATGAGGTTTTTTCCCCCAATCTTGAACTTCAATTAAGAGATCAATATCAACAATTTGATATTTCTTTGTCTCTGTTTGCTATGTTCATTGCAGTATGTTTGGTGATAAAATGGTGAGTGGGCACATTTTGCCTGAGTTACATGCTTGCGCTTAAATGTAAACACGCAAAGCCATAGGAGTGACAACTGTAGGCAGGCCATTGCAAAGCCTGAACGTCGGGTAACTTGTGTAAAACACATGGGGATCTCTGCTTCTCAGAGGCTGCCTTCCGACTTCCAAAGCACTCAGTAGTACAGTCAGTGTACTACTTCTCATTTAAAAAAAAAAAAAAAAACTCTTGATGAAATCAAATTTCTTTCAACCACGTAGATTATATATTGTCTTCAGCAACAGATGGGGGTGATTGGGGTTACGTTGCTGTTTTTCATCTTGAAGAATGTTTTAAAACTTGCATACTCTGCCCATCCAAAGACCATTAACTCCATCAAAATTCTCCGTGTGTGACTTGAGACGGTGAAGCAAATGGCCTCTGGAAGGGTAGAAAGAACAATTATGATGAAACCTGAGCTGAGCCAAACTCACTTGTCCCAGTGATGTTTAATGACCACCAACTTCAATGTCTGCTAAGATGCTTAATCCTGCTCTTAGACCCCATAATGGAGAATGTGACATCAAGCAGTTTTGTCATAGACCTGTATCTACTCACAGACCCCAAATCTTTTTTTTTATAATTAATGTCACAATTTATTCATATGAAACTTTGATTAAAAATAAGTACTTTTCCAATGCTACTTTGTTTCTATTCTTCATATATATATATATATATATATATATATATATATATTACATCTTTTCCTCAATTACATTTCCAATGCTATCCCAAAAGTCCCCCATACCCTCCCCCCCCCACTTCCCTACCCACCCATTCCCATTCAGACCCCAAATCTTAAACTCCTTCATGAACTTAGACTTTCTCTGCATCTGTCAAAGTAACTGCCCCTGCTCAACAGCAACAGGAACTCCAGGACTCCATCAGCCTGCTTGAGAAAAGCTGGGACAGGAAGGAGACGGGGCTCTGGTGACTTACTAACTTATACTTGGTCCCTTCAGGACCCTGTCCTTCCCTCTCTCTGCTGCATCTGATCCTTCTTAGAACGTTTCCTTTATTTTCAAATACAGGACAATTTGCCATCATATATTCTGCTGGGGATAGTGATCCTCATGCTATGTCAATGGTTAGAGCAGGCCTAGAGATAGAGACAGCTTCAAAAATGATCTCACTCTGTCAGCACAGTGATTCTTGATTCTACCCGTCTTAGAACACATACTTCTTTGCCTTCCCTGCCTTTCTAACCCAATCCAAATAATGCTGCATAGCCCAAACTACTTCTGCCTTCATCTGTGATCATTATTATTATTATTATTATCATTATTATTTCCCCTTCCTCCTCTCATAAACAATCATTCTGTTGCCTATGGGACTTTTTTTTAAAAGGTCTGCATATAGCCGGGCGTGGTGGCGCACGCCTTTAATCCCAGCACTTGGGAGGCAGAGGCAGGTGGATTTCTGAGTTCGAGGCCAGCCTGGTCTACAAAGTGAGTTCCAGGACAGCCAGAGCTATACAGAGAAACCCGGTCTCAAAAAAAAAAAAAAAAAAAAAAAAAGGTCTGCATACGAGATTTATTATTCTAACTGAACTCATGAGCACTGAGGCTATAATAAATTCACTAACTAAGAACAGACAGGAGAAAAATAGGCAAGTGTGGGTCATGAAACTAAAAAGATAACCAAGAGATAGAAAGCAGAGGTCCCAGGGGATGCCATAAGTCATGACCACGAAGGTTAATCGGGGAAGAAGGGTGCATGGATGCATCAGGGAGAAGAGGGAGGAGAAAGGAGGAGGGGAATCAAAACCACAAATTATTAATTAAAATACCATCGAGAAACTTAACGCTTTGTGTGCTCGTTTTAAAAATGAATAAATGAAAACAGAAAAAGATAGGAGATACGGGGCTAGAAATGCAGCTCAGTGGTAGAGTACTTGCCTACCACATATGAAGCACTTATTTTGCTCCAACTATCACGCTTTAAATAATATTCAGTTGATACATTATCAAATACTATCTCCAAAATCTTATGGTCTCTTGGAGTAAAAACTGGGCAGGTGTGAATAAGCACATAAATAACCACTGAAATTAGTTTTTAGTAAGAAAAGGAAGAGGGTACAAAGTTTGTATCCACACAGAGGAGAGTAAGTTCTCGAATTTGGATGATCGGGAGACACATCTTAGTAGAAACAGACTTCAAAGACTTTTTTTTTTTTTTAAGAATGAAACCCAAATGTCCAAGAGAGGAAGCAGAGCCGTGCTAGCAGTCCTTCTTCACACTGGAAGCAACGCAAACCTGAGCAGAAGAGGAAGCAGCTTGAGGAAGAAAGAGGAAAGACACAAGTGAGGGATACCCACATGTCGGCCACTGCATAAAACGCCTTGGAATGTCTAATTCCATGGATGAATAATAAAGGTGGAAATGAGAGCCACAACCTAGATAAAGGAAAGAATGAAGATGTGATATGCAGCTCTCGTCCAGTCCTCTCAACTAGCCATACAGGGAATGTCAGTTTCCTACTCTATACATAAGGATACCAAGACTCCACGAGCTTACATAACTTCAGGACAGAAGGGTTAATAGCAAATCCCTGATGCTAAAATAGAAACCCTGTGTTCTATGGACCACAAAGCCAACAGCACAGCAATTCCTTCTGCATGAGATGTGATGAAAGATTTTAAAATCACTTAAGACTTTAGAAGATGACTTGTTAATAGTGGCATCATTAATAAAATACATAGAAGCAACCATATAGACATTAACAATTCTCTTAGCTACTTTCTATAGCAGTTATTCTACTTCAAGAATTAAAACTGTTACTCTTGGGCTAGGAAAATGGTTTAGTGAGTACTGCCTCTTGCTGTATAAGCCTGAGGATCTGACGGCCTGGGTTCAAATCCCCAGAAATACATAAAAATCCAAGCATGACCACATATACCTGTAATCCCAAAACTGTGGGGCATATAACCAGAGACTCACTGGGGCTTACTGGCCACCAGCCCAGCTGTAGGTCAGACTCTGTCTCAAAGAAATAAGCTGGAGGGGGCTGAAGAGATGGCTCAGCAGTTAAGAGCACTGGCTGCTCTTCCAAAGGTCCTGAGTCCAATTCCCAGCTACCACATGGTGGCTCACAACCATCTGTAATGGAATCTGATGCCCTTATCTTGTGTGTCTGAAGACAGCAAGAGTGTACTCATACATAAAATAAATCTGGAAAGAAAGAAAGAAAGAAAGAAAGAAAGAAAGAAAGAAAGAAAGAAGGAAGGAAGGAAGGAAGGAAGGAAGGAAGGAAGGAAGGAAGGAAGGAAGGAAGGAAGGAAGGAAGGAAAGAAAGAAAGAAAGAAAGAAAGAAAGAAAGAAAGAAAGAAAGAAAGAAAGAAAGAAAGAAAGAAAGAAAGAAAGAAAGAAAGAAAGAAAGAAAGAGGCTGGAACTAGCACACACATCACCTTCTGTCCTCCACATATGGACAGGGATGCATGCAACCACACATACACGTGGGTACATCAAATTACGCACATACACCAAACACATAGATACAGACATTCGAAAGAAACAAGGAGAGAGAGACAGAGACAGAGACAGAGACAGACAGAGAGAGAGACAGAGACAGAAAGAGAGAGAGAGAGAGAGAGAGAGAGAATAAACTTATTCTCTGGGAATACACATTTCAGGGGCAAAGACATGGTGCAGCAGAATCTGTCGTGCTTTTTCATAAAACCAAAGTTTGAGTTTCAACCCCCACTTAGGGCAGCTCACAACTGCCTGGATCTCCAGTTCCAAGGAATCCTATGTCTCTGGCCTCCTCGGGTATCTATGCCTAGACAGACACATAATTAAAAGTAAAATCAATATTTAGAAGTAAAACTGCATATTTCTTTCTCAGACTGCATGATAATTCTACTTTAAGTGACAAAGACAGCCTTTAAGTTATCAGAAAAGGAAGCAGAAGCAGCTCTCTGGATTTTAAATTTCTGCATTCTTATGAGAGCTTCAGACAGTCATAACCTGTGCAGTTTACCTGCACAAATAAATCCTGATCTCAGTGCTTATCATCAAAGCCTGCCAAGGATGTAGCTAGCCTCACTCACTTAAAAATATTAGATGCTGTGGTTTTTAAATGTTTTCACATGATGAAACTCTTTGTGTGTACTCATTATGCTGGTACTGCATTACATAAGAACAGTAAATGCCACATTTAATCAAAACAACATATCATCTGTGGATTAGCAAGAGATTATTTTAAAATAAAATAGAGGACCTGGGAGATACCTCAGTGGCTAAAGCTCTTGCTGCACAACCATGAGTCTGTGTTCAGATCTCTCCAGGACCCATATAAAAGTCAGGCATGGCAATTCATGTCCCTATCAGTAGTGCTAGGGAAGATGGACAGGCAGAGAGAAGTGTCCCCCAGAGTGCACTGACTAGTTGAGTCCATCTGAAATGGGGAGTTTAAGGTACAATGAGAGACTCTGTCTCAAGAACTAAGGTGGAGAGTGCTAGAGGAAGATGCCCACCGTTAACCTCCACTCTCCCCACAATCACGTACACAAAGATACATGCCCACTCCACATTACATCACATACACACACTAAATCAATCAGATAATAAGACTGAAAACAGCTCTCAGAGACTTATTCCTGATGCTTCCTGCTCCCGCTTTTTATTGCTCACATTTATTGGTACTCTGGGTTGAAGGTGTGAGGTGAAGGGATGACTTCATTTGATCCTCATAACAGCCTCATGCTGAGGTATGAGTACCATCATCCTTCCCAGCCTGGAAATAAGCAAATCAGGACTGGGTCATGTGACTTCCCTTAGGGTCTCAGAGTAAGGGGGAAACCAGCATTGATCTGGCTTTGAATGAAAAGTTGTCTATCTAATCGCTAAGGGGAACAACTTAGTTGGATTTTGTTCAATACAGGACTTATTTTTGTTCTCTTTCTGGCCTGGTGCCTCGTCCTGACAGTCTTGGAAATCGGATATAAAACACCCTGAGAGTTGTCTGGAACATTTCATGTACGCGAAAATGTGAAAATAAGTTTAAAATATTAAAATATGTTTATAAAAGATTGATATTTGGAAATGAGGGTATGGCCTAGTATTAGAGTGCTTGCCTCGCATGTAGAAGGCCTTGGGTGTTTTTGCTCTGTTTTGTTTTCATTCTCCACCACAGTTTTATTTCTACTCCTCTTCCCTGTTCTCACTACTCATTGGTCTTGGGGACTATCCAAGTTTGAAGATGTAACTATTAATGTGAAATGACACAGTAAAATGGTCTTCGTAAAACAAGACTGTTTTCACGAGAGTGGAGGCGCCATAAAGATGAGCGTTCTCACCGGGCAGTGGTGGCGCATGCCTTTAATCCTAGCACTTGGGAGGCAGAGGCGGGCAGATTTCTGAGTTCGAGGCCAGCCTGGTCTACAGCGTGAGTTCCAGGACAGCCAGGGCTACACAGAGAAACCCTGTCTTGGGAAAACCAAAAAAAAAAAAAAAGATGAGCATTCTCTCCTCAGTGCCAACCCAGGAAGAACGTCATTCACACAGAGATGATAGTCAATGGCTCATTCACAGGCTGCTCTCTGAGTACATTCTAGTTGCTTCACCCAATTCTCAGACAAGGGAGGAGGATAGACAGGTGTGAATCGATGATAAAACAGTGTGGTGACATCAAAGCCTATCCTGTAAGGATGCGAGGTAAGACCGAAGCACAGGGTGTAAGGATGGCTGAGCAACAACTTGGTACAATATATGTATTTCAACCCGACTTCCCAATATGGGCTCATTTCCTTTTTGCATCAACACGAAGCCTCAAGTGAAACCACAGAGTGTATTTCATTTCAGAATGAAACTCATGACACAGCAAAGCGGTGAGTCATCCCGGGTCTGTGAAATTTCAATCCCAGTGGTGTAAAAACCAACTTGGGTCCTTTCCATCATTAAGCCGGTGGATGAATGGCCAGGCGTTTGCGTTTTAACCATCGTTCATCTTTGTTGAACTGTCAGTTGCACTGTAACTTTCCTGTGAACAAACAACTGACCTGGGATAAAAGGGAAAGAGAGTAGGGAAACTGCTCTCCTTACTGGTCTCGACCATGGAAGACAGTAGAGATTGGATCCCAAGTTTGCCATACTGACTAGCCTGGAAGCATAACCTACTTAACTGCATTGTTACATGAAAACTCTCTAAGAAAACAAAAGGCTATCATCTCCTCTTTCCTTGGAATGCAAAGTTAGATAAATAGGTCTGGGAACTCTTACAGTAATGAGTGCATGCGAGTCAGTAACACATTTCAGAATTCATGATGAGGTCACAAAAGTAGCTTCCTATGTTATATAGGTGGCAACGTCATAATTACTTGTCTGTTGCTCATCTTCCTCTTAGAGTGGGAAAAAAAAAAAAAAGAAAAAGAAAGCCTCAGTGGTTTCTCAGTAAGTGTGAACCAGAACCATAGCACAGTTCATTGGATGTCCTTACTAAACGGGCACAAAACTAAGGCCACAAAACCCAAGAGAAAACATGAAATCTGGCCCCAGGGGCAAAGAAACACATTTGTCTTTGTATCAACCTTCATCTCATTTTTGAAAGGCATCCTGGTGTGTCCCAGGGCACACTGAATCAGTGTCAACTTGTGTCTGTTCTCAACTCCAGCCTTTGCTGCCATAGTTACCTCTTCTCACGGCTGTGAGAACATGTGTTCCCACTCTGGCCTGCCAATGGCAGCGACTTACATAAACAATGCACAGAGGAGCCAGGAAGTCTAAAACCTTCACAGAGGCTTCAGACGGCAGGCAAACTGTGATGAGAAATTAGAAGACATTTAAGTAGATACTGGAAACTCCTGCGGAAGCATCAGCTGTGTGAAAAGGACGCTTAAGACCTCCTTATTCTCTAAAGCCAATACTACACACTGCTTAGACTTCATAACTAAAGTTGAGACTTTGGTTCTGTTCAAGTTCAAGGTCCTTCCTGGATACTTATCATCTAGAAAGCGAGACAGCAGGACCTCTTCTTCTCTCTATCCCTCTAACAACCCTACCAACTTTAGTGTAAACTTAGATAAAATTCTAGTCTTCTCTTTCTTCTTTCTTTCCTCCCTTATTTCTTGACTTTCTTCTCTATAGAGTCACATCTTATTCCAAGATGGGGCATGTAAACCCAAAGAATGGTGGGGGGAAATCTCATGCAACTCAAATTACCCTTGAAAGCCCCTGAAGTCTCCCCCTGAGCACAGTGTCTCCTCTGGATGATCTTATCAACACCTCTAATATGTCTTTAACTTTGTCTGTCTGTCTGTCTGTCTGTCTCTCTCTCTCTCTCTCTCTCATTTTTATTTTTTGAAATAAAGTCTCCTATGCCCATCCTGGCTTTAAACTCACTCTATGCAGCCAAGGATGCTTTAACCTCCTGGTCCTCCTCTCCTGCCTCGGCCTCCCAGGTGCAGGGATTACAGATATGAGCTTCCAAGCCTGGCTTAAGTGTTTTAATTTTTTAATTTCTGTATTAAGTGTCAACCATCTTTCCCTCACACATCTAATCCTTTAAAAAAAACATTTCACCAATTTATCGTTGGTCAGAAAAATTCTAAAAGCGTTCATGAAGGAGTTAGAGAAATGGTTCATCAGTTAAGAGCACTTACAGCTCTTGCAGAGGACCCAGGTTCTATTTCCAGCAGTTCTAGAGAATCCAATGCCTTTTTCTGACCCCCTTGGGTACCAAGCATGCATATGGTGTACCTACATACGTGCTGGCAAAACACAAATATCCATACAATTTTTAAACTAAAAATACTAATCATTCATACAATCTTCTCATAGGTTTTCACCTAAGAATTGACTTTTTCAGATTTAATAAGTCCTTTTCTGCTAGTTCAGATAAATAGGCACACCACTGATCACCTACACCTCCCGCCATCTTTCTATCATCCCTTCTGCATCCCTGACTCTGTCTCTGTCCCCATTTCTTTCCTTGTCCTTTTTTAATTCCACAAAGTTCAACTCAGCTTCATTAAAATTAGCATTTACTAAGAAGCATGTATAAAACCAGTTTCCCTTCATTCACAATAACTTTTTTCATTGCTCTCACTTACTCTTTCATGAACTCGGGCTTTCTGCACATGCTCAGTTGGCACCAGCTACAGCCCATCCTCGATTCCAGGTGTAGCCAGTCCACTTCCACAACAGACCAAGTCCCTGCTTCAAGGAATTTCCTTTCCAATGGAATGCATGGACACCGTGCTACACAATGAAGATTCACCACAAACAGACGTGCGTGTGCCCTCAGAGGCCATCATGGCTGAGACGTGGAGAACAAGGGGCAGGGAGCCAAGCAAGGGCAAAGGCACAGCAGCGGACTTTTTCTCGTTGTCAAAGAAGAAGATGGTGACGCTGAAGAAACAGAAAGGCCATGTTAGAAACAGAACTGACTGAACTCGCCCATTTTATGGTCAAGTATTCTTTCCTTACCAACGCTCAATTGATTCAGGGATTTCCCCCGTAAGAGCTGAAAGCTCTCCAGAACTGCTTAAGTGAGTGAAGTTCAGAGGCGGCCTTATTGAGTAATCTGCTTGGTGTACCCTACAAATAAACAGAATAAGGACTGCTGGTGAGTTTAGTCAAGGATTTGAGTACGTAGGTGAGACGGTATCAAAGAAGAGGAACTAGTTGCAGGCACTGGATGAAGACTAGAGTTCTGTTTTATAGCAACCACAGAGTTAAAAATGCTAAACTCCTGGTTAAACAGATATAACTCATTATTCTCATATACTTCCTGGACAATGGCCTCTAATACCTCAGTGGGAAAAAGCCAGGCTCAAGCATTGGCAAAGTTGGAATACAACTCCCATAAGGCTGCGTTTCCTTTTTTTTTTTTTTTTTTTTTTTGTTTTTGGAGACAGGGTTTCTCTGTATAGCCCTGGCTGTCCTGGAACTCACTTTGTAGACCAGGCTGGCTTTGAACTCAAAAGGCTGCCTGCCTCTGCCTCCCAAGTGCTGGGATTAAAGGTGTGCGCCACCAGTGCCCGGCTTAAGGCTGCCTTTCCTGAAGCCCACGCAGAAGTGAAATTTAAACTATCTCTGAGTACATTTCAAAAAGAACAGTAGATGTAGGGAGGGAGGAAATACTGTTTGGTTTTCATTCAAAATCAAATGAACAGGCCAGGGTTAAAGACACTGTTTCCCTAGACCCCAGCTTCTTAACCGTGGGTCCTAGTCCTCGTGAGGTCAGGAGTTCACTGGAGTCTTGGTTCTGAGCACACAATATGTATCCTTTGCACTGTGCATACCAGCAGGCTACTCAACAGGCAGCTCAAGTTCAAGACTAATGAGTCTGTTGCAGAGTGTTTACTGTGCCTTCAAAGTTTTCTGCCTTTTACAGAAACATAATGTTTTAATTATAGAAAAAAAAAGAAACTTTTAATATTTCCCTATCCTCAGCCGTTGGAATTGGTTTATCTTTGGATTGTATTGCTTTAGAACGTTTAGTTTTAAATCTTGCTTGTTTGAGTTACTGACAAGTTAGCCACAGAAGGAAGAAGCCCATCTGTGAGGAATGAATCTGGGGGCAGGAGGGGGGAGTTGCAGGGGGGCATTGTTGACTTTCAAGATGGCTTAAGTGTCCAGAGACAGTTAAATCTTTACAATGTTTCTTCCAGCTCAGTCTGGCAGCCATTGTTCAAAGACTCTAAGCCAAGCTCAAGTCCAGGAGTTACTGAGCAAACCTGTCTCTAGCCAAACAAAATTCTTGACCTTTGCAGCTAAGCAGATGTTAATAAATCAAGGAAGAGCAGCCAACTAAAAGCTACACTCTGAACTGCCTTGCAGGAGCATTAATGTTACTATCATTATTATGTATTAGTTTGGTTACCTGGCTGCATAACAAGCCAGCTGGGAACACAACACGCTGGCATAAGGCACGTGCTATTGTGTTTCTCATTCTGATGGTTGGGATCTTAACGGGAAACGGAGGAGATGGTCTCCGTCTGTCTCTGCTCACAGACATCTGAACCTTTAGCCTCGAAGTCTCTGGGAACTGCAGAGTAACTCAAAGGTTAAGCCTGCAACATTAAGAATAGGCGATTCCTCCGCAGCCCTGCACTCTGGGCCTGGTATGCACAGCCTCACCATGAGCTCTTCTGCAGCTAGCCTGCTCTTCACGCCCCGCGAGGACTGCGGCCCCGCGTGGCGCGCGGCCCCCGCGGCCTATGACGCATCTGACACACACCTGCAAATTCTGGGCAAGCCAGTGATGGAACGTTGGGAGACCCCCTATATGCATGCACTGGCGGCAGCTGCTGCCTCCAGAGGAGGCCGGATCTTGGAAGTGGGCTTCGGTATGGCCATTGCAGCCTCCAGGGTGCAACAGGCCCCCACAGAGGAACACTGGATTATTGAGTGCAATGATGGGGTCTTCCAGCGTCTACAAGACTGGGCCCTGCGGCAGCCACATAAGGTTGTTCCCTTGAAAGGCCTGTGGGAGGAGGTGGCGCCTACCCTGCCTGACGGCCACTTTGATGGGATTCTATAGGATACGTACCCACTGTCTGAAGAGGCCTGGCACACTCACCAATTCAACTTTATTAAGAATCATGCCTTCCGCTTGCTGAAGACCGGGGCCGTCCTCACCTACTGCAACCTCACGTCCTGGGGGGAGCTCATGAAGTCCAAGTACACAGACATCACCACCATGTTTGAGGAGACGCAGGTGCCTGCACTGCAGGAAGCTGGCTTCCTGAAAGAAAACATCTGCACAGAGGTGATGGCACTGGTGCCCCCAGCCGACTGCCGCTACTATGCCTTCCCTCAGATGATCACACCCCTGGTCACCAAGCACTGAGCAGCCGGCCCAGGTCTATAAGGAGTCTGTGTCCTCCTCAGTACCTTTGTGGCTGGAATGTGGGCTCCAGCCTCTCCACTGTCCCTGCAGTGTGACATCCTAACCATTGCCTGGCACTGCCATCTTCCCAGAGCTCAGGAGGAAAATAAATGCTAACAAGAAGAAAAAAAAAAAAAAAGAATAATAGGCGATTCCACTTTCAATCTCACCTCTCTAACCACATGACTGGCTCCTTGCAAGGATAGAAAGACAGACAGCTGGGGCTGGCAGTTAGAGTCCCTAACATATGTGGTTAGTCAACACAGCACAGCTAGCATGACCTGGAGAGAGGGAATCCTATTTGAGGAATTGCCTCCATCAGATCCATCTGTCTGTAGGGTATTTTGATTAAGGATAGATGTGGGATGCTCCAATCTATTGTTGGTGGTGCCATCCCTGGACAAGTTGTTCTGGATTATATAAGAAAACAAACTGAGAAACCCAGTAAGCAACGGTTCTCTTTGTTCTCTGCCTCAGTTGCTGCCTCCAGGTTTCTGTCCTGACTTCCCTCAGTGATGGGCCGTGTTCAGGATCCATAAGTCAAATAAACCTCTCCCCCACAACACCCCAGCCCAGTTGCTTTTGGTTGTAATGGTTTATCACGGCAACAAAGAGTGAAATAATACACGTGCCTTCCTATTTGGTAGGCTACAAGTAATCAGACTTTTGTTATGGCTCAAGGAGCTTAAAGCAAGCGATAACAAGGAGCAGGAAAATGTACCTTGCTCCTGAGACCAAGCCTGAGAGGTCACCAGTGTAATTTTCACTGTGTCTTCATCATCAAAACAGTCACAAGGCTAGCAGGATCCAAGGACAGGAGACACAGAACCTATCTACCCCCTAAGAAGGATACCAAATCTAAAACATAAGTGTGAAAATTAGCAATATAAAATAGAAATAAATGACAAAAATCAAAAGATTTTTTCTAGAAGAATAAGATAAAAGCCAGATAGTGGTGGTGCATGCCTTTAGTCTCAGCACTCTGGAGGCAGAGGCAGGTGGTCTACAGAGTAAGTTCCTGGTTAGTCGGGGCTATACCCTTGACCACACCCCCCCAGTGACTCCACCCAGGGAAGAAGGTAGACTGACTACAGATCTTTGCCTCTCCCTCCCCTCCTCCAAATCCTATCCCCCACTCTCATCCCCAACTTTGTAGCAGACCACATACTGCACCCTCCCCTTCCTCCCTGCCCCCTTCGAATTCAAAGCCCAACTTGGAATCTTCCCCTCTCCCTTTCTCTGTACCTAATCCTACCCCACCCCCAGGCTTGCCTCCCACTCTGTGGCAGAGTACCTGTTCTGGGATAACCCACCTTTCTGCCTCCATCTCCAGTGGATCAAACAGATCTCCAACCTTCCTCTCCACTCATCTTGCTATGCCAGCCCCCACCTCTCTAGCAGGCATTCCCTGGGTACCACCATCCAAGCAAGCCTGAGTAAGGAATCAAAACAGGTCAGAAGCTTCAGAACTTCACTCCTACAGATCATTTCTCCTAGGATCCAATCCTCCAATCTCATCCCTAGCTCTGTAGTTCCTATCATGGCCTCTCCGCACTCTGCCCCAGTCCCAGGAAACTAAGCAGATCCTGATGGAACACCCTGCTTTCATCCCTACTATGAACCTCCTAAACCTCCCTCCAGCCCATCCTTATTCCTAAGGGTCAACACCAGATACCTAGAAGCACATTCTTCCAAGAACCCCCAGTGACCAGGATCCCAGAAGAATTCCCTACCAGACAACACACAGCCCCCCACACCCTCCTGAAAACCAGTAAGGGCGATAGAAACCAAGGAACAAAAACACCCACCCAGAAAAGACAAGACCAGAATTCAATCTTCCCAAAGCCAAGTGCCTAGTTGTCAGCATAAAAGTATAATCAATAAGAGCCAGGCAACGTGTCTCCACTTAAGCCCAGCAAGCCCACCACAGAAGGCCCTGAGAGCTGCAACATATCTGAAGCACAAGACAGAAACATTAAAGCAGTCTTTGTGCATGTGAAAGAAGAGGTCCTTACAGAGGGCATTGGTAAATTGCAAAGCTTCTGCAAGGCAAAAGACACCATCAATAAGACAAAAAGGCCACCAACAGATTGGGAAAGGATCTTTACCTATCCTAAATCAGATAGGGGATTAATATCCATTATATATAAAGAACTCAAGAAGGTGGACTCCAAAAAAATCAAATAACCCCATTTAAAAATGGGGCTCAGAGCTGAACAAAGAATTCTCACCTGAGGAATACCGAATGGCTGAGAAGCATCTGAAAATATGTTCAACATCCTTAATCATCAGGGAAATGCAAATCAAAACAACCCTGAGATTCCACCTCACACCAGTCAGAATGGCTAAGATCAAAAATTCACGTGACAGCAGATGCTGGCGAGGATGTGGAGAAAGAGGAACACTCCTCCATTGTTGGTGGGATTGCAAGCTTGTACAACCACTCTGGAAATCAGTCTGGCGGTTCCTCAGAAAATTGGACATAGTACTACCACAGGATCCGGCAATACCCCTCCTGGGCATATATCCAGAAGATGTTCCAACTGGTAAGAAGATCACATGTTCCACTATGTTCATAGCAGCCTTATTTATAATAGCCAGAAGCTGGAAAGAACCCAGATGCCCCTCAACAGAGGAATAGATACAGAAAATGTGGTACATTTACACAATGGAGTACTACTCAGCTATTAAAAAGAATGAATTTATGAAATTCCTAGCCAAATGGATGGACCTGGAGGGCATCATCCTGAGTGAGGTAACCCAATCACAAAAGAACTCACACAATATGTACTCACTGATAAGTGGATATTAGCCCAGAAACTTAGAATACCCAAGATATAAGATACAATTTGCTAAACACATGAAACTCAAGAAGAACGAAGACCAAAGTGTGGACACTTTGCCCCGTCTTAGAATTGGGAACAAAACACCCATGGAAGGAGTTACAGAGACACAGTTTGGAGCTGAGACGAAAGAATGGACCATCTAGAGACTGCTATATCCGGGGATCCATCCCATAATCAGCTTCCAAATGCTGACACCATTGCATACACTAGCAAGATTTTGCTGAAAGGACCCAGATATAGCTGTCTCTTGTGAGACTATGCCGGGGCCTAGCAAACACAGAAGTGGATGCTCACAGTCAGCTATTGGATGGATCACCGGGCCCCCAATGGAGGAGCTAGAGAAAGTAACCAAGGAGCTAAAGGGATCTGCAACCCTATAGGTGGAACAACAATACGAACTACCCAGTACTCCTCAGAGCTCGTGTCTCTAGCTGCATATGTATCAGAAGATGGCCTAGTCGGCCATCAGTGGAAAGAGAGGCCCACTGGTTGTGCAAACTTTATCTGCCTCAGTACAGGGGAACATCAGGGCCAAGAAGTGGGAGTGGGTGGGTGGGGGAGTGGGTGGGGGAGCGTGTGGGGGACTTTGGGGATAGCATTGGAAATGTAAATGAAATAAATACCTAATTTAAAAAAAAAGAAATCGATGAGAACACAAACCATAGAAAAAAAGAGCAAACTGTTCAAGACATGAAAGTGGAAATACAATCAATAAAAAAAACCCAAACTGAGAGAAACCTGACAATAAAAATTTTAGGAATGTGAACAGAAATCTCACAGGCCAAGCCTCAGTGGAATGAAATGTTAAATCTAAAGAATCCTGGCATAGAACATCCAAGAAATCTGTGACACTATGAAAACACCAAATCAAAAAATAATAAGAACAGAAGGGAGAGGAGGAACTCAGGTCAGAAACACACAACCACCACACACACACCCCAACCCTGAAAACCAGAAAGGGCAACAGAAATCAAGAAACAAAACACCCACCCTTCCCACCTACCACCCCCCCCCAAAAAAAAAACAAGACCAGATATCAGCACCTAGAATTACAATCTTCCCGAAGGCAAATGCCTATATGTCTGCATAAAAACACAGTTTTGTTCTTATAGAAGAAAATGTTCTTATTCTAAAGAAGGAGATGACTTTCAAAGTCCAAGAAGCAAACAGAAAACCAAATAGACTGGACCAGAACAGGAAAAAATTCAAAAGATTTCATACTAGTAACTAAGAGCCCATCTGAAAGCTCTAGAACAAACAGAAGCCACACCCACAAGGAAAAGGCAGCAAGAAACAAACAAACACAGGACTGAAGTCAATAAAATAAAAACAAACAAAAGATTATTCAATGAAACAAAGAAAAGAGTTGTGGGTTTTTTTTTTTGAGACAACAAGATTGATAGACACTTGCTAAAGTTATCTAAACTGCAGAAAGAAAATATCCAAATTAAAAAAAATTATAAATAAAAAGGAGGACATAACAACAAACACTGAGAAAACCCAGAGAATCATAAGGACATACTTTAAAAGCCTGTACTCCGCCAAATTGGACTTCTAAAAGAAATAAGCAATTTTCTCAATATATACCACTTACAAAAGTTAAATCAAGAGCAGATAAGCAATATAAACTGATCTATAACCCTTACTAAAATAGAAGCCGTCATTAAAAGTCTCCCAACCAAAAAAGACCCAGGGCCAGACAGCTTTAGCACAGAATTTTACCTGACTTTCAAAGAAGACCTAATGTTCCACAAAACAGAAGTAGAAGGAACTGTAACAGGGGGTGTAGGGGGGTGGCTTTCCACCCATTCCCAAGTTTCCCAAAATAAAGACTCTGAGAATCCTTATATATGAATAAATGCCTAAGCCAATTGTTTGGTTCTCTTCCAGTAGCTTATAATTCAGTTATCCCATTTAAACTAGTCTAAGTCATGCCACGTGTCTATTTACCTCTCTATAGTTTCATGTGACTATCTTCCTGAGAGTTCATGGTGAATATTTCCACACCGGGTATTACCCCAGAAATCCTCTCTCTGTACCAGAACTTCCACCTCCCGATTTCCCGTGTAAGCTAACAGACCAACAGAACTTTATTGACAGTTGATGCACCATCAAGTAAGCTTCATTCCAGAAATGCAGGGATGGTTCAACACACAGAAATAGATCAATGTAATTATTTTGTTTGAAAGTCCAAAAAAAAACCCCACATGATCTTCTCATTAGCTACAGAGCAGGCCTTTGACAAAATCGAACAGCCTTCATGATAAAAGTCCTTGGGAGATTGGGAAAGCAAGGGACATAGCTCAACATAATAAAGGCAGTTTACAGCAAGTCTATGGCCAACACAAATTAAGTGGAGAAAAGAAACTCAAATCAATTCTATTAAAATCTGGAACAAGAAAATGTTGTTGACTCTCTCCACACCTATACGATATAGCTATCGTAGCTAGAGCAGTAAGACAACTTAAGTAGATCAACAGAATGCACACTGGGAAGGAAGGAAGCAAAAAGATCTTTATTTACAGATGATATGGTAGTCTTCATAAGTGACCCAAAAATTCTACCAAGGAACTCCCATAGCTGGCAAACACTTCCAGCAAAGTAGGTTCATACAAAATTGACTAACAAAAAACCTGTGTCCCTCCTATATACAAATGGCAAACAGACTAAGAGAGAAATAGGGAAACAACACCTTTCACGGTAGCCTCAAATAATATAAACCATCTTGGAGTAACTCTAACCAAGCAAATGACAGACATATAACAAAAAACCTCAGGTCTAGCCAGGCGTGGTGGCGCACGCCTTTAATCCCAGCACTCGGGAGGCAGAGGCAGGTGGATTTCTGAGTTCGAGGCCAGCCTGGTCTACAAAGTAAGTTCCAGGACAGCCAGGGCTATATAGAAACCCTGTCTCAAAAAAAAAAAAAAAAAAAAAAAAAAAACCCTCAGGTCTTTGAAGAAAGAAATAAAGAAGTTATCAGAAGATGAAAAGAGCTCTCATGTTCAGACAACACAATCCTCAACAAAATTCCAAACATTTCTTCACAGATCTTGAAAGAATTTTTAGCTTCATGTAGAAATAAAAATCACAGAATGGCTAAAATAATCCTGAATAATCAAAGAACTATTGGAGGTATCACAATTGTATATACTATCTCAGATTGTAATAAAAACCACATGGTGTTGGCATAAAAGCAGACATATTGTTCACTTGAGTTGAAGACCCACACATAAATCCACACACCTATGGACACCTGGTTTTTTTTTTTTTATAAAGAAGTCAGAAATACACACTGGGAAAAAGATAGTTTCTTCAACAAACTGTGCTTGTCAAAATGAATGGCTGCATGTAGAAGAATGCAAATAGATTTATACTTATCACCTTGCACAAAACTCTACTCCAAATGGATCAAAATCTTCTCGACATGAAGCCAGATACACTGAACCTGATAAAAGAGAAAGTGGGAATAGCCTTGAATGTGTTACCACAGGAGACAATTTCCTAAACAGAACACTGATAGTACAGGCACTAAGATCAAAAATTAAATAAAAAGGGACCTCATCAAACCGAGAAGCTTCTGTACAGCAAAGGACACTGTCAATCAGAAAAAGTGGCAGTCTACAGAATGGGAAAAGATTTTTGCCAACTACACACCCAATAGAGACGTCCTAGTCACTATTCTATTGCTATGAGAGGCACCATGACCAAAGCAACTCATGAATAAAATCATTTAATTGGGAGACTGTTTACAGTTTCAGAGGCTAAGTCCATTATTATCATGGCAGAGGGTGGTGGTGCTGGCATGAGTACCCTCAAACCTATCCCTAATAACACACTTCCTCCAACAAGGTCAGTCACACCTACTCCAACAAAGCCATAACTTCTAATATGTGCTCATATGACTAACCATTCAAATATGTGAGCCTATTGGAGATCATTCTTATTCAAACCACAATAAGGCTAATATCTAAAATATATAAAGAACTCAAAGACCTAGGTATCAAAAAAAAAAAGACCCAGATTTTTAAAAAAATGAGGTACAGATCTATCGAAAGAATTCTCAATAGAGAAAGCTCAAATGGTGGAGAAACTCTCAAAGAAATGTTCAGCACCCTCAGTCACCATGGAAATGCATATTAAACTACTTTGAGATTTCATCTTACACCTGTCAGAATGGCTAAGATCAATAAAGCAAATGAGAGCTCGTGCTGGTGGGGATAGGAAGCAAGGGAACATGCACCTAGTGCTGGTAAGACTGCAAACTTTTATAGCCACTAAAGAAATCAACATGGCATTTCCTCAGGAAGATAGGAAATGAACTACCTCAAGATGCAGCTATACCACTCTTGGGCATATAGCCAAATGATGCTTCATCCCACTAGAAATACTCGCTCTATTTATAATAGCCAGAAACTGGAAACAACCTAGATGTCCCTTAATAAATGGACAGACAAAAAAGTGTAGTACATTTACACAATAGAGTATTACTCAGCCATTTTTTAAAAAATGAAATCTTGAAATTTGCAAGTTAATGAATGAATCATCCTGCATAAGTTAACACATACCCTGAAAGACAAGAATATATTCATGTATATAAGGATATTAGCGGTTGTCAGTGATAACCAAACTACAATCCATAGAACCACAGAAGTGAAGAGTGGAGTAAGTGACCAGAGGGACAGATAGATCTCCCTAAGAAAAGCAAATAGAATATATAGCTATGGATGGATGGTAGGGTGTGACTAGAATTGGAGGATCAAGTAGAAAGGAGGAAGAAAAGGGGGATAAGGGAGGAAATATAAGGAGAGACTGACAAAATTAAGGGCCATTTTAAGGGTAGTATGAAAACCTAATGAAGTAGATGCTTCCTAAAATATATACACATATAAAAGTGATCTAAATGAAATTACCAAATAACGGGGAAGACAGACCTCCAACTGGCCCGCTCTTGATACCAAATGAAGCTTCCAGCACCAGTTCTCTGTTATATCTCATTGAGTTGTTGGCCAAAAGGGTCCCATGGAAATCCCCAAACAACCAAGGTTGTTGCCAAGACTGTAGTTTTCTCTCCATAAACTAACATCAAGGCCCCATCACTGAACACTCCTGCTAAATAACTCATTGAACACACAGATATTTAGCTGGTGCCCACAAAGAGCCTTCACTACCTTGTGCTAATAGCCTTAGTACAGGAAGGTAGGCTCTCTTCATGCTATCAAGGGAGAAATGGAAACACAAGCCACAAACCCTTTGACCTACAATGGTGTCCTTCTTGCAAGATACGCTAGGGCAATGATGTCATAAAGCTTGTGGGAGTAACTAACCAGTGTCTCATTTGACTTAAGGCCCATCTCATGAGACGGAACCCATACCCAAAGCTGCCTAGGTGACTGTCTTAGTTAGGGCTTCATTGCTGCAAAGGGACAACATGACCAAGGCAACTCTTACAAAGGAAAACATTTAGTTTGGGCTGTCTTGCAGTTCCAAAGATTTGGTCCATCATCATGACAGGAAGCATGGCACCCGCCAGGCAGACATGATGCTGAAAAAGCCAAGAGTTCTACATCCTGATCTGCAGGCTGCAGAAGAAGACTGTCTTCTGTAGACAGCCAGGAGACTGGACTTCCACACTGGATGGTGCTTGAGCATAAGAGACCTCAAAGCTAACCTCCACAGCGACACACTTCCTACAACAAGGTTGCACCCACTCTAACAAGGCTACACATCCTAAAAATGCCACTCCCTGTTGGCCAGGCATTCAAACATATGTGTCTATGGGGGGCCAAACCTATTCAAACCACCACAGTCACCAAGAACCAGGGACTAGATAGTCCAGGAACCTAGGATAAACTAAATACGACTGCTCTAAACAAAATGAAACAAAAACTAGCAATAAAATAACTCCTAAGAACATTCTACTCTACTCAAAGATCAGAGTCTTGCTTGGTCATCATCCAAGATGCTTCCTCTTGCAGCAGATAGGAACAAATATAGAGACCCACAGCCAGACATCATGCAGAGAGTGAGAGATCTTGGAACACTCAGCCCTAAATGGGATGTCATTATCAAATCCCTACCCTCAGGGCTCAGGAACCCATTAGAAGAGAAGACAGAAAGAATGTAAGACTCAGACAGGATGGAAAATCATCAGGACTAATGCACAAATAAACTCACAGAGACTGAGGCAGCGTGCCTAGGATGCACACGGGTCTGCACTAGATCTGGTCCTAGAGCAGAAAGGAGAAGAGGACACATGCTCCCATCCCTAGCCCAGAAGAAGACACATGCCCCCATCCCTAGCCCAGGAGAGGACACATGCCCCTATCCCTAGCCCAGAAGCCATTTCTTATTTCATAAAAAAATGAATATGCAGTTTTCTCCAAGGAAGTCTTACTAGGGAAACAAATTACCCTTAAGGGTAGGTTACATGCCCAGCAATGGATGGCCAACAGAAAATGAACTCAATGTCATCTTTGGAGGTTCCTTGTCTCATAATATAATGTCATAGCAGGGCTTTTCATTTTGGGGGTTTGGTTGGGTTTTTGGGGGGTATTTCTGTTTTTTAATTTTGTACTGGTTTTATTTTTATTTTATTAATATTTCCCTCTTCTTACCCTGTTGTTCTGTTGCATATATATTGCAGTTTATTGTCTCTATGGGACTCTTGAGTATGCGAATGAGTGTGTCATTGCCTGTGCCTTTTCTCTCTGGTTGTTTGTTTTGTCATAGTCCCATGTTAGTTTTTGTTTTAAGGTATTATATTTTATCTTACCTTATAATTATCCCTTAGAAATATGTGTGTCTTCTAATGAGAGACATAAAGGAAGTGAGTGAGGATGGGAGGAGAGGTGGGAAAGAACTGGGAGGAGCAGAGAAAGAGGGGAAACTGTTATTGGGATACATTATGTGAGAAAAAATACACTTTTAATAAAAAGAGAGAAAGAAAAGAGGATACAAAAATACCACAAACTTAAACTTTGGAAAACTTAAGTGGTATATACATTTTTATTAAAATATCACTTCTACCAGGGTATAGTGGGTCAGGAGGCCAAAGTAGAAAAAGATTGATGTAAGCCTTACACCAGCAGGGCCTACAAAATGAGACTCTGTTTCAAACAAATAATAATAATCCATATTTTCACAGGGTATTGTGGTTTGAATGATAATGACTCCCCATAGGCTCATAGGGAGTGGCACTATTAGGAGGTATGGCCTTGTTAGAGAAAGTGTGTCACTGGGGATGAGTTTTGGGGTTTCAGATGCTCAAGCCAGGCCCAATGTCACTTGCCTGCTGCCTGCTGCCTGCTGCCTGCTGCCTGCTGCCTGCTGCCTGCTGCCTGCTGCCTGCTGCCTGCTGCCTGCTGCCTGATGCCTGATGCCTGATGCCTGATGCCTGATGCCTGATGCCTGCTGCCTGATGCCTGATGCCTGATGCCTGATGCCTGATGCCTGATGCCTGATGCCTGATGCCTGATGCCCGATGCCTAATGATGCCTGATGCCTGATGCCTGATGATGCCCGATGCCCGATGCCTGATGCCTGTCAATTGGGATGTAGAACTCTTGGCTACCTCTCCAGTCTCATGTCTACCTGCATGCCCGCCATGCTTTTCACCAAGGTAATAGTGAACTAAGTCTCTGAACTGTAAGCCACATCCAATTAAATACTCCCTTTTAAGAGCTTCTGTGGTCATGGTGACGCTTCCCAGCAATAGAAACCCTAACTAAGACACAAGGACTCGGGAGATAGATCAACCGGTCAGTCAGTAAAATGCTTGCTCTGTAAGCATTAAGAACTGAATTCAGTCTCTAGTACCATGTAAAAACCAGATATGTCACCCACTTGTAACCCCAGCCCTGAAGAGGAGCCAATAAAACATAGATACTAAAAAATAACCAAACTACCCCTAAAGGTTTGTCTATGTACTAAATTATCTCCTGACCTAGCTCGAAGGTATTTTGAGTTTTTCAAATCATTATCTTTATGGTTTTATATATCCTTCTGTTTATAGGAAGTACACACACACACACAAAATGAATTCCGAGGAACACTTGACACTCAGACACCATCCCCAGATCTCTGCTCTTCTTCTAAACCTCTGTAGTTGGTACCATACAACACGTGACTCACAACTTAGCCACAAAAGGGGTGGGGCTTGTATTGAGTATTCTGGCCTCCACTGCAGACCTACTGAATCAATAGGACCCAAAACTACATGTCTTTGATGTTTTTGTTGTTTTATGTTTGAGGCACAGTCTCACCCAGACTGGACTAGCCCTTGCCATATAGCACAGGCTAGCCTTGAACTCATGGCAAGCCTCCTATATCAGTCTCCCAAGTGCTAGGATTACAGATGAGTGCCACCACACCCAGAAAGAATACCTTTTAACAAATCCTTCAGGTTATATGAAGTCTTGCTTAATTTTGAAAGTCCCGCTCTATTTAATAGTGCCAACCAATAGAAGACATAAAAGCAAGAGGCTGGGACTTGAGATCAGAACTTGAGCCAGACACAACTTTGTGTGCAAAATCATACCCACTACATCCCCTACAGCTCATATTGCCCGATGCTGGGTTTTCCTTCTTTGAGAGATCAGCCTCACCTGGACTAGGCTTATTTTGCAATAAGGATGATCAGCTAACAGTGATTCACATTTCAGTGACTAACATCAGTGCCTCTCACAAGGTAGTTTAATTGTTTAGAATATTCTTTCTCTACACTGATCACCATGGGAACAGGAGTAAACTCACTTTTCTGGCTCTACATGAAAGAGAAGCGTGTTCATTCAGAGTTATCTGGAGCAGGGACTCTTCTAGTCTTTAATTCAGAGACCGATCACCCATTTGTGGTTATACACAAAAGCCACCTCCTCCTGCTGAGGGCTGAGCACCCACCTGTCACTTATTCTCACACCTTGTGCACCCGCGAGTTTCTGCATTTGCCACTGTTCACTGGAAAGAGAGGCCTCTCTGAGTTAGTCTGAGAGTAGCATTTGTCTAAAGATTGAAACATAAATATCTGAAGACAGTTTGATGCTATGGTAATTTAACAAAACAACTACACACACACACACACACACACACACACACACAAACCTATGACCTCCCCCAACATGTTTTTTTTTTTTTTTTTTTGGAACAGGTTAACATTACGAGGTATTGACTCCCTGTGCTGTGGACCTTAAATCCAATCAACAAACAATAGTTTTGTCACAACAAACAATAGTTTTTGATTCCTTTTCTTCCCTAGTAGCCTGCATAGCATCTTCTGAGACTGAAAGCAGGCCAGTAGGAAGGAAGCCCCCAGCCTCAGGTATTGACTCCCTGTGGTGTGGACCTTAAATCCAATCAACAAACAATAGTTTTGTCACAACAGTAGTGCCACTATTACACAAATAAGAGCATCTTGCCTGGTAGTTTGGTCCATAGACCGTAGGGTTTGAAGCTGCATAAGATATTGGAGGGATCATAGGGCCCCCAATGGAGGAGCTGGAGGAAGTACCCAGGGAGCTGGGGGGATCTGAAACCCTATAGGTGGAACAACAATATGAACTAACCAGTACGCCCCCCCCCCCCCCCGCAGAGCTCTTGACTCTAGTTGCATATGTATCAAAAGATGGCCTAGTCGGCCATCAGTGGAAAGAGAGGCCCATTGGTCATGCAGACTTTATATGCCCCAGTACAGGGGAATGCCAGGGCCAAGAGGTGGGAGTGAGTGGGTGGGGGAGTGGGTGTGGGAGGGGGGGGGGAACTTTTGGGATAGCATTGGAAATGTAAATGAAATAAATACCCAATAATAAAAAAAAAATCTTAGATTAAAGAAAAAAAAAAGAAAGATTGTTGATTCCTTTTCTTCCCTAGTAGCCTGCGTAGCATCTTCTGAGACTGAAAGCAGGCCAGCAGGAAGGAAGCCCCCAGCCTCAGTCCCAACCTGAGCTCTCTGTATCTCGCAAGCAAAGTGAGTGATATCTTGAACATTATAATTTTGTTATCTAATTCTGGCGGCCAATCAAGAGTAAAGGCAAAAATCTTGTGTTGTTTGGGGGATCTCTTGTGGCCTTCCTGACTAACAGCTCATAAGGAGGTGCCCTACTCGGGTGTGTCTAATACCCGACAGCTTTTCTCTTTTAAGATATGTCAGGTATTCAGCTTCAACCTTAATCTCAACCCCTAACCTCAAATCTATTTTTATTTTGTGTGTCCGAGTGTTTGCCTACCTGTGTGCATATACGCACACTGTGTGCAAGCTGAGGTTAGAAGAAGCTGGAAGACCACATCAGATTCCCTGGATCTGCAGTTACAGATGGTGGGGAGCTGCCATGTGTGTGCTCGGCGTCAAACTTGGGAGACAGTCAAATTCAGGACCCACGCTGGGGCTACTAATAAACACAATACCATGTCCTCATTTCAACTAGACCCCTAAGGTCTAGTTGTCTGCATATTGAAGTTTGAGATGCACCATCAAACTCTTTTTTGGGGGGATCATAAGACACTATCACATGAGGGCTATTGTTATTAGACATGAACACCATAAATTTGCCATAGCCCTGCTTTGTAGCTACATTCCAACTCCAGTAAGTGCACAGGGCTGAGAAAACCCTACCTCCATTTTAAAAGCAATGCCTTTATTCCCAACACTTGGGAAACAGAGGCAGGTGAGTGTCTGTGAGTTTGAGGATAGTCTGGTCTATATAAGTGAGTTCCAGGATAGCCAGGGATATGGTAGAGAGACTTTGTCTTTAAAAAAAAAAAAAGAGCAACTGTTTCCAGGATATGTTGCTTTGAAGAATTCTCTTCTTGTTACTTGTTTTTCAAGTTGGTCTCAATTTTCCAAGTCAATAGACTGCTGTCCCCAAGGGCTGAGTAATGAAAACACCATTGGTAAGCTTTATCGTTGAGTGTTTTTTCAATTAGCTCAACATCATTTCCTGGTAAGCCAACAGTGATGGCAGGAAGAATATTCAATAGACTAACAAAATGTTGAAATTGGGCTGGGGATCTGGCCTGTCTACTAAGCACTGCCATGCAAACACGAAGACCTACATTTGATCCCCAGAACCAGTATAAGAAGCCAGGCATGGCAGCACTCGCTTGTAATCCTGATGCTGGGGGGGCGGGGGTGGGGACTAAGACAGGAGAATCCAAAGGTCTTGCCAGCCAAAGTAAACTTGATGGCAAGTTCCAAGCCAGTGAGAGTCTTCCACGAAGAAAAAGGCCAAGCTCATTCAGGTACTCAAGGCTGTCTCAGACCTGCATGTGTCCATGCGTACACACACAAACATGAATGCATATGCAAACATGCATAGACACACAAGGCTTAAGTGCAGACTTCAGACTGACAACATGTTATTGACAGAGTGATGTGCCCAATAGTCATCTATCTCCTGACTTGGCACCTGTCACCTTCTCTGGCAGGCTGCTTAGGGGATCTCCAATCAGCTCTGTTTCAACAAAGCCTCTGCAATAGTCAGGATCCAGGAAGCCAGTGATTGTCTGGAAGGAGAGGATGTTATTCCAAAAGTGGAGACTAATCAGACATTTAACAATTCTGTTAGAGAAAAGAGGCTTTGCCAAATTTTTCCAATGATGGTGTTTATTTAAAACTTAATGTGAACATAAACCACCCAAAAATCATTTTTAAAAATGCAGTTAGGATTCACTCGGTCTGGAGAAGGGATAAAATTTCTTCTAAGATGTTCTCAGCTGATGCTGTTAATATTAATTTCCAGATCACAGTGAATGACAAGTTTCCTTCTTGCTAGAACTCAGGTAAACGAGACTGTAATATCGAACCCTTATCCTCCTTCAACATAACTCACCAACCCACCAAAGCAAAGATGATTTAATGATTCTTTAAGAATTTGGAATTTTTTAAATACCCATATTAAATCTATGAAGGCCACCAATGGTGCAGGCCTGCAATCAAGAGGCAGAAGCCGAAGGATGATAAATGAGGAAGACCAAGGAAGTTGGAGGCCAGCCTGGGCAAACTAGTGAGACCTTGTTGCAAAATAAAACTTAAAAAGGACAGGAAAACAACTCCTAGATAGAGCACTTGCTTAGCATGTTGTAATAGTTTGTATAAGCTTGGCCCAGACAGTGGCATTGTTTCGAGGTGTGGCCTTGTGAGTATGGGCTGTAAGACCCTTGTCCCAGCTGTCTGAGAGCCAGTATTCTGCTGGCAGCCTTCAGATGAAGATGTAGAACTCTCAGGTCCTCCTGCACCATGCCTGCCTGGATGCTGCCATGTCCCTGCCTTGATGATAATGAACTGAACCTCTGAACCTATAAGCCAGCCCCAATTAAATGTTGTCCTTAAAAGAGTTGCCTTGGTCATGGTGTCTATTCACAGCAGTAAAACACTAACTAAGACAGACACATGTGCGTATTGATTCAATCTCCAGCACTGAAATTTAAAAAAGAAAGAAAGGAAGGAAGGAAGGAAGGAAGGAAGGAAGGAAGGAAGGAAGGAAGGAAGGAAGGAAGGAAGGAAGGAGAGAGAGAGAGAGAGAGAGAGAGAGAAATTCTACTAATATGTATTTTAAAATACTATATTTTTTAAACTGAGAGGAAGTAAATCAAATGTTAAGTTTTTTCTGTTATCTTTTATTTCTGCTATTTTTTCTAATAAACATCATTTGATTTTGTAATATAAAAATAAAAGTAACTCGTAAAATATATTCCTTAACAAATTATTCTATGCTCGGCATGGTGACAAGTGCCTTTAATACTAGCACTCAGGAGGCAGAAGCAGGTGGATCACAGAGTTCAAGGCCAGCCTAATCTATGTAGTAAGTTCCAGGACAGCCGGGGCTACACAGGGAGATCTTTCCTCAAAAATAAAAACAAAAACAAAAACAAAACTTGTAATCTTGTGCAACACACACTGAATACCAGATTAAAAGGTTTTTGAGCTCTTCACAAATACATATGCAGATTTTCTCTGCCTTCCCCTTGGCAGGTGTCACAGAGTCAGCTCTGAGGAGTGCCGCCGAAGGTCTAGTTTGTAATGAAGCAGTTGTTTTCTAAGTAAAAAAACTACAAGCTAGTTTCTGGTTTTGCCATCTTGGTGATGAAAACCGTTAATAGCAATCTTCATTAAAAATAAGAGTCTGCCACTCTGAAGGAATCCATTGTAACTTCCTCATCAAAAAAAGACCAGGATATCCCAGAAGCACTTGGCAAACACCTTCATTGATAAATCCCCATGGATATATCTTAAAGCAATTCAAATAGGAAGCTGATGCATTTTTAAACTCGGGTCATTATTAATGACTGGGTCTCACAAGCAAGAAGACAGCCCTGAGAGATACAAAGCAATCTCAACCCTGCAGTTAGTTGGTCTCTTGACAACCTTATGCTACAAGGAATGATCTTAATATTTCTTAGGGGCTTATGCAACATGGTCTATATTAAACATGTGGGGTGTATTATCTTATTTATAGAGCCTATGTTCCCTAGGTCATAGATGAGAATACAACATGGAGAGGTTAAGCTTACTTGCCTATTGATGTGCAGCAAGTGAGAGCCAAGGCCAAATGACAATCCAGGCCAAATACGTCTCAGTTGTGTTCCTGGGAATGCGTTTCTAAAATAAAAGGATAATCAAAATTCTATTCTCATCATCATTCCATATGCTACCTGGGTTGTTTTTTTTTTTTTTCAATATTCTTTTTTTCCTAATTTTCACATTTGTGTTGGCCTTAAGGTTGTAAATTCCTTCTTGGCAAGGTCCACGTTTTGTTTGTTTTTCTTGAAAACAACACAACTTTGGAATAAAGAGTGAAAAGTCAGGGAGGGGAGGGAATGGAAGGAGGGTGAAAGGGAAAAGAAGCAAGCTTATTCTAGGTCAGTGGGATTGTGGGTAAGTTTTTTTCTTCTAAGTTTTCCATAAGCCACTCATTGAAAAATAATATATCTTTTAATTACTTAACCTTCCTTGTTTTGGACAGCATCTGTTGATGTATATAAAACACCGCACCAACTGGCAAGTATCCAGGAATGACAGAAACCATAGAAGTAAAAAACAAATAATGTTCGTGCACTTACCCAAGTCAAAAGTTGTATGTATCAGAAGCCTAGCTAGCTAGTGGCAGTCACCCCAGCAGGGCAAAAAGAGAAATGCCAGCTGTAGCCCATGTCGGCAACCTCACAGTTGCTTCCCTGAATTCAGATGGCCCCGGTTCACAACCCCACAGACCGTTTCCTGAGTTCACAGATTAAAACCTGGGGGCGTCCCATGAGAAAGAGGGTGGTCTCTGTCGTAAAGCATGAGAAAGAGGGTGGTCTCTGTCGTAAAGCATGAGAAAGAGGGTGGGCTCTGTCGTAAAGTATGACTCATTGGACTCCCAGATGCATGGCGCCATGAGTGATACCCAAGATGACTTTTTTTTCCACAGCTGGTGGTCCTGAAAGTTTACCTATGATTTTTAAGGGATGGACAGATAAATTGACTGAGGTCAGCACCGGAAAGAACCCTTTACTTTCAAGGAAAAAAAAAGACACTTGGAAGCTAAAAAGACAGGCATTTTAATAGGGACTGGTCTGTTGCTGGGAAGACTTTGAGGTAGAAGCTGCTGCCATCTGCTTTCTAGGGTTCTTGTTATTGTGCCTTATGATGTCATCAGCTCACAACGGATGATACAATGGTGTATTATTTGGGTTGCATTCATCGCCCAACGCTGCAAAGAACAGGTGGTTGAGAAAATGCCGGAATTTCCTCTTGCACATGAGTCAAACAGGAAAGCACTCTGTCTTCGAGTTCCACTGAGGAAGTGCTGGACACGCCATGGGAGATCCCCAGACGTCCCTGGCTGAGCAATCCTGAACCCAGATCAGCCTGGTTGCTCAGCTCCAGGAACCCTGTCACAAAGCAGAATGACAGGTGACAAACACAGAGGAAATGGGGAGGGAGCAGATGGCTTTGAGACGAAACCCTGTACACAGTAGCGAGATTTTCTACGGTACCTCTGGAAGGTAGCATACAGATAAAACATGGCAAGCTTGTTATTGGCTCCTTTGGAAATACAGACTTGGGGGCAGAATCCTAGCAAGATAGCTCAAGGATGATGTGCGCTTTGTGAGGAATGGCTGATTGGGTTGTATCATACGTCTGATACGTACAAGGTGTGTGACCTGTATACTGCTTACTCAACCTCTCTGAGTCTCAACTTCCTTATTTATGAAATAAATCATTGTACCTAACACAGAAATGCTATAAAAATTAATGAAGCAATGTTTATAAAGTGCCGTATGTGTGTGTGTATGCATTTTCTGTATATTATATCATGTGGGTATGATTGGGGTATATAGTAGACCTCTTGACAAGGAAAATATGAAAAGCAGTTTGGTTTTAGAATTATTACATATAATTAAAGTATGAAAAAATATTTTCTATGACAAGACCCCAGTAATGACTCGAAATAGCAGTGCACCATAACAAAGTCATCTTGTAAGAAGCTGGGCGTGGTGGCGCATGCCTTTAATCCCAGCACTTGGGAGGCAGAGGCAGGCAGATTTCTGAGTTCGAGGCCAGCCTGGTCTACAGAGTGGGTTCCAGGACAGCCAGGGCTATACAGCGAAACCCTGTCTCGAAAAACCAAAAGAAAAAAAAAAAAAAAAGAAAAAACTAAAAACAAAGTCATCTTGTGTTCTGGGCTATTGGCTTTTCAAACTCACTGGGGAATCAGGTTAAGTAAAATACTATTTTACTTACACAAGTTTCCATATGTCAAAGAAAGACTGCACCAGGTAGAGTTAAACAAACACATGATCAAAGATGGCTGCCTTCAGTTAACACAGGAACCCACAACTGGCCAAAGGGTGGAAAGTCAGTATATGTGAAGTGCCCCTCCAATAATAAGACGTCTTCATCGGGCCCCTCACTCAAGGGTCAGAGACCATCAAGGAAGCAGGAACAGAAAGACTGCCAGAGACAAAGGTCAGGAAGATGGCACTGAAACTGTGGTCTACTGGATGTGGCAGGACCACTTCACTCATGAACTATCAGCAGCTATGGCTGCCTGCACAACATCCAGACAGCAGCAAGGAGAGGAGAGGGGCTCAGCAAGCTCCACCCCAGAGAGGAGCTATTGGTAGTTGATGGATTCTGGACCAGGAACAGGAGGGCTTTTCTTTTTAAGGGCATGGACCTTAAAGGACAAGGGTAGGTCAACCATGAAATGACCTCACACCCATGAGTATGTGAGCAGCACAAACTTGACGTGATGAGTCGAGTGTGTGTGTGTGTGTGTGTGTGTGTGTGTGTGTGTGTGTTAAAGAGAGGAGGGGGGAGGCACGGAGTTGGGAGGGGGGAGAGGCATGGAGTCAGGAGGGAGTGGATTGGGAGGAGTTAGGGAGAGGCATGGAATGAATATAACCAAAAGTATGCATTGATGAAATTCTTAAAGAATTATTAAGAATATTACGTGGGAGGGAGAGACAGCTAAAGGAGTCAAGTCTAAGTGATAAGAGTGAATTCAATTCCCTTAAAACAAAAGGGAAGGGAAGGGATGGTGTGTGTTTGTGTGTGTGTTTAAAATATATTATTTCTTTTACTTTTAATATTATAATATAATTACATAATTTCCTCTTCACTTTCTTCCCTCCAGACCCTCCCATACCCCACCACTCGATAGTTTTCAAATTCATGAGCTCCTTTTTCATTAATTATTGTTACATGTATGTATGTGTATACACATATATACTCCTAAATATAGCCTGCTCCGTCTATATAATGTTTCCTAAGTGTATGTTATCATGGCTGACCATTCGGCATTGGATAATGCATTGGTGTGCTCTTCCCTGGGTAGGATCATTTCTCCCACTCTCAGCATCCTTAGTTATTTACAGTTCTCTGTGTGGGGTTGAGGCATCATGGGCTTTCCCCATCCATGTCAGCACATCTATTGTAGTCCTTGTTCTGTTCATATTTAGGCAATAATGATGCAAGTTTCTAATGTTACTAGGGGACACAACCTCACAGCATCTCACAGCAAACTCACTGGTCCTTGGGCTTTTACAATCTTCACACACACACACACACACACACATCACTTCCCAAATGTTCCTTGAGATTCGGGAATTGTTTTGTAGATGTATCCATTGGGAATGGGCTCCACATCTCTGCATTCTGACTGACTGTGATTTTCTGAAATGGCCTCCATCTGATACAAAGAGAGGTTTCCTTGATGAGAGATAAGCACTGTACTTAACTATGAGTATAAGAACAAATACTTAGAAAGTAGGGATTACGCTGATTTAGCAAAACAGTATGAGACACTTCAAGAATCCACATGCCATCCTTGCACAGGGATCATGCTAATATTCTCTAGGTCACCTCAGTCAGTCATACCTAGTATGCAGGCTGCTGAAGCAAGCACGGTAAAGCAGTTTTTTAATACAAAGGGTGAGCTAATGGACATATATGAAGGACATTGGAGAGAGAGCCTTGTCAAAGTCAAATGACCGTCTGTTTACCAGTTGGTGCTCTCTGAAATTGGGCTCCTCACACAGGTAGAGGCCTCATGTTTTTGTTTGTTTGCTTTTTGATGGTCACACTACAAATGGAAGTCCCTCAGCCCACACAGAAAGCCATTTGTGACTTACAAAAATTACATTTTATAAGATACATGTCTTAAGGAGAAATTTTCTGAAGTAAGCATGCTAAGAAGCCGAGGTCAGGAGCCAGGAGTCAAAAAAGAAGCCTGCCTAAATTTTAGATACACTAAAAGGAACTCTAGGACCACTGTAGAGCGGAGTCCTGCTTGTGAAATACGTGAGTCAGCTCTTTATTGCTGTAACGAAATACCTAAGGCAATCAACTTTAAAGGGGAAAGGTTTATCTTGACTTATGGTTCCAGACATTTAAATCTTGGATGGTTTAACTCTGTTCCTTTGGGTCTATGGTGGCACCGTATGTGAGGGCAGGGACATATGGTACAGGAAGCCTGTTCACCTAATGGTAGTCAGAAAAAGACAGGAAGGGGCCTGAAACCCAATATCCCCTGAACAGCATGTGCTATATAGTGTTAATTATCAGCTTGACAGAACCTAGAATTAGCTAGGAGTCAGGTTCCTGGGTGGTGTGCCTGTGAGGGATTTTCATATTTTATTTTCATATATATATATATATATATATATATATATATAGTAATTGCAGCTGGGACCATTCCTGGGCAGGTAGGTGGTCCTAGGTGGTATAAAAATGGAGAATGTGAGCTGAGTACCAGCAAGCATGCACTCTGTGCTCTATGTTTCTTTGTGGGCCTAAGTGACCAGCTGCTCTCATCTCCTACCACCCTAGCTCCCCTGCCATGGTGCTCTCTGAAATGTGAACTAGAGCCAACCCTTTCTCCCTGTCAGGATGTTTTGTCACAAGAAAAGAAGCTAAGACATCAGGCAACCTCCACTCAAAGGCTCCAGCACCTCCCAGCCACACCACGTGTTGGAGGCCACACTTTTTACATGTGGACTTTGGGGGACATTTGGGCTTTAAACTATGGTAGTGCATTCTGTACTAATGGACCAGGGAAGGGGCACACCCTTCTATAGCAAAAATCTGCTATACCAGGTACCACCTGGCAAAACAAGCTTATTTTAAAATCATAAAAATTATAAACTTGAAAATAATGTTAAACCAAAAGCAAGAAAATCGAGACAGGTGTTTCTTCCCACTTACTTCTTTGCCTCAGCTGGATTCTGGAAGTTTCAAGAAAATTCAAGGCAGAGAAAATGACTCTGCTGCTCAATATGCCCTTCAAGAGTCTTCTAGGTTTTTCTGAATCAAAGCTCTTTCACGAGGGGCAGTTTCTCCTTCTCCAGATACCAACCTCAGGTGTTTCTACATTCCAATCCCCACAAATAATGAACGCATCGATGCACCTGAGGCACAGTTAAATGGGTTAGAGCAGGTCGGGCCGCACATTAGCGTGTGTATAACAGATGTGTACTTGCTAGCTATTACTTTGGGGGGAAGGGATCACAGCCCTAACTGTAGGTGTACTTTGGCAATGGCAGAGTAGAAGAGGACCTTAGTCACAGCTACTTCATCAGCTGCTACAGAAGAGCCCAGTATGTTTCTATATGGGAAGATGTAACCATTGTCATCCTTATAAAGACAAAATTAAAATAAATCACATTTTTTCCCTAGAGACAGACTTCCCCAAGAATCCTGGTCTCTCTCTACTCTATCAAGCCCTCTGTAGATACACATAAGATCTGAATATGGAAAAATCCCCGGCTCCACCACTGATCCTCTTCAGATGTTTCTTCTTGTCTTGTCGGCAACACATCAGTTTAAAAAAAAAAAAGACAAGAGAAAGTTTTGTGACATTCAAAGGATGGTCTTTTTTTAACTCTTGTCAGCATCCTCGACAAGGGCAAGCTTTTAACTTCACGATGCTCAGATACAGTAGCCACGGTTGTACTTCCTAGGGAAAACAAAAAACAAACAAACAAACAAACAAAAAAAAAAACACTGTGTAAAATTCACTCTAACGCTGTTGATGTAAGGTACACCCATGCTGATCTGACCCAGCAGGGTCGTGGGTGAAAGCTCTTAAAGGAGAAGAATGCTTTAAAGATGAGTTTGGGTTTTATGCCTAACCCAAATCTTTCACTTCCTCTCACAAGAGAAAAGCAGATGTTCAGTGCAGGGTAGGGGATGGAACGGGGGGGAACAAGGGAAGCAAAATAAGTTGTGGTCCAACTTACTCTTTAAAACATTAGCCATCATCTAAAGACTGCCATATCCAGGGATCCATCCCATAATCAGATTCCAATCGCTCACACCATTGCATACACTAGCAAGATTTTGCTGAAAGGACCCAGATATAACTGTCTCTTGTGAGACAAGGCCGGGGCCTAGCAAACACAGAAGTGGATGCTCACAGTCAGCTATTGGATGGATCACAGGGCCCCCAATGGAGGAGCTAGAGAAAGTACCCAAGGAGCTAAAGAGATCTGCAACCCTGTAGGTGCAACAACATTATGAACTAACCAGTACCCCAGAGCTCTTGACTCTAGCTGCATATGTATCAAAAGATGGCCTAGTCGTCCATCACTGGAAAGAGAGGCCCATTGGACTTGCAAACTTTATATGCCCCAGTACAGGGGAATGCCAGGGCCAAAAAGTGGGAGTGGGTGGGTAGGGGAGTGTATTGGGGACTTTTTGGATAGTATTGGAAATGTAAATGAGGAAAATACCTAATTAAAAAAAAAAAAACATTAGCCATGTGCTCATTCTCTCTTCCAACAACCCCAGGGAGTGGGCAGGTCTAGTGGGATGGGGGGCGGGGTAGGAACATCCTCTTGGAGATAGAGGTAGGAGGAATGGGATGAGGAACAGTCAGGGTGGACCTGAGGGGGATAACAACTGGACTGTAAAAAATTAAAATTAAATAATAATAATAATCAAACCAAACACCACAAACAAAGCATGCCTGCTTTTCCAAAGGAGCTGCACTGTAAATGTACATCTGCATGAGGGGTTGTCACCTCAGGGGTTGTATGAGGGTCCTGGTTCTTTATGTCCTTGCTAAAACTTGCCATTATCTGTCCTTGGGGTTGTATTCCTTCCGTGGGTCTCCTTTTCGCTTTGCTTGAATTTCTGTAGTTACAAGTGTGGATAAGCATCTTCTTGAGTTGGCTGACCCTTTACATAGCTCCCTTAGAGTTTTTGTTTCTTTTAAATCCTTCACATATTCATAAAAATCGGGTCTTTCTGACCTCTGTTGTAAGAGCCCCTTATGTAATGGAACTCTTACAACAAAGGTCAGAAAGACCCAATTTGTATAGTATGCAACCCCTGAGGTGACAACCCCTCATGCACACCACCCCACTGACTCCACTGGGCAATGACATGTGGAACTCGGCCTTCTCTCCTATGTGTCAACACCCCTATGTGTAACACCTATGTGTTACACTGTATGTGTTACACTGTATGTGTTACACTGGATGTGTAATCCAGTTCTCTTCTCTCCACAGCACAGGGACAGCTCCATTGTTCTGTCTGCCCACCTCTCCACCAGATATTTTTGTTCATCTTAATAGTAGTGCCTGATGCCTATGCTGTTTTTAACTGAACACAAATTAACAATAAGATTCCTCACTTCTACTTTGACCCACTCAACAGAAATGGGGAACTGGGAATCTAGTTTGTTTAAGGACCTGAGGACCTGTGGTCAATCCCAATGCTTCACTTAGATTTGGTCCTCCGTTGGGGTGGGGTTTGGGGGAAGCAAATTAAAAACAAACAAACAAACAAACAAAAAACAGTACAGGGTCATTCTCAGCTACATAGCAAGTTCAAAACCAGTCCGAGCTGCATGATCCTGAATCAAAACGACAGAAAGAAGACTCACGAAATGGCCCAGTAACTAAATATAGAACACACACACACACACAATGTCCCTTGTGTGTAGTGGCCTGCTTATATTTCAGCCTCAGAAGGCAGAGACCAGAGGTCCTTAGAGCAAGCTAGCTCCAACCAGCTGGTGAGAGTCGACACTCAGGAAGTAGAGGCAGGGATCTCTGAGTTCAAGGCCAGCCTTGTACACAGAGCATTCTGGGGCAGCTCAGGGTTATACAGACAAACTGTGTTTCAGGGGGAAAAAGTAAACAAACAAGCAAGGTGAGTATGGATCTAGCTACATTGGCCAGCTCTAGCTTAGATTGGGAGACCTTGCCCCAGTGAAAAATGTCAAAAATAAAAAAGATGAAGGCTGATTACTGACATCATTATCAGGCCTCCACACAGGTACACACACACCCAGGTACACAAATGCACCCCACACATGCACGTACACATACACACATCTATGTATACCACACACACTCAAGACTGGAAAAAACAATAAAAGAATGAGAAAGGGAGAAGTAAGATGTGTATCAACATAAACTTGCATTCCTGAAATAATGTCCGACACTGGGAACCAATCCAGCTGCCTGTCAAAGGTGAGCTACACACTAGTCTATCCATGTGATAGAGTGTTAGACATCCCTTGTCAGACACTGGACTCAATGAAATAAGCCAGTCAAAAACAGCTCCAAATAGGATGAAATATGCCAAATAGGGCAGATCTAGAGACAGAGTAAACTGGGGGTTGACTGAGATTTTTAAAGGGGGGGATTCTATGTGACATGGTGACAATATCATGAAAGAGAACTGTGATGCTAGCAGCCAACTTCTGCGAATTTACTAAAAATCACAGAATTGGACAGCCTACTAGGTTTGTGAGTCATAAACCACACTTCAGTCCCTGAGATCCTAAAGCGTAAGTGTGCTTAAGTGCTCAGTAGAGCTGAGTAGCTCAAACTGAACATGTCCAGACTTGATACTGAGCTATCACTCCTGATGGAAACCAGCCATCCATGTAGGACTACATCTTTTCCAAAAAGAATAGCAGGTGCCTTCCTGTGTGTCAAGAGTCCCCGCATCTAACCAGACCTGAAAACACAGGCCTGTGATCTCAGTTCCTGGGAAGGTGAGGCAGGAGAAGGGTCAGGCCAAGGCCTGCCCGAGCATCTTAGCAAGACCCTGGCTCAAAGCAAAAGGTGAAAAGTGAGGGAGAGACAACTCAGTAGTAGAGCACTTGCCCGGGCTGCAATCCCTAGTACTAAAAAGAAGAGTAGGAGCAAAGGAGAGAGTTACCAACTGAAACAACTGGTGCGCACAGGTATCCTAAGTTAAAATTCAGGGAGTAACTGGGCAATATTCACCCTCATTTAAAAGTTGTGATTGGAGGCAGAGGCAGGCGGATTTCTGAGTTCGAGGCCAGCCTGGTCTACAAAGTGAGCTCCAGGACAGCCAGGGCTATACAGAGAAACCCTGTCTCGAAAAAAAAAAAAAAAAAAAAAAAAAGTTGTGATTGACCCCAGGGGAGCCAACTGTTTCACAGCAGGCTATGTCATCACAGGAAGGGAGGGAGGGAGGGAGGGAAGAAGAGGGGGAGGAGGAGGGGGAAAGGGAGAGAGAGAGAGAGAAAGAGAAAGAAAATAAGTAAATAATAAAGTCTTCATGAGACTTGGCAATGCTGCTCAAAATGTACACTGCAACGATTTTATTCTTTCTCTCAACCACAACAAAACCTGACTCAAAATGGGAAAAGGACTTTCACAGACATTTCCCCAAAGAAAATATACTAACGGCCTATAAGCACATTACCAAAAAATTGTTCAGCATCACTAAATATTAAGTATGCCACTCATAAACCACAGGGAGCTACTGCTTCATCCTGGAGCATGGCTCCCATGATAACTTTTCTAAAATACAGAAAGTCACATGTGCTGGCGTGGAGGGAGAGAAATTGGGATCCTTGCACACTCAGAGGGGTGAGAAATTACACAGATACCATGGAACAGAGCCGTGCAGTTCCTTAAAAAGTCTGTCCAGCAGAGGCTTGAGCCGATAGCCCTGCATCTGTCTTTATAGACACAGGGTTCACGACAGACAGAAGGTGGGAAGCAACACACCCAACAGAAGGATGGATGCAGGGGAACCAGAGCTGGGCCCGCCTGGACACACAGGTTAGTATGACTCAGCACTTTACAAGAAAGGATTTCTGGCATGTGCTCCAACTTGGATAGACTTTAAAGAAATCACGCTAAGGGAAATATGCTAATCAAAAGAAGGCAATTACAGTAGAATTTCACTTGTGAAAGGTACTTAAGAGTCATCAAATTAATACACACATAGAATGGTGGTTTCCAGAGCTAGGAGTGGGGCAAGAGGGTGGGGGCAACTATTTTACCTTGGAGCTTCAGTTTTACACAATGAAAAGAGATCTGGAGATAATTACACACACACACACACACACACACAGTGAATCATCTGAACACCAAGGAACTGCACTGTTAAGTGGTAATAAGTTCTGTGTGTGTCTTACCAGACATACTTTTTTAATTTTTTAAAATTTTTATACCACGCATAAGCTTACATTGCACATTATTTTTAATTACTCCATAAGAAAATCATCCTGAGGCTGGAGAGATGGCTCAGTGATCAAGTGTACTCACTGGCTGCTCTTCCTGTACACGCAAGTTCAATTCTCAGCACCCACATGGTGACCCACAACCATCTGTAAACTCCAGTTCCAGGGGAAATGATATTCTCTCTGGCCTTCATGAGCACAAGGTTCGTAGACTTAAGGCCACGCAAAACACCCATACACGTAAACTAAAAATAAGTAAGAATTTTTTTAAAAAGAAAGCAAAAAAAGTCAACTTGCCAGATTATGGTAATCCAAGCTACTCTGAGGCAGGAGAATGGCAAATTCAAGGCCTGAGCTGAAAAGAAAGTTAAAAACAGCCCCAGATAAGTTAACCAGACCCTCTCTCAAAACAAAAATGTTAAAAGAGTACATGGGAAGAGGAGATGGTGGGTGAAGGTCCTAGGTAGAATATGAGTCCAAGACTGCCTGATTCTAACCAGATGCTGAACCAAGAGAGCCAGGCCTGTGGCTTACTTTTAAAACTGATATATATTTTTAACTTATCTCTCAGGGCCTTCACCAAAATTTCCCAGGCTTGAGCTTTGAGAAATAAATACAGAAACCATAATACGAGGATGTAAGGATGTAAGCCCAGGGAAGACAGTAAATGTCTTGGCGTTCAATATTTTCCAACACCCTCTGTCAAGCAGCCAGCCTCGTGGGAGTAAAGGACCCTCTGGTTAGGTAGCGGTGTGCCGGCTGACTATCCGACTTGCAGTGTTTGTAATACAGAATTTTAAAAAACAAAACCAAAAAACAAACCAACTTAAGGCCAGTGATGGCCATATTCTGACATAAGGAAAGAGAACAAAGTATAGCGCTCATTCGTGTTTGTTTCCCCCTTGCCTCAGCTAACTGAAGTCCCGCTGCAACTGATCTATCTCAACCCTGCCTTCAGTGAGCTTTCTGTGGTCAGTAGATAGCGGTTTAGAGTCTGACTGTATTTATTGCTCTGCTCTGCAATACAGACCTTCTTTTCTAGGGCTCTCGACACAGTCGCCCTCCTCTGCCTGCTCTCCATTGGTTTCCCCCCTTTCCTGAAACTTGGAGCCCTCCTCTGACTTGGAGACCCACTCTCGATCCCTCTCAAGGGGTGAGGGTGGAGGAGGGGGCGCGGGGGCACGTTACCTCTTTATCTCTGGACCCAAGATGCAGCATCACGCCAAATACTTATCAAATGCCTAGAAATGCTAGTTGGCAGGATGGAGTGCAACATTTTACCTAGCTTCTCGTTAAACTCAACAGGAAGTTTTAAACTCACTGGAAATCGTTCTGATTTCACGGACCGTGGGTGAAGCTCAGAGGTTGTATTTTGTAAATTTCCCTCTTCAGTTTAGGGGATCTAAATGGATAGATAACCTTGTTACTTCACACCAGGATTCCAAAGCCCAGAAATTTGCAAAAGGTGTAATTATCGGTCTCAAATTTAACTCTTTAGTTAGATTTTTAAGTAGATCCTTTGGATTCTGAGACAGCAACTTTAGAAGTCTCCTTAAAAGTTTTCATTAGAAGCCGGGCGTGGTGGCGCACGCCTTTAATCCCAGCACTTGGGAGGCAGAGTCAGGTGGATCTCTGAGTTCGAGGCTAGCCTGGTCTACAAAGTGAGTTGCAGGACAGCCAGGGCTACACAGAGAAACCCTGTCTCAAAAAAAAAAAAAAAGTGTTAAAATTGTCTCATTCACATTCAAAGCTGCAGTGCCTGGAGACTCTCCCAAACAGCCAGGAGCTGGAACATGAATAAATGGCCCCAATGGCTGAGGAGGTGAGATTGTTCTTTCTCTCCCACCTAAGTTTGCCAGAGTTCTTGGGAGTGCCTCTGCCCCACCCTCCTCTAGCTTCCAAAAACCAACAGGCCATTGCCCAGACTTGCTGGCCTTCTTTTTTCCCGTCCATTGTGAACCTGCCTCGCCCGTAGAATTCTGTTGATGGGGTGGTGTCTCTCATGGGGATAGCGTGACCAGAGAGACATATTCACACACAGGCAGTTTTATTTGTTTCGTGCCCTTAATTATTTAACTGTGGTTGTGGTTTCGGGGGGTGGGGTTGAGGGTAAAGAGGTGGGAAGGGGTTGGTTAAGAGAAGGCTACTGGTGTAGCAGCAAACAACCAGAAAAGGTTATGATACTCACCCACACAAAAAACAACTCCATTTCCCCAGCCCACCTCTTCCTTCGGCTTGCTCGTGCCCGGAGGAAGAGGAAGGGAGGTCACATAGAGAAGCAAGGCTTCAAAACTGCACCTTGAGTCATGACTAATCCGTGTTGTTTTAAGATAATTTGAATAGTCACATTAGTAGAAAGAAAATTAAGACCCAAAGATCCGACAGAGGTTGTGGGAAAGTCTGGGAATCTTGTTGCTGGGAGACAGGAATTCTGGAAGTTTCTCTTTGCTAGATCCTCTTACCGAAGCTGAAGTATTTCAGCTGAAGTATTTCGCTGGGGATCTGGGAGGAATATGCCTTCAGCTGCTAATGTGAAGCTCAGAGTAACAGGGGCACTTGTGATAAATACTGGGAATGGCTTCGGAACCAAACACTTAACGCACTGGTCAGGGCAAGCATGCAGGCTTGAGTTCGGATCCCCAGAGCCCACACAAAACTGGACACAGCGATGCTGGACGCAGCGGCAAAATGGGAGTTGGAGACAGGAAAGTCCCCAAGAGCTTACGCGTGGGCCAGTTGGCCCGTTGTACAAAGTACTGAACAAGAGGCTGTCTCAGACAAGGTGGAAGGCAAGAAAGGACCCCAAAGATTATCCTGTGACCTGTGTACACAATGGGAAACTACTCTCTCTCTCTCTCTCTCTCTCTCTCTCTCTCTCTCTCTCTCTCACACACACACACACACACACACATACACACACATGCACTTACATAAAGGTTTTTAAAATAATAAAATAACTACATCACCATATTTATGTTAGTGCTGGTGAAGATGGGATCCTATATATTTTAGATTCTGGACAAATGGACCCAAAGAAAGGACAGGATGGGGGTAGAGGAAGAGCAGTCCACTTGCCAAGGAAAGAAAGTCAAAGAGTGATTAGCAGTAAAACATGGTGGTAGCCCCAGTTTTGCACAAGAAGACAATGGCTGTGGTTGTGGTTTCTGCCTCGGGGTTTGTCTCCCTTCACTACTAAAGGTCAAGGGTGTTTCCGGGTAAGAAAGTGGAATTATGGGTAGAGGACAAGCACAGAGGAAGCAATTCTCACTGCGGGTGGGCCATATTCACAGCAGGGTGAGATTACAGCGGGAGTATTAAGTCAGAGGCACTGGGGCAGGGGACTCAGTGGTTACAACTCAGATTTTTTTGAAACTGCCTTTCCATCCCGAGTGGTCAATATAAACTGCATCTGACTCTGCTTCCTCATTTCTGCGTAGTTCGTGGGCAAGTGATTTCTACGTAGTTCAGGATTGATCAAGCACAGGCATAGAAATGCGAAGAGAATTTTATTAGAAAGGAAACTAAAACGGGATCATCTAGTCAAGAAGAAAACCAGAAAGCCCAGAAACTCCCAGAACCCCTGGGAATCCTTTGCTCCCTAATAATGGCAATGCGGTCCTCCTCCTCCCCCTCCCCCTCCCCCTCTCCTCCTCCCCCTCCCCCTCCTCCTCCCCCTCTGTAAAGGACCCAGCTGCTCCAGGGTTCCGCCTGGATGCTCCCTGGACTGACTCATTTTCACCCAAGGGTTGGGTGGTATAATCAGAATGAGTTATTTGCTGGGTCTCAGCCACACTTAGAAAGCCAGCCTAGCCCAGGCTCCCTGTGGGTTTTATTGCCAGTTGCCTCTCCTAGGTGATTAATGCTCCAAGGGAACTTTCTGTTCTCTCCTCCCCCTCCTACTACCCCGGGAAAGAGGCAAGGGTTCCCAGGCTGGAGGTAAAAGGAATGGTAACATGGCAAAATAATGAAGCCTGGTGTCTTGGTTAGTGTCAGAATCGCAAGTAAAGGGCTCTCAAACCTGGGCACTATTAAGGGGAAGTACTCATAACAGATGTATGTGTCCTTGCTAAGGTAACAACAAATTGAAATCAAGCCCTTCCCATGCTTGCTATGGACCACAGACTACCTCTATACATAGATAGCTTCAAGACATCATAGATTGCAACCCGATCCTGGGTCTTAGTTGACTGAGTTATTTCTGGAGACCCTACTCTTCCATATCCTAACATCCTAAACAACAAAGAAGCCTTCAGTAGCTGCCCTGAAGCCAGATATAGTCATGGACACCTACAGTCTTCCACTAAAAAGGAAGAGATAGGAGGATTAGAGGTTCAAAGTCATCTTCAGCTACCTAAGTTGAAGGCAAGCTTGGGCTATATGAGACTGCATCTCAAAACACACACACACACACACACACACACACACACACACTAGCCTCTCCCTCCAGACTCATTTCCTAACATTTCAGATCTCAGATCTCAAATTCTGTTTTCTATGTGTGCTTTTGTTTATGTCTTTCCTTCTTTCTGATGTTGGACTGGCTGTTCGATGAACTCAAACTATCTGACGATATGGTCAATCCTCAGTTTTTCCTGAGTTAGAGCAAATAAAGGCCATTCATTCCCTGGGGCATTATGTAACTGAGGCCAGGAGGAACAGGAAGGGTTTCTTGCTCAACCTGACGTGCTATGTGCAATCGACTTCACTAGACTCCTCCAGATCTCACTGTTTGTGAGAAGTGAACAAACAGCCGCCTTTTTCGGACCAACCCTTCATACCAAAAAGGAAGATAATAGAGGAAGACAAGCTGATGCTCCTCGCTAGCATTTATCTTCTGAGAAGCTCCCCATCAAGCAAAGGTCCATACCCTAACGGCAGAACCGAGGACTTGGATCTGAGATCCTACCTACCATTACCCACTGCCTCCCAGTCTTTCTCCACATTTCTCTCCATTTCCATCAGTGTTAGTGTTGTCACGTCACTGAGCTTGTATTAATTATTTATCAGCTGTTAAGGGAAGGTGGTTTCCTCTGGACATTACACAGCCATCATGGACAGAGAGGTTGTTGGGATAACCTAAAGACTGCTTAGTCTTAGAGACTAGGCAAAAATCAGAACACAAGAGTAATATCTAAGTCTAAGATAAGAGTGGTGGAGCTGTGAACACTCCCTAGGAAGAGAAGCAGAGGGAGGGTCACAGGGCCCTCACCTGGGAGCACAAGCAATATTCCCTCTCTTGTAGCCACCAGAGGCACAGAGTCTTAAGGAAAGTTCTGGAGTGCAGGAGGCAGAAAGTTGAATGAAGCTGGGATACCAGTAGTGCAGCTTTGGAGAGGACCTATGCCCCTATAAGTACCGACTAATCCATACTTCTGTAAGCATGTTCAATAAACTCATTCATTCACCAAGTTACACTTGGGTGGAATCATTACTTTGGCCTGCCACCAAAGCCTTATCCAGGGTAAGCAAGCATCTGTTCCCATCTCTCCAAGAAAAGTAATTCAGCAAGCAATAACGAATGGAGGCAAAAGCTTATTTCTTCAACTATTTCTCTTGAAAATCACATTCCAGTTTGGATAGGAAATGTTTCTAAAGGGCGTTTGTCCTGATGGGTTGGTCCCTAAATAGCCATGGGGAGAGGTGGGGCCTTTGGAAGGTGAACGAGTCATAAGGGTTGATGATGGTGAGCCGTTGAGCAGTGGGAGAAACTCGGGAGGTAAGGTCGAGTTGACACCAGTGTGTCTTTGCTCCACGGCCACCAGGAGGTCGGCAGCTTTGCTCTGTTCTATCCTGCTCCCACCCTCACCATGACTTTCTGTCTCACTGTGGTGTTGCACCTTGCCAGGGGCCTACACTAACAGGCCCAAGCAGAGGCTGGAATCCTCTGAGAGCCTGAGGCAAAAATCAATCTTTTCTCCTTCTAAGTTGATTTCCGTGAGAGTTTTTGTCCTCACCTTTGCGGAGTGCATATTTTATCACTAAACGTAGAGTATTACACCCAATCCCTACATCTCTTCAAAGGTCTGGTTTTAAATTCTATCTTTTCTGTTTCTTAAATATGTCTGACACAAGCAACTCTTCCTCTAGCCTTCACTTCTACCCTGGCTCAGACCTTCATCAGCCTCCTCTTGAACTTTTGAATCTGCGTGCTAAACAGATTGCCAGCATCCTGTTTGCATTACCCTCCTGCATGCCCGCTACAAAATCTACTCTCCAGATCTCAGCTCAAGCCTGTTACCTGTATGATCTAATTACTTCTGTGGTTCCCATTACCAGTACACACAAGATCCTTTACAGAGTGCACCAAGATCTCCAAAAGCTGCCCGGTGGCTCCCTGTAATCAAGCTTTTATAGTTAGCTACAGACACATACGTTCTTACGTCTTACCACTCTGTGTATCTCTCCAGTTCTGAAACATCTCATGGACCTTTATCCACTTGCTGATGTCTGTTTGCCTTTTGAGACAGATCTGATGTCTCCCATTCTATGGACTAATCCCACATTACCCAAGGCAGAGCTGATAGCTCTCTCTTCTCATCACAATGCAACCCTGTGTTTATGTATAAGATCGCATTTATTGAGATGTTTTGCAATAAATCCATTATATATAATCCCTCTACTAAACTATAAACTCTATGAAGAAAACTAATATAGTATCTTTATCTCCTGGCTGCTTACATAGTTTGTTACAGTTAATCTATAAATCTTGTTAAATAAGTGAAAAAATGAATGCACAAATGAATGAACAGAAAAGAAAGGGTAATATAAGCTTAGTAATCCCAGTCAGTTTTAAAGAAGAAATGAGCCAGATTCAAGCAAGCTAACCCTCTTGCTCAGATTTACTCAGTAGTAAGTTGCAGAAATAAATCTCGAACCAATATCTTCTCATGTCTGACCCAGATGTCTCTCCTTTCAACTATCGACTTCCAGCCAAATACACACAGTAACAGCACAACTGAGATCAGCCTGAACTCTGTCCTAGACATTCCTCATCTCTGAAGCAAGGACAATAGCATAATACATAAATTAAAACTTTATGATCTGTATTTACATGCTTTATGGACTACTTAGCTATGCTTGTATAACCCAAAATGAGTGATTTGAAAAGAGCATGGTGTGATGTGCTCAGTTGTGTGTAGTTTGAACCTGTTTAGTAGAAACAGCAGTCACTGCTCCATGCTACATCAAGGCGAGCCATCTGAAGATCCACCTTCACATTGGTACACTCACGGTTCAAAGATGCCAGTTAGGAAGTTAGCCAGGACCATGGGTCAGATGCCTCAATTCCTCTTCATGTGTTATTTTCAGAGTCAGTTGAGCTGCTGAGCAGAAGCAGCATCTCAAGGTCCCAGGTATGTAAAGAAAACTGCAAAAGTTCATTGTGCAGCATCACTTCTGTATCTAGATGCCAAAATCCAGCCTCTTGTAGGAAGGATTTCCAAAGTCATATTGTTAGAAGTGATAGTGAACAAGCAATATGCCACTAAGTGGTGTCTAAAATCATGGCACACTTTAAATTTTATTTTTATACTGATGGATGCTTTGCCTGCATGTATGTCTGTGTGCCGTGCATATGCCTGCAGAGGCCAGAAGAGACTGTTGGAAGCCCTTAGACTCAAATTGCATAAGTCTGTGAGCCACCATGTAAGAGCTGGGAAAGAAAGCCAGGTCCTCTGGAAGAGCAGCCAGCACTTTAACCTGAGACAACTTTCTGGACCCCTAAAATTTTATTTTAAAACTGGAGTATATATTGTATACACCCAGTGAATACTGCCTTTGAAGTACCTTGAAAGCTTTTTCCATGTCTCAAAATTATCTTTGTAAGTCCACTTGAAGTCATCTTCTTGGTCAGTATAACAATATTGACTATCATGTACAAGTCACGGACAGACGCTAGTTCTACAGACTCAAAGGTATTAAACCAAAAACTTAGAATCCAGTACCAAGATGATCATCAGAGGGAATCACAGAATACTATGGAGGATTAATAGCCATCAAGTCACAATCAGGAAGATTTTGGAACTCTGATTATGTGAATGTGTAAAAATTAGTTGGTACTCATCATGAATGAAGAAAGCTTTTCTAGAAGAAAAAAGAAATAATAAATGCAAACAATTGAGACTATGACAAAACCTGTTCCTTAAAGAATGGCATGGACAATGGTGCGTCAGTGAAATAGCAGCAGTCAATAGCAGCAACGAAGTTGATTGAGACAGGTAACCAAAGATAACAGCAGGAACAGACAGTCTGCAAGATGGGGCCAAGCTTTGCAAAAAGGAGACAGTAGAATCAGAAAGTGTGTTGGTCAAAAGGATAATCACATTACTGAAAGTTGACAGTAGGACAGTTTAAAATGTGTATGAATGTGTGTAAAGGCATAATATGCTGAGTATAGATAAAAGAGTGGAAACATAATGTGTTGAGCGCTAAGGTTTTCATAACTATCCATTGGCTACTGTAGTTTCTTATACCTCAAAAAAAATTGTCTGCCATGAGTGTGATGGCTCACACTTTTAATCCCACCATTCAGGAGACAGAGGCAAATGGATCTCTATGAGTTCAAGGCCAGCTTGATCTACAAAATGAGTTCCAGGACAGCCCAAGACACAGAGAAACCCTGCCTCTAAAAAGCAGAAAAACAAACAAGAAAAAGAATGTGTACCATGACATCACCAACCAATACGAAGGCAAACTAATCCTGAAGCACTTTAGAGTTTGCCTTTTTCCTCTCTGCGTCTCCAGCTCAATTTGATTAATATAAAGAATGAGTTTCTGGGCAAGAGAGACAGCTCAGGGCCTCAGAATGTATACTGCCTAGTACCAATTGAGGCAGCTCACAACTGACTATAATTCCAACTCCAGGGAATCCAGTGCCCACTTCTGGCCACCATGAGCTCCTGGGCCCATGTGCACCTACCTACACACACATGCACACACACACACACACACACACACACACACACACACGCATGTATGCTTAAATAGAAAATAAGATGAAGTGTCTTTTTCAAAGCATGGGTTCCCATTGTAAAAACTGCTATTGAGATGAGAGGATTTCATAGACTATATTACGATTATTAATACCATTATTTATATCTGGCCTGCAATAACATAAGAGAAAAATATTTACCAACCTCTACAGGACATTGTAAAATTTAAATAAATTTGAGGTTAGAGCTACAGCCCAATAGACGAAAACAAAGCGCTCATGTTCTTCCTTTAAAATTGTGTACAGTCAGCTGCGGAAAACTGCCCCTCGTTCTTTAAATAGCACTTTCGATCATAAAATTCATCTCACAACCACAACAAGGAACTAGCAGAAGGGTCTGGGTTGTCTTTTTTTTTTTCCATCCATCTTTATCCCACTGTTTGCTGACTAAGATTCTAAAATAGCATTCAGGAAAATCTCTAAGTGGGAAGAGTGCAGACGCAAGCAGGTTATAGACTCACAATTATTCAAATTACATTTTATGTTGGTAACTCAAATGTTCTCTCTTTTCATGTTAAATAATAGCTTTCCTCCTCCTTTTTTTTTTTTATGATCAGCAGTTTAGCTACCCTGACAACTTCCCTTTTGACTTTCCTAATACAAAAGCTCATAAATTCGAGAACCTCCATAAAACACTACTCTAACGCACAGCGCTAAAATTCACGGTGTTTTTGAATGTGGGATTCAGGAACAACTGGTCAAGGCCAGAGTCTTCTCTGGAATGGAGATAAACGTAAGATAAATTGTAAGATACATGCAGTAGACGGTTAGTTAAATACAGAATGAGCTGTGCCATGATGGTGTTGTTTGCTTTGACACTTCCTTCGACATCAGCTTCTTCACTCCTCAAAGTGAGATAGGCTACCACACAAAGCTGTTGGGAGGAGCAAAGAGTGTCAGGCCTCAGAATCAAAGTACAAAGGCTTTCCCTGGGTGCTACTCTTGGCATTATGGTGGCAAGTTGCTGACTCTGGATACCCTTCCCAATCAAATGGGCAAGGAGTGGGAGGCTAGAAATGAGGGAGAAATTGGGAAGCCTTCCCAATTTGTGGAAAGGACTTGAGGGAGCAGGGAGCAGGTAAGGAAGGGTCAAAGGTAGGCTGACCAACATGGCAGAGGAGGCAATGAGTTAGAGCAGCACAAAATTACGAGAATGAGATGGGAGAAGAAAACCGTACTCCGTGTGAACCGGTTGGCACAAAACACAACAATTTGTAGTAACACGTTTTAAGAGTGTTTGCCACAGATACAAACATTGCTGGAGCCTGTTCTTCTTAGGGCAATATCAAAGATTTGTGTGCCTGTGTGTGTGCTTTTGGCAGGGTGCAAACAGTACACTTACATTAAAGAGAATCATCTTGGCTTGTTGTTCTCTAACAATTTTGACCTATGCTTCCAAATTGCATTTCTCTGTCTCTCTGTCTCTGTCTCTCTGTGTGTGTTCATTCCAGTTTTAGGTCTAGTCACAACAATCCTACTTTAGAAGAATGCAATCGGTAAGGGAGAATAATTTTTAAAATCATAAAACGTTATTTGGCCCTAGAAATGTGTATAATTGTGTATCTGTTTTATACCAAGCATTTTGCACTTAAATTACTGTTCAGTCTCCAGGTGGTGGTGGCACATGCCTTTAATCCCAGCACTTGGGAGGCAGAGGCAAGCAGTTATCTGTAGTTTTAAGGCCACAGTTCCAGGACAGCCAGAGCTACACATAGAAACCCTGTTTCAAATAAAATTTTTTAAAAAAGTATTTTCAGCCTATGTAAGTTATAGGTGGTAACATCATAGAGATGAAAACACCAGACCTTGACAGAGGGAATGACATGACCAATGTCACACAAACATACAGGGATCTCTCTGGCTTAGGGCTGAAGAAAGTTTCTCCCTCCAGAGAAAATGCACCGGACTTTATGTCCTGCCCATAGGGGACCTTGTCCAAAAGTTGGAATTATACTTTCTGAGTTTGGGAACAGCTGGTTCAGGAGCAGTCCACTCCACAGTGGCACAGGCAGATCAGCCAGCCTTGCCAGTCAACCTTCATGACATCAAGGGAGAATAGCATTGGCTGATATTGTCCTGCCGTCAGAAAGCCACTCTACTGTTTGACTTACAGGTATGATAGTGATTCTATGGAACCCATCCCAGTGCCTCCATGGTCCCTTCCCTCCTCTAGTGCATGTTCTATCTGTTAGCACCATTTTCTAGTTCTCTAACTCTGAAGGCAAGTCTATCTAATTCTCTTCAATGTGTCAGTCAGCTTTCCTTTGATGTGACAAAGTGCCTCAGAACATTAAATTACAAGAAGAAAGACTCATTTGAGCCACAGTGCCCTCCATGCTCACTTGATCTTTTTGATTCTGGGATGCTGGCAAGGATGAACATCAAAGCCAGAAGTTTGCTCAGAAGAGAGGAGAAGAGAGACTGGGAAAGACAGACTCCTCTATACAATCCTCAAGAATGCACCCACAGAGACCCACCTCCTCCAACTAGGTGCTACTTCCTAAAGGCTGAAGCACCTCCCAGAAAAGTCACAATTATTTGGTCAAGCCTTCAAGAACATTTAAACCTTCGGGGGACATTTAGATCCAGATCCCAACATCAAGAAAGTATAACTTCTAGAACCAGGACAATATAGATAGAGAACTGACCTTTACCGTCTCATGGAAGCTGTTCTTCAAGAAAACACCACAACCAGGGCCTGTCCTGAGGAACAAGTAGCATTCATACCTCAGAGACCTGTGGAGGTGCTTGATCAAAGCAACATTTGAGAAATGGCTTAACGCTCTCTCTGAAAATGTCTTGTAGTCTCACAAATGTCACATAACTTACTATTCTATTCTATTCTATTCTATTCTATTCTATTCTATTCTATTCTATTCTATGCAGAATTCCCCACTGCCTTCCCATTAACCACCTCTAATTCCAGAGCTTAACTGCAGAAAACTGTTACAGTGAAACAAAGCCTACCTCCTGGAGACCTGAGGCAACTTTTCAAGTCATAGCTGAACACAGGTTAAGAGATGGCATATGTCTTCCATCCTTCAGCAGCTGGGCATCCCACGTCCCTGCTCCCTATTCCCACTTGTACCACCATGTCAAATATGCCCACATCCTGCTCCTCACGGCTATAGACCCGGAGGGTCTAGTAATGCAAACTTGGATGATTCTGGAATGCTGTCAAAGAGAAACATCAGGACCTTTATATCCTGCTGACCTAAGTATCCCACTGACCAAGACTTCAGCCCTTCACTTTCAGCTCGGCGTGGTGGTCCACATCTGCTATGCCTCAACTGAGGAGGTAGAAACAGAGAGATGGCAAGTTTGAGGCTGGGCTATGTTGTAAACCTAAAAAGAAAAAAAAAATCTCTACTTTGAACTTCTGGGTGTTTTCCACAAAATCATTTTAAATTCCAGGCACTAAAGGGGGATGAAGTTTGAGGGAGAAAGTCCCAGCATGCTTAGTTAATTTTTGCTTTGTTTTATATAATGGAATGACGTGCTCGGCTATGATACTGTGAAGAAACTCAACACTATTCCTTTCACTAAAATAAAATAAAATAATAAAACTGAAATACTAAATCTCCACTTGCACAGCAAATACCTTAATATCTTCAACCCAAACCAAGACCCAAGAGGCGAGAGTTCAGAGAGTAAACAACGCTCTGAACGCCACACAGCAGACACACGTGTGAGCTGCAGCGGAGAGGAAGTTCAAAGCCAGCAACACAACACCAGTGGGAAATTCATGTTCACTTTCGACATCCCTTGCTTTTCCCTTTTTCATTTCCATAGTTGCAAGCTGAGTTTCTTTACGAAAGCAAACAGCTATGGGTCAGCCCAGTTGAAATAATGCCAAGTGGCAAAGCCACACATAGCTGCATACTGTCTGCCAGAGGGCCAGAGAAGATGTCAAAACAGAAACAGCTCAGGTCATAAACTTGCTGTGCAAGTGTAAGGACCTCTGAGTTCACTCCTCCAGAACCCATGTCAAAGGCCAAGAGCAGTGACAAGTGTTTGCCCTCTCTGTGTTGGGGACATGGAGACATGAAGATCACTGGGGCTTACTGGTCAGCTCAGGTGGCCAATTCAGAAAGATCCAGAATCAGTGAGAGATCCTGTCTCCAAAAAAAAAAAAAAAAAAGCAGAGAGTGACTGAAGAAGACACCTAATATCAAATTCTGGCCTCCACATATCAGAATACACCCCGGCATAGGTACCCATGCCTGTGCACACACACAGGATCATTGGTATCGACACAGGAATCTAGGACATTAAAAACTAAATACATTGTAAGCACATTTATAAAATGCATTGACGTGCTCGGTGGGCAGGAGGATAACAAACTCTATTCATTGGTGCATTAGTGGTCCTCCTCAAACGTTTGTTGAGCACAGAGCATGGTGGCCTAAACTAAAGCCAAGCAATTCCAATACTAGTTGACATCCAACAGAGACAAAGGAAATCTCACAGACCCCACCCCTACATGAAGAGCTATGAGCAATTAACAACTGCTGAGGAGGGAGAATTAATCTTCCCCAGTGATGAACCCCTGGATTGGTTACCCAATATCAAGTGCTCAGCCCTATGCATGCAGACAACACTGAATGGATTCAACAAGTTATATGTATATATATATATATATATTCATGTGTGTGTGTGTGTATGTGTGTGTTTGTGTAATAACAATGGCTCAAGAATAAAAGGCCATGAATTTGGGAAGAAGTTGGGAGATGACAGAGATGGGAGGGAAAGTAGAAGGAAAGGGAGGGGGAAATGTTTATCATTACATTTTAATCAATTTGTAAGAATGGTGTTGAGTGCCTATACAAGGCAGATGCTGTTCTAGACACTGGCATTCAAAGAAACAAGAGACAGACTTAGCTCAAAGAGTACTTCTTTTTTTTTTTTTTTTTTTGAGACATATTTATTTAATGTATATGAGTACACTGTAGCCACCATGTGGTTGCTGGGATTTGAACTTAGGACCTTTGGAAGAGCAGTCAATGCCCTTAACCACTGAGCCATCTCTCCAGCCCCTCAAAGAGTACTTCTACTGGTTGAAATATAAGTGTGTGAGCACGAGATGCTATTAGAAATGACAGGGTTTTTTGACAGATAGGTAGCCATTTAACTGTGGAGACAAAATAAAGAATTGTCATGTTGTATAAAATATTTTAAAAATACCGGCATGGGGTTCCTTCCATTTTTATTTGACCATTTTTATTCCCAGATGAAGGACTCACACACACAGCCTCTATATTTAAGTATGCCTTAGGTAGCACAATAGCTGGACAACTAACTGCCTATCCTCTGTGTTGTTAGAATCTACTTTTCCATCAATAACACCAAATTACCACCTATTATTTACTATGTTCCATCTTGGCTGCTCTTAACCCAATTGGGCTGCTGTGGGGCACGTTATCTTGACCTAGTGGCCATGGCGACTCTTCTTGATTCTCTATCCCATGGTCCTTCTCTCTCTTCTCCCTCTCCTCATAGTCCCAAGCCCATGAAAAGTAAACCCCACCTGTGTCTCTCCTCCCCAGGTATTGGCTGCTAGCATCTTTATTTACCAACCAGTTACCAGTGGGCGGGGTCCCAAAGGCTACTCACAGACTCCAAATCTTGGAGGCCAGCACTTAGCATTACAATCAACACTAAAAGACAAAACCTCAACAGTCAGGTGCTCTTTAGAAAGCAAGCAAGCACTGTCACATGTGTTATCTTTGATGATAAATAGGTGTTTCTTGGCAGATAATGTGAGGAAAGGCCTTCAGGACAGCTGAACAAACACAGGACACCTTTAGAAATGTCAACTAGTTTGGGAACACTGGAACATCATACAATGAAGTAAACAAGACTCAGTAAGGATAATTCAGAAATAAGCAAGGACCTTGTGAAGAAGTGGGACTGTTGTGCCGAGTGCTAAGATTCAGTAGTGTTCCCATGACGTATTTTTGGGGGGTCTTAAGGTCTTACATGTTACCCTGGAGGTGAAATGCAAAGACTCCACGAGGAAAACATCAGAAACCTGGAAGCCAATATGGAGGCCATTACAATGGCCTCCACAAGTCTCTGTAGCATGAGTTCAGGCAAAGAGAGGAAAAGAGGAGAACACAGCATCTAGAGTTCATGGAAGAGGAGAAATAACAGACCTCCAACGGTACCCAGGTGATCTCACATCCCTCTTCTTCCTGGTGGTCAAGTCATTGGCTCAAATGACTCCATGTGAATGGTAAAATGGCAATGAATCTAAATGTTTAAATCATTTAATAAAGTGGGCATGCAAGCCAGCATTAAGACAAATACAGAACAGAGAAACCAAAATGGAAATTGAGAGAAAAGCCCAGACTAAACGACCAGCTCTCAGTGATTGCTATTAAGTAAAGGCTGGGTATGTAGAGTTTAACCAGAAACAGTTAACAAGAGAGAATGTTTGGTGGGAAGATAGAACCTATTCTGTATCATGACTGTGGTAGTGGCTATCTAATTTATAAATGTCTGTTAAAATAATGTTTACTGTATGTGCTATTTTTTTAAGTAGGAAAAAAAAAAGGAAATCATCGGTGTTGCACTGAGTTTATAGGAAGTTGAGAAGGGTGAGAACCTGCCAGTCATCCTCTTAGCAAAGACTTACTAAGTACTCCATCCCAGAAAGGGTGTCTGGCTGCTGGGCTGGATGGAGCTTGTGGTCTATAAGGAAAGGAATCTAGTGAGTAAATAGTTATATTAGTCTGATGATAAGTGTGATTGAAAAAAATAAAGAGTGGCCTATTATAAAAGCATGTAACAAGTTTCCCTGTAGTGCTGGTATTGAAGCAAGGCTCTGAAGCATATGTTAACCAATTGAAGGTCATGGCTAAAATAAAATTACATCTGAAAATACCCCAAAGGTAGGAGCTTCCACATGCCCACAGGCTCTCACATACCACAAAGGTCTACCTTCCATTCATAAATTCACATGGGTTGTATTTCTAAAACCTTTTAAGTGTGTACAACACTTTTTGAATAGACACTGGCAAAAGCTTTCCACAGGTTTCCTTATCTGCCACCTACCAGATATGCCACTATAAGAAAATTATTTCATCTATTTGTACTTTGACTTCATATTTAAATAGATTAGCAATTACTAGTAAATGTTTGAGTATTGACTAGTAGTTAATTCTCAATTAACTGGGGATAAATTAGATGATATTATGAAGAATATATTATTATAGTTAATAGAAATAAAATTTAAAAATAGCACCTAAAACATGGAGTATTCAAAAACAGTAAGTTATTCTTATAAGTGCTATATTAGACCCTTTCTTTTAGTTTCTTAGAGAAGCTGGCTACATAGTTTTAAGAACTACAAAGAAACTACATTCTACCATACTCACTTCCTATGAATAGAGCCAGTGTTATAGGACACTGGATGAACTCATGATGTTAAAACTTCTTTTTCAGTTTAAATAAAAGTTTGGAATACATCCTTGTTAAATCCATTCCTGTTTATGAGATCTGGTATCTGATTATGAAATCTAATATGCATAGGATTGAAGCCAGGCTTTTCTCACGCTAAGCTCATATCAACCATATCTCAAGGTCCTGTGATGTAATCTCTAAAAGTATATATTTCAAACTTGTACTTCCAAATATGATAAAGCAACTAGTATTAGACTAGCTCTCCAACTCTAAACACTACCATTAGAGACACAACATGAGGCTTTTAAGCATTGGACAAGGGAAATTCAACACTGAGAAAGCAAAAATTCACTTAGTAAGCACAAAGGTTGCCCTGGATCTAGAGCACAATGCTAGGTACAATTTTCCAAATATGCCACAGGAAGATGAAGTTCAAACTTCAAGTGTCACAGTCCTACTGAACTGAGGAAACAGGTCAGCGGAAGTCAGTGATGAGAACTGAAGCAGTCAATGTCTGCAGTATACAACACTGAGAAGGAAGGATGGTATGTAAAAGTGGGAAGAAGAGAATGCCCCAAAAGCGGTATGGAAGCTTCCTTACAAATTCTTGGCTTGGGTCTAAGATAAGCATGCCCATGGCAAGACATCCCAAGGCCTGTCATAACTACAAAGAACAAAAAGAAAGAACAAGAACATCATACAATGCTGCTGGACGCGGGTGGCCAAATCGTGTGTTCAATTTCTTAATACACTAAGCCCCAAACTGAGATACCAGAAAAGAAGTGAACCCTAATCTAGAGTAAGGTCCACTCTAGATGTCAACAAAGAAAACGAAATTTGGGGATAGAGTTGTTGCAAAACAGATGGGACTTGTAAAGCATTGAGCTTTCCAAAGAAAACTTCAGGAAGCAAGAGAACAAGCATATAGAACTTCCAGGAAGACAGCCAGTAACTGCGCTACAGAGTAGAGAAAGGTAATGCTTAGATTACTAAATTCTAGAGCCTAGCGTCTACACAATACATAAACTATTAACGTCTACACAGTTAAACACTTGCTGGGCCTGAAACAACAACAAAAATCAAGCAGATGTGCTCCCCAGGAAAAGGGGAACACAAAGATAGTTATTCCTGAGATTCTAGTTTAGCTACTATAAACATCACTGAAGGAAGAGCATGTGTTGGGAGAACTAAGGGAAGTTGAAACCCCATGAGTGAAAAGAGGAAATCCCAGCAGAGAAATTTAAACTCTATTTTGAAAACTGTGAAGTGTCTGAGGCTGAAAAGTTCAATGACAGTAATAACAAATAAGTCATGGTAAACCAAAGATGGCAGTAGGGATCACAGACATACTAGGACAATTCGAAATTCTATAATTATTTAAAACATCCAGAAGAGAAAGAGAGAATGGGTCAAAGTACCTTCCTAAGAAATGATGGAGAGGCAAGCCACAGACTGAAAGATATTTTTGAAATAAATCGTCAATGGAAATATCCAGAATATATGTATATTTTAAACACTTAAAACTAAGTAGCAACAGTAATCATTATACAGTTTTAAGACAAAGTCTCACTCTATAAGTCAGGCTGGCCTCAAACTCAGTATCTAGGCAGCCTAGGCTAACCTCTAACTTGTGATTGTCCCCCAACAGACTTTGAATACTAAGATTAGAGGCAAGTGTCACCTCCATCTAGCTGATGCCTAGCATGCATGAAGCCTTGGATTCAAGCCCCATAAACACTCAAAGTAGGCATAGTACTGCAGGCCAATAGTCCCCATACTCAGGCCATAAAGGATGATCAGAGGTTCCATGTCATCCTTGGCTACATAATAAGTTTGAAGCCAGCCTGAGGTAAAAACAAAAACACCAAAAAAAAAAAAAAAAAAAAAAAACCAACTTGTCTTATTTTAACATATATATACAATTGGTCAATAAACAAATAATTATCAATTACCTTAGCCATTAGGGAAAAATGAAAAATAAAATAATACAGTAATACTAGAAATCCCTTTAGATGAGCTAAGACTGACAGGCCTAGCAGTGCTAACTCTTCAAGAGGATGGACAAAGTTAAATCTCTTAGATGGTACAAGGAAGTAACAAGTGATAAAGAGGTTTGCAAAACAAAACAGCTCAGCAGTTTCTGATAAAATTAAACATCCACAAGTATAAACTCCCCACCTGGGTGTTTACCAAAATGAAATGAGAACATACACCCACACAAAGGCTATCTGTAGCAACTCTATTCATGAAAGCCAAAACTGAAAATTGAAAGAAACCCCAAAGGCCACTATGGTGGTTTATGGACCATAAACCCATAGAGAGTGGTACTATTCGGTGATGTGGCCTTGCTGGAGTGATTGTGGCCTTGTTGGAGAAAATATGTCACTGGGGGTGGCCTTGTGGCTCATTCTCTCTTCCTGCTGCCTGTGAATCCAAATATAGAACTCTCAGCTACCTCTCCAGTACCATGACTTCCTGCGTGCCACCATGCTTCCTGCCATGATGATAACGGACTAAAGTTCTGACCTGTAAGCCAGCCCCTATTAAATGTTGTCCTTTATAAGAGTTGCTGTGGCCATGGCATCTCCTTGCAGCAATAGAACCCTAAGACAGCCACCAAAAGATGACTAACAGACTGCTATTTACACAACTAGTCAACAATAGAAATATACCTCAATAAATGCATCAATGCTGATGACACTCAACAACACGAGGATGAGTGAGAGATGCTGAACAGAAAGAGTAAATATACTGTGTGCTGTCATTTCCATTAAGGGCTAGTAGAGGCAAAGCTAAATTGTAGTAACAGATCAATAGTCACCTTTATCAGTGTGTGGAGGGGCTGATGGCAAAGGTAGGGTGGGGTGACTTTCTGGGGAGATGGAAATGTTTTCCATCTTGACTTGAGTGTTGATTACATGGGTGCACACATTATTGAACTGTACGCTGAAGATGCATCCATTTTACTGCATATGAATTATACCTCACAAAGTTGATTTTGTATAATCATAAGACCATTTTATGATAAGGATATACATATATGTATATATATGCAAAAACAATATATACACATAATCATTTCTAAATAACAATTATAGATGACATGGTCATGAATTTGAGAGGGAGACATGGAATTGAATATCAAAGGATAGAGCAAGAGATTAAATTATGTAACTACAGTCCTTATGTTTGAATTCCCCTCCAAATTTTTTATTTAAAAAAAGTTGATTTTTAAAGGACATTCATCCCTTTAAACTGGAAGCCTTATCTTCATGGTGAGTCTATGATGAATCATTCAGAAGTAAATTCTATTAGAAATATGTTCTTTATGAATTACACCCAGGTACTCCACATGAATGTCTAGCCATTTGCCTTGCATATTCATACCTGGGGAGATGCGCATTGGTTCTGATTTTAGGTGGCAAGAAGGCTGTAACTGCAGTTCTCAACTTTCTAAGAACTCTGAGTAACCATCTTTTTTAAGACCAGTTTCTGAGGTGTGTATCTGTATTTATTTCATAAGCAGGTCACACCATCTGACATCACAGCTGCTGGCGAGGTTAATGTCTGCTCTCTACCTGCCCCTTCCTGATAACGCTCGTGAATGGTCAGAGTAGGACCAGTCGGCTGACAGTACTGGTAGTCACATATGCTGTCCTATTACCTTCCTCTGCTCAAAGAAGTGCTTACACACTTGGTGTTAGAAACAATGGCAATACCGAGACCTCCCTTTCTTTTGATTTCTGCCTGCCATGGGGAACTGATGGATAACAGTAGGAATCATAAACAAAGCCTGTACGATGAGTCCACTTATTGGGAAATCTCTCTTGCTGATTCAGAGTCTTAGGATAACAGGAGTGCACAAACTTGTACTACAAGCTCGAACACTGTATTACCTGTTTGTGGTGTCTGTTTTTCTTTTGAGTGCCATTCTTCCAAATTTAGCAGCTTAAAAAGCCGATTGTGTTTAACCTGAAGTTGAGCAGGCCAGAATTCTGGATGGGCTTGGCTTCATTATCTGCCTGGAATGTTAATGTGAAACTCAACCAGTGTTACCTGGGCTGTGGAGGAGGATTGGCTTTTGAGATTATTCAGTTATTGAAAGAGTTTGTTCCCTTGTGTGTAAAAGATTTGAGAGCCTAGTTGCTCTCTGGATTTAAAGGAACTACTGTGTTCCATGGCACATGCCGTTTCCTTTATCCTCCAAGCCACTAATTGAGGGTTGAATCCTTCTCAGACTTAAAATCACTCTGGCATCCTCTTTCTACTACAGCCAGAGGAAACTCTTGTTTGTATGGATAAACTGAAAAGCAATCAAGGAAAATGTCAACCATGTATACACTACAAACACACACACACACACCACATTTACTCATACTCATCTCACATACAAAAAAGACAAACAAAAAAATTATTGTAGCAATCTAGAAAACATGCAAAAGCCTTGGCATGCAGTAATGACAAGCAAAAAATAGAAACAAAAATTAATTCAACAGATAATGTGCCTTTTGTAGTAGATTCTATAGAACTTTGGTTAAAAGAAAAATAAAACTACCTATTGATACCTCTTGGGAAATAGAAGATGCCATAAAAGATAAACTTGTCAACTGTTTAAACCCCTTGTATTTAACATGCTACATTTTATTCTCTGTGGGGCTAGAATATATAGGAAAAGAAATAGTATGCATACTTAAATTTCTCTGTATAGATCTTTACTATATCACATGAAAAAACCAACAGTTACCCATAAAATTTAAAGAGACTGAAAAGCAATCTGTCTTAATAAACAGCTTTATTGGATCTATAAAAAAAAAAAAATCAGTTAGTGGGTCCCTGAAGAGGTCTGTTTCCCTTTAAACCAAGATATATATAGTATAGTATATTGCATTTTATTTGAAGTTGTTGCTAAGTCAAGTTCAGATGTTTATCTTTTTTTTTTTAAATTCCAGATAGAAAGATTAAAAAAAAAAAAAATAACCCAGTTGTGAAAGTCTGTTCTCCATGAACATGGTCTTCAGTAATGAATGAGTGCCAAAAGAGAAAAAGTCATGGGCACTGGTGGAGACCAGCCCTGAGGTTCCACACTGATGCAAGCTCTTGGCACTCAAGCTCTATAGGAGAGGCATTGGCAGCAAATGGAAGGCAGGCCAAGAGGACTGACAGATAATGAGCTGATTAAAAACAAAGCTGTCAAACTTGAGCCTTGAATCTGTTAAGCTAAGGAATCTAGTATTATTTCCCAATTGGCATGCATCTCTCCTGTCAAACCCACTTATGGCTAATCTGTTGTTCTAACAGGAAACACATGCTTGATCCATCTAAACCGCTCCCAAAGCTGATGAAGACTTGATTTGCAGAACAATAGCCAGAAGGCTGTCACTCAAGGAGAGCAGCCTGTATCAACTAGAGTGTGAGCCATGTGGACTCAGGACCAGCTGCCTAATGCTTCACATTCCAACATCTGCAACCTCCTTCGAGCTCCCACCTTGCTGTTATCTTTACAAAGTCAAATGCTTCGAGTAGAGAACTAGTGTTTAATCTTATGACCATATTGCTTCCCCCATGAGCAACTTTAGATACTGTGATCCAACATGAAAAACAGCAGATTTATTCATACGTGAAACAGAAAACAAATATAACTAATGATAACTTATTTCTTGTAAAATTAAAAATTAAACCTCTTTTTTTACAACCACTGGGCTATTCTCATGCTCCAACTCTATTGGCATATATATATATATATATATATATATATATATATATATATACACACATACATATATATATGAGAGGAATCTACAACCTTCCTGGAAATACTTCCCTTGTACAGTGTGACCTTTAAGAAGAACCCTGAAACTGGATTTGTGCATGGTGAATGAAGAGAAATAGATCTGGATCAGAGCATGAGCTCTATGTCAAAGATAAAATACACTTTAAGGTATACACTGTGTCAAGCAGGGACGGGGAATGTATTGAAAAGCCACACAAGGTTCAATTAAAAACCATGAGATATCTATCAACTGTGTGTCTGATACTGGTCTAAATAAGCTCAAACTTTATACACTGACCTCAGAACTTTGAAGTTGATTTCTCCCCGAGGCCACTTTCAATATAAAGAAGCTGCAAATAATTATACTCTATTCAAGAATAGAGTAACTGATGCTATCAGAAACTTTGATGTTATGTATAAGTTGATATGGGGGGGGGGGGGCGAGGGGACTGGAGAGATGGTTAAGAGCACTAACTGCTCTTCCAGAAGACCTGGGTTCAATTCCCAGCACCCACATGGCAGCTTACGACTGTCCTTAACTCCAGTTTCAGGGAATCTTACATCTTCTCACAGACACACATGCAGGTTAAACAACAGTGCTCAGACACACATACAAACAAAATATCAATGCACATAAAATAAAAATGAGTACATAATTTAAAAAGAAGTCGATATTTTCTAAAAGCTAGAAGAGTTTTAGAAATTTTTCCACTCCTGACATTAAATGCTACTAATTTGGCTAACAAAGCTGGAAACATTGGTGTGTGACTTGTGGGGACTCTGTAGTCTATACCCAAACTAATATTGTTTGCAAAGAGGGACATACACAGGATAATTTTTAAGAGCCCAACAAGGCCCCTTATCCCTACCTATGACTGATGTAAAATTACATTGCTAAATACATTAGACTTTAATTCATTAATAGTGAACCCTTGTTCACAGTACTTCCTCCCCCAATAACCAGTGGTTCTAACCATAACTAGCATGAACTTGTTCACTCATTTAACTAATGTTTCATGAATCTCCTACTATTTGGCCACACGCTAAGCAACGAGTATGGGATGCGGTCTTGGCCTCTGTGGGGCTGCCTTCCATACCATTGCAGCGGAGTCCACCACTGTACTTCCTCCCTGCTAAGCGCCTAGGAAGGCTGAGGATCTTTCTCAGTGTGATAAGACTATTACCAGTCCCATGTAGAACACAAGTACAAGCACTTGACTATCTTAGATTCTAACCAAACCGCACAGAGATCACCACCCAGGTCTCACTGTTTTCTATTTCTTCCACTTTCCTCCTCCCTTTCTGAGCATCTGGATCAACTCTTCCATATCTAGCCCAAATCCCCTATCCTTGAATCCTCCCAGATGTACAGTCCTTTTTAGAATCTCTCACAACGGTGCTTCAACTAGTCTACCCAATAAAGTACATGGCATGCCTCTATTTTGCTTGGTTGGTTGTGAATTTTCAAGATAGGGTCGACCAGGCTGGCCTCAAATAGAGACCCAACTACCTTTGCTTCCTGGGTGCTGAGATTAAAGATGTGCACTATTACACCCAGCTGCATACCACACCTCTTACATCTTCGCCTTATATTATCCCCTATGCATGTGCAACACACACACACACACACCCCTTTGTTAAACACTAGATTTAACTAGATTGTGAAAGAACGGATTGCTGAGAACACTAATTATGGAGCCCTCATAAGTTCATTAAGGAGAACCCACTGTGTAGGCATGTTCAGTAGTGTGTTCTGTTCCTACTCTGATGGCTATCCAAGCAGGTACATTTACAATCGATGCGCAAGACATTATCTAAAAGAAAAACTGTGAAACAGAGCCTTGGCCTATGAGCCATGTTCTTCTAGGGCTACTAAGCCTGATACTGTATGCATCATTGCACATATGCTGACTAAAAACTTTCACTCTGGGAAGGGACAACCACCATATAAGTTCCCCCTGGAGATCCAACAAGTGTATTAATCAGGTTTATATAGACTGAGTAGGGGGGTTACCAACAGGAGCATTGATGAACCCAAATTAGTCACACCAAAAAAATGTATGCCCCGTATGGATTGTCCATGCCTCACAGGTAGACCCTCTTCCCCAGAGTCTTCCACAGCCTAATAGACTAGCCCCTTCCCAAGACCCTGAAATTAGAGCAGAAATACAACTAATTAGGAGGAATGGTTGGATATTCAGGTGAGAGTCCACTGACATTCCTACTGCCTCCTTCTGAGGGAAGGTTAATAGTCAATAGCTCAGCTGTGACAATCTTTTATCACAATTGTCCATAGCTGAACTCAAGAAGATGGTGGCAATGTGGATAGTCATTCCTGTACATACAGCATACACTCATGTACATTTTCCAAGAATTCAAGGCTTTCGTTGGGTACTCTCAAGAACCAGGATACAGGTACAGCAATTGTAATAGTGGGGAAAGAGAAAACACTACTTGGTACTGTTCAGAGATTGGCATCCCTCCCTCTCAGGATGACTCGGATAATGCCTACACTGTTTGCTGTGTCCACTGACCTGCCCGTCTTTCCTATTATATAAACTTCTGAGTTTAACAGTTTAACTGTTCCGAAAACAGTTGTGTTTTCGGAACGTAAACTTCTCATGAATATAGCAAGCCATTTTTGGATGTTAAAAACGGCATATAATTTCAGGAAATGTTCTCAAAAACAAACACACACACACACACACAAATCCAAAAGTAAGAAACTTAAAGGTTTTGTTTGTAATACTCTGTCTTTGTTGTGAATACCTTTTCTAGGCTGGAACTAGAGTTCAGCAGCTAAAGAGTTTGCCTGGCACACACAAGGCCCTAGAGTCCATTTTTAGTAGTGGGAAAAAAAATAGTATTCTTCAAACTACACACAAATAAGGCACTAGAAAACACATAAGACAACATGAGTTTATTAATGTTCATTTAAAACTATGCATGAGTTTTATCAGTGCATGGAGTGGGCTCATTCCACCTTAGAGATGCCAAATATCTGTATTTAGCTTCCATTCATAAAACACGCTGAGTTAAAAAACATGATCAATCCAATCCAATCCAAAGGGCATCTTTTAAAAAAGAACATGAGTACCTAGCTACAAAAGGTAAGTTAGTCTATTAAAAGGCATTTTTTTAATGGGTCATATTTGTCACAAAGAATCAGTGTATAAATCAAAGCAAAACATATTCTTGTCGGGCATTATCAAATTTAAGCAAAATAATGTTAAAAGAACTAACATTACACTAAAAAGTAAAGCATCTTTATGAATAAGCATAAACATCACAGCACATTATTACTATCTGACAACAGAAAACGAGAAAGTATGCTTCAATGTTGAATTTTGAATTTCTCTTAAGGAGAAACAGAAACTTCAACAACTTAGGTAAATCACATAAATCTAAGAGGTGATTCATAAAACAGTCTCTTCAAGAATATGCAAATGCCTACAAACATGTCTGTTTCCAATGCAAGAGAAACCCACTTGCAACCACAGCAACGTTGGGACCCACTTCCCCATTTGCTTTATCTGTGAAAAACTCTAGCTGGACGATTACACAGTAAAAGTTGCTTTGTGGGTACACAATCTTGAAAGTAGTTAACAATTCACTAGCTCTTTTCTACTTGATTGATTTACACATTTCAAATGTCCGTGGTTCAAATCAAATATGTACAAGATTTTAAAAGGTAAAACTAAGAATTATATACAGCTTCAAAGATCACATCCTATCGAGAGGCCTCCCTCACCTAGAGTGAGAGCATTATTAACCGCCAGGTCTGCATCTGACCAAAGAAGCATCGACGACGGCAAAGTGCACGTCAACTTCACATCCAAATTTCTGTCCCCTTTCAAATGCTTTCATTTTTCACCTCATGTTTCAAGCCCACCTAATCTGGACCTGGCAATCTCTACATGAGCAATGCTTTATGCCACAAATCAAGTCTTTTCCCATGAGTCTTTTTTTTCCTACCCGAAAGCTACTGGTTATTGAAGGCAATTTTACCATTCAAGATCAAATTCAGATATATAGATCCCAGATACCTGGGTATGAAATACGCAAATCTGCCAAGAAAATTAGATATCTGTCTTCTTTTCTTTTAATATAATCCACTATATAATAGTGAACTAAATGGGTTTGTTTCATAGAAACAACTTACATTTGCCAATACAGGGCAAATGGTCTATGTACAGATACATCAGGACTGCCTAACTGACAGTGAGTGTCGCTGAACCAGGCTCCACACCAGTGGACCTAGTATGGTGGTGCTCGCTGCTGAATGGACTTCCCCTTCAGGATACGTCGGATCTGGAAGAGAAATGAATCGTGGAACTTACTTCCAATGCTCCAAGCGGTATCTGTCTCCCAGATTTTCACTCCTCTCATTAACCCTCTACAGTACCCCTAACTTAGGAGCACAGCCAAGTCAAACTCGTGGTAGAGCAGCGGCCAGGATATCCAAATGTCCAAGCAACTGTGTGTAGCTCTACTGGTCTCAGGAAAGCCCCCACACTCATTTAGAGGCTGACTTTTTGTATTCCAATCAGACAAATTGTGGTATCTGCCTTTCAGCCCACGAGAGATTAGAAGCAATTAGAGGAAGAGATTTTGGTGGCTGCTGCTGAGAGCTGCTTTCTGAAAGGAAACCTGTCCAACGGCCACCGCCTACCGAGGAAGGAAAAGAGAAGCCCCTCTCTGTGACAGCACACACAATACAGAAGGAAGAACGGCAGCACTGTAAGAACCTTTAGGGATGAGGACAAGCCTCATACCCCAGCCTCAGGGCTGGGTGTGTGACAGCATACCACGAGGAAGCAGCCACTACTGAGCTTGAGACTGCCATTTCCTAGTTAATCACGCTTCCTGTCCTCTCTAAATACAGGTTTAATTCTCGAAGTTAAACCTGCCTAAAAAGGTTTTGCAACTTTTAAATGATATGCGGGGAAAACTGCCACAAACTTCCTAAGAGTTCCGTGGGCAAGTTACTAGGCCATTTTGGTTCTGATGACAGCTTGGAATCAAAGAAAACGCCAACCTGTGTAAATTAACTTATGATTAATAGCGTATATAATTGTCTATCCAATACTGCCGAACACGATGATTCCCTCTGGAAAAAAAGATGTTTGCCAAAAATAATTTCTTAAAAGATTAAGTTCTTACAGAGAAGAGCTTACTCACGTGTAACTATTCAACCCCCAATGATGAAATATAACCACACTTAATAAGAACAGGATAATTTTTTAAATATTGTAGGTTCTTTTCCATCTCTTATGGAGGATCAGTTAGGAGACAGACTTATAAAAACTGATATTCACTAGGCATTTATTTACTTGTGCCTGAACTACTTCAAATATTCTACACTGACAAGTATACCGGCAGAGCATCAGCTGGCCTTTGCCCTGAACGACTTCCTCCCTCTTTATATTTCAGTTGCAAGGGCCTAAAGCAACTTCCACTCCCTCCAGTGGCCCTCACCTGTTCTCCCACGGGGCCATCGGGGACCAAATGCACGGGCTGTTCATTCTCCAAGTTCCGAGTACTGGGGTCGGCTCCCTTCCTCATCAACAGACGGACTGCGTCCAACTGTGTCACCCGATACTGCAGGCTGGCAGCAACATGGAGGGCGGTGTTTCCATTGTACGCCTGAAAGCAAAGCGACAGAACCGCGCATGCGTCAGGCAGAGGGCCATTCCAGGAAAGGAGCTCAAAGGCGTGGAGGTGGGAAGGTCACGCCGACGCTGGCAGCACTGAGGTTCTGAAAATTACCTTGGCATTCACGAAAGACAGGCAACTGGGCAACTCCAAAAAGAGGCGAATGAGTTCCAGATTTGCTTCTTCCGCCGCCAAATGCAGGGCTGTGCGGCCACTCTTACGATCCTTGGGAAGGCAAGAAAGGCGAAGACTGAAACTCCAGATGCCACGCCTCAGAGCAGCGGTCCCCAGCCTTCCTAACGCGGTGACCCTTTCATACAGTCTCACCGTGGGCTGACCCTTAACCAAAAGTTACTTTCCTTGCTACTTCATAACTGCAATTTTGCTAATGTTATGAATTATAACGCAAATATCTGTTATGCAGGATATCTGATACGGAACCCCTGAGAAAGGGTGGTTTGACGCCCCCCTCACCCCCAAAGGGGTTGTGACCTACAGGTTGAGAACAGCCGCTTTAGACAATATGCTTTGGCCCTCCTCTCTCAAAAGTCTAAAGCAGCTTTAGAGATAACTTCAGACGCTTCCTTCTTCAGTCTCCCCAAAGCCCAGGGTACATGGGCTCTCCTATTCCTCTTGTATTCCCAACTAATTTTCCTACTTGATTCTTGTCACATTCCACTCATACACAGAGCAGCCCTTAACAATGTAGAAATATAAAGTGTTACTTTCTTATTTATATCAAAGTCCACTGATGGTGTATTATGTCGCCAGACTTGGCAGCCACCATGTAGTGCTATAGTGGGAGAGGACAGCAGCAGGCTCTATGGGGACCCACGTGGGCATCTGAATCCCCAAAGTATTTAACACGGTGTTTCAGGACACAGCAGATACTTGATAAATAATCCCCAGATTTAGAAAGAATATTTTCCAGTTTAACAGAGGGCCAGAGAAATGGCTCAGGGGGTAAGGTGCATGCTACCAATTCTAAACAGCTGAGCTAAGTGCCAGGACTCAGAGTGGAAGGGAAGAACCAACTTCCACGGGTGATCCTCTGACTTCCACAGGGACACACAAGCGCACAGAAAACACGTAAAAATCTCATTATAAAAATATTTTTTAAAAAAAAATCAAAATTTAAAAATTCCAGATCGCACAAAGAACTGAAATCATTCCAAAAAAGCACTGTCATGAAAACGGAAATCAAAGTACCATCGATTTCCAGCTTCATTAAAAACAAAGATTAACTCGTTTCATAGTTAAATGATCCGTTTGTTTGGATAACCCCACAGATTAAAAAGAAATCAAGAAAGCGGATGAAAAGATCTTTTCAAAGGTTAGCTTCTGAACTACACATATAAAGCCCCTCTCTCCACCAACTTAAAACTTGGGGTGGGGAGGGTGGGGGGAGGGGGGAGGAGTTAATCTGCGCTTGCAAGCCAGGTCTCCGCCACGCCCACTTTCCTCCGCCACGCCCTTCCACTGTGAAGTTACCTTTGCCTCCACTGCGGCTCCCATCTGAATCAGACACTTAATGGTGTCCACCAGGCTCTTATTCCTTAGTAAGAGGTCCTGCACTTCGGGTGAATGAGACTGCCGATTCCTCTGCAGTTCGTGCACCACAGCATTGTGAGCCACGACCGCGCAATGGAGGGGAGTCAGGCCTAGGAAAAAAGGGTACAAAGCAAGTCAGGCATCCCGCCAAGTCTTCTGGTCCCTGTAACTATCCTTAGGATGCTTCCTCGGTTCACTTATATTGGGCTCCATAAAACCTAGTAAGATAATCCGCATATACTGAGGCGGTTTTACCTGTAGAACAACTTGCTTTATTTTCTTTCTGTCTTAGGACACTGAATGCTCTTAGATTTCATGCACCCCACTTTCCATGCAGTGCTTTAGCCAATAAAGTATCAGCCTCTTACCATCATAGTTCGTTGCCTCAAGATCCACAAACTGATTGCTCCTCACAGCTCCCTTCTGGATGGCCTGCAAGGTTTTAAAATACACGCCTGTTATCCAAAGGTGGGGTAGACAAATAGGCATCTACTATTGGGCTAAGGGATAAATCAACTCAAAGCATTATTGTTTTAACAAGCAGTCTACGGGAAACGGCTCATATCCAAGCCCCACATCTTTTGATAACGGAAGCCTGCTTTCTGGCCTCTTTTCTTACCTGGAGCACCTGGGAGTGGCCCTTCTCCGCACAGACATGCAGAGGTGTCCTTCCCCAGCAATCCGTGGTGTTCACCTGGGCACCAAGGTTCACCAGATCTTGCACAATGAGGTGCTGATTGGCAGCTACCGCCACTTGAAAGGCACTCTGTGGACATATTGAGAGAAGATGGTTTTTTTTAAAACCTGTAACCTATCATAACAAGGAATATGAAACTAAACTGTGGCTGAGAGGAATGTCCACAGAAAGAAAATAAACCCTGTTAATAAGCAACCAAACACAGCAAGAAGAGGAAACTAAAATAAGCTTAGGGTGCGGCTTAATTATACACAATCTTTGGCCAAACAACTACAAAGTAAGCATTAATAACTTCAAGGTTAATGGTGGCAAAAAGTCAATATCTCCAAGTTAATATTAACGGAAGTCTCTTGATTTGAGGCTCTTAAACAGTCTGCACTGTAGACTGGCTACCACTCACTCCAGCACTCTATCTTAGCCAAGGCAGCACCCTCACCTGTCCATTGTGCTCCTTAATGTCCAGCATGTGAAGAGCATTCATCTTTCTTGCAAGGACATAGGAGAGCGCTCGCCTCCCTTGGGCAACAGCAATATGGAGAAACCTGGTGAAGAGGCAAGAGAAAGATGAATTGTTTCTGACTTCACTAGGTTGATCAGAGAAAAATTTCCTTCACCCTATTTATGAAACATTGATACACTCAAAATGAAACAACACAGAGGAGAAATTTGGCATTTCTGACATGGTGGTAGTCTACCTGAACTGAAACGGAATAAGGATAAGAATGCTAAACACCAGGCTGAGCATTTAAAAACCTTTTTTTTTTTTTTTCGAGACAGGGTTTCTCTGTGTAGCCCTGACTGTCCTGGAACTCACTCTGTAGACCAGGCTGGTCTCGAACTCAGAAATCCACCCGCCTCTGCCTCCCAAGTGCTGGAATTAAAGGCTTGTGCCACCACTGCCCAGCCCTATTGTTTTTTTTTTTTAATACTGATAAAAATTCTATGCCTGAAAACATTATTGTTTATGTGCCAAGAACTAGAAGCAGGGAGAGTTTAAGTAACTTACCCAAAGCTCTACAGACATTAATTAGTACTGGATAGGATCTAGCCTACTGGTTCACTCCTTATCGATGGCTAGTCATGATCTAACTGTTTCTCCTCTAAAAATATAATCTACATTAGTCTTCAAAGCAGGTTATTCACGGAAAGTACATATTTTTAATTTAAAACAAAAAGTAATTTCTTTTGAGGGGGAAAAAGATAAAAGGAACAGCCTTCCTTGAAATATGAATTATCACCATCAAGCCAACTAATAAGGTTCAAGCGTGAAAGGACATGAAATAAAAAGATACTCACGTGTCACCATCTCCATCCCTAGCGAGGAACTGGTCCTGGGGAATATTTGCCAATTTGCTTTCTTCCTGCTCTACCTGCCACTGAAAAAATGACTTCCCTAGCTGGGTGGTGTTCATCTGGCTTCCCATGATGTTCTGGAGTGACAGGGACGTGCCCAAAGAGTGGGAGCCCGCATCATGCACCCCAACGACGGCCTCACAGGCATTGCTTGGCATCAGGCTGAAGGTCTGCAGCTGAGTCTCAGTTTGGGGTGGAAAGCTGATGGGAGCCGGAACGGGAACAGCAAGAGACTCAGGTTCCCCTTGGCCAGTCAGTAAAGACACAAAACTTTGGCCCGTGCAGAACTGTGGCTCTTGAGCATCAAAGAGGTTGGAATCATACTTGGGAGACTGGGACATTCTGGAATAAGGACTGAACTGCAGAGGTGGGTGGTGGGGATAATTCTGTTGATGTTGATGTTGCTGCTGTGGTGGCAGCGGCGGCTGCTGCTGCAGCTGCTGCATGTTCTGTGTTTGTGGCGAATACTGGTACATTGACGCCTGGTCCATCATCTGTGGTGAGCCACTGACTTGGAACGGTTGGTATTTCTGAGGTGGAGAGAAGGCCTGGCCTCCATGGAAATCCTGGCACTGGTCTCTTGGGGAGTTCTGGGGAACCGTGGGGCTCATCCAGCTAACCTGAACAGTGTTTAGTGAAACTGGGTTGCACTCATTCTTGATGTTTATAATATTCTGAAGCAGGGCAGCACTGCTATCCAGCTTGGATTCGCTGTGGCGAACATCTTCCATGCTCTCCCCAGGTGTAGGTGTTTGCGGTGATGTCTGGAAAGGGAGAGGAAAAAGCAGCTCTCATAAGCACTTCCTTTAAAACAACTCCAAAAGCTAGGGGTTAGGCTCAGTGCTAGGTTCATGACTCCGGCTTCTATCCCAGGGAGCAAAAATGTTTTTGGTTTTTTGTTTTTTGTTTTTTTCAATAGCAACAATATCCCAGAATGAGTTCCACAGAGTGTTCAGAGGAAAACAGGGAGACGCTTACCACGAAGTGAGAAGGCAACAGAGATGGCCTCTTGCAAACCGGTCCATCGGACAGAGAATCGGGTCCCTTTCTTTTCCCCACTGCAGACACTGCACTCTTCAGGTCTGTTCCCAAAGAAAGAAGGTGCGATCTGTCATCATTCCAACCTGACAAATTCCATTTATATCCCCCACGGAATCGTTTCACTCGAAAAGGACCCGGTAAGATTATAAAAAAAAAAAATAGATGGAGCTCTTACCTGTCAGCTGCTCAATGTTCACACTCTGTGTCTGCAAGGGAAAGGTTCCAGCTTAGTACATACAATATAGTTTCTCGCTCGGTTGAAGATCTGTCTCTCCTACCCTCTACAGAACCCCATAAGCCTCTGGGGAAATAAATCCTGACAGAACGCTATCTCCATTCTCATTCTCATATTTTCTCTGTCTCTCTGTCTCTGTCTCTGTCTCTCTCTCTGTCTCTCTCTCTCTCTCTCTCCTCCCAGCACCCCCCCCCCTCTCTGTTTTCACTTTAGTCTATTCAATCCTGGTCAGGATAAAATAAGTAAGACCATCTGATTCATTCCTCTCTAATCAAAATGTTCTCTGTGTACTGAACCCTCAGAATCCCATTGTCCTCAAACGGCTTTCTTTTGTTGGCTCATTAAATTTCTCGGACACACCTGGCACTGAGCCAAGGGCAGGGAGTCCCGCGTACTCAGACAGATATCTACCTCCTGTTCTAGGAACTTGGTCACCTATGAAAGACCACAAGGGACTTAACTGGACTTAGGTTAGAAAACCACAATAACCTTCACAGACTAGTCTCCCACCCACTCAAAACAAAGAACAGACGCCGCCACCTTAAACTCATCCACGGGTTGGCCGGAAGCCTTCTGTTTGTTACTTCGGATGTGTAGCAGGAGCTCCTTCACTGAGTTCTTCACCCGAACACCTTGAAAGGGGCCTCTCTGCTGCCTGCCAACCCCCATGTGGGGCTCAACTGTTCAGAAGGAAAGGACAAATCTCAATGACATCTCTTCAGACATGAATCCCGACAGCTCCCCCCCAACCCCCCCAGATGCAGCCTGGTGGATAAAGCCCTCAAGCAGCAGATTGCAAAGCCTTTCCCATGCTCAAAGCCTTGCCAACATCCTTGGTCAATGGGTTCCTATTATCTATATCGAGTACTTCTCAAGTGGGTCTGTGTTGACTGATCCTCCAACCTGGCACCCTAAGGAATTAAAGCTCTATCAAATGTGGCAGAGGATCCTTGGGCCCAACAAAGAAAGCCTCTCTGTCTCTCACTACTATTTACTCATGAAATAGGAACAGAGCTTTTGCCAAGATCGGAGACTTATATATAACTAGTCTTGACTTTGAGAAATCCTTGGAGCAGAATGAGGCATTTGTAGTTTTTAAAACAAGGTCTTTTATGTTCATATAGAAATTACAAAGTACCTTTATGCCATTCACCTAACTTCCTCTAAAGATCTCAAGGCACCAAGGCGAACTTTAAGTCAGCAATAGGGACTTAAGATTTCTTAGTATTCCCTTAATTAATTTCTGTTAAATTCACTTAGCACATTTCCACACACACACAGGATTTCCCCCTCACTTACGTACATGGGCGTTCTAAGTAAAACGGAAACAGGCCTATTCACCTTAGAACTTCAGAAGGCAGTTTAGAATTTACTGAGTGCCACAACTATGTAACAAGCTCTTGTCCATGAATTGAACATATTTGGAAGATGAAGAGGAAAACAAACAGAGAACAACGCATAATTTGGCTATTTGTGCCACACATGTGACATAGAGACAGTGATGAGGGCAAATAAAATGATTAAATAGCCTTTCGATTCAAGTTCAGTAATTTCCACAAACACCCCAATGGCCAGAATCTAGCAGCACTCCTCTGGAGTGACAAGGGTTAAAACTTCCATGCCCACGTCATAGGGAGAAGAAAACGTAGTTTCAGGAATCTCCCATGCCTTGTGTGGTAAACCAAGAACTAGAAACAATCGATAGGTTCAGCCAGATGTCCATGGGCTTACGGGCCTACGGACTTCAGAAAGGGCTGTCAAAGCACGCACACCTCGCTTTTCAGGTAGCTGTGGGCAACACTGTGGCTTAAGACACAGTGTTTTAAATCAAAAATAACTTTTTAAAAATAAAAGACAACCAAAGCTTGTGAGTAGCCAGCGTTAGGGAACAGCAAGGGGTCATTCTTTAAAATAATTGCGATGAGAAGCTCCAACAACTGAGAAAATTTAGGCGGTGTTTAAATCTACCCACAACTGCATCCTGTTTCCTGCATCCCCCCCAAATTATGCAACTCGGTTCGTGAAGAAAGGAAACCATACAACCCACAGCTAAAGAAAGGGCTTCGCTAGATGTAACTTTTCCATTCTCAAGCACACAGAGAAAATCAGAATTCTGAGCAAGCCTCTGAAACGCCAACATCGTAAACTAAGCGCAGAACACTAAATCACTTTTCCCGAACCAGGCTATCCTCTACGTCCCAAACAGTGGGTTTTCTTTGATTCATCCCTACAAATAGATTAGGAATATGGGTGGCTTAAAATCCAGTTCCCAACGCTTTATCCTCTGCCACTGCTTCTCACTGAAAAAGTTACAAGAAGGAAACTACATCGCTCGCCATCAGATCCAAAAACCTCATAATAGTGTAGTAATTTCTCAGAGGTTCTTGAGTTCGGAGGTCGGGGATGAAGTGAAAAGGGAAAGGGTTGTGAGATGGAAGAAAAGAGAATCCGAGGCTCTCAAGTTCTTTTCCAGGAAGCCAGCGCGCGAGCCCTCAGGGTCCCTTGGGCGCTGGACTCCGCAGAGGTCTAAGCAAGGACAACGTGCCAGAATCAGGACAAGGCATCTAGTCACTCATGACTATTCTCGTCTGTCCCGCCGCTAAGGAAGTCACAGGGGCCGCTTAGCGTCTCGACTATGGGGGGGTGGAGGGAAGTCCCTCCCCATCCTCCCAAAGTGTGAACCTCGAATAGAGGGGCAAGGAATCTCGCGGGTGGGTACCTTGAGGGCGCTCAGCGCGGGCGCCACCTCTGGGACGGGACTCCACGGCCCCGCAGGAGGACACGGAGGAAGTGGAGGAGAAATCGGAGGAGTCGGAGCCGGGCGAGCCGGGCGCGGAGGGCACGGCGGACAGGTAGCCGGTGTCGCCGGCGCCGGGGGCGGAAGGAGGCGAGGCGCCGTAGAAGTAAGCCAGGTTGAGCGGGCTGGTCATGAGGCCGCAGTCGCCGGCCGCGTCCAGCAGCCCCTCTCCGCCGCGGCTGTCGTCCAGCAGCTTGTCCACGATCATGCTCCCAGGCTTAGGCGCTCCGGGTCCCCAGACACCTGCGCCACCGGATGGCTACGCGGTTGGCTAGGGCAGAGCGACTAGTACGTGCGCGCCCGGAGGGGACCGGGCTATTTAATGAACTGACCTCTTCCTCCTCCTCCGCGCTCCGCCCGGTGAGGCGGCGCCTGGGCTGCCTCCCGCCCCGCCTCCGGATGTGTCTAGTTTCCAGTAAAATGCCCGGGATGAGGCAATGTGCCCTCCGCCCTCGCCCCGCCCCGCCCGGGCCGACCGGTTGTTTTCCGGCGGCTCACCTGGAAACCCCGGCTAGCACCCGCGCCCCGAACCCCCGTCGGGGCCAGCTCCAAGCCTCCCCGGTTGGCCTGCGCTGGACGCACCGCATCCCCAGGGGCCCGGGGTCCGTGGCAACCGCTGTCTGCGCAGGGGCTGCGATGCCCGGGGGCGAGCGGGAGCCCCGGGCTGCTGCAAGAACAGGTCCGCCCAATTCGGGGAGTGGGAAGCCAGAGCGGTGCGTGCAGAGTTCAGTCTCCTCCCTTGCCTCCAACATTTAGCCCGCCTCCAAACCTGGAAGCGGTTGCCCGCGGACTTTCTGGCCTGGACTCAATTTCAGAGCTCTTGCAGTTTTTCTAACTTCATATCTGGGCCATAAGTAATCTTTTTTTTTTTTAGGTACAGTATTAGAATAAACAGAATACTAGAAAAAAGTCTTATAGCAAAATGATGAATACGCATATATGCGTGTATATTCTTTGTATGTTTTATATTATTTTTTACGTATTATGTAACGTTTTATTCTGCACAACTTGACCTTGTCCTGATAAACACAGGAATTTTGATGCCTCTACCTTGAATACTTTTTTCAATGTTTATACTTTCGCCGCAAATCCATCTAGCGAACCGTCAAGGGAAGTTTATTTTTAAGGGAGAGAAAGAATGAGTAAGTCTAAATTTTCGAATAACATCTTAACACGTGGGGGTAAGGTATACACACACAGATGAAAAGGAACTATGATTAAGCATCGTGAGAGGTACAAAGTTCAGTGAACAGCCTAAAAAGAGACTTTCTTGTGGAGAGGGGGAGAAGGGGGAAGTCTTCGCAAAGAATGAGATGAGCCCTAAAGGATGGCCCTAAAGCGTTTGCAGGAAAATCATCTGCCAAGAATTAAGGCCAGGAGTCAGGGAAGAATCTGCAGTGCCTTTTAGGACTGCCAAGGGGAAAATAGCATAAATGTGAAAGGTAACCTGAGCGGAGCACCTACAGGGACCAGCGAAGTTACTAGAACTTTAAAGGTCTAAGTAAGTAAGTAAGGGAATCTGAAGCAGGCAGAAATGAAACAGTTTTAGAGAAGATGAGACTGAGGGGAGTCCTAGTGGCCTAAGAAGAAGAAGAAAAAAAAGAAAAAAAAAGACCTGACCTAGAAGAAGAAACAGTGGCAAAGAGGAAGGTAGAAATAACTAGATCATTAGGCTCGGCTAGGCAGAATCCACAGATCCAGCATGGCTGATGAGGGTGATTAGCAGGCAGCCTACAGGTGCTACAGGGCTAGGCAGGTGTGGAGCATGACTAAAAGCACAGCTAAAATTAATATCAATGACGCCTTGCTGTTCACACACCTGCTTGTTTTCTGGAAATAAACAAATATGGGGAAGTGAGGGGATTTGATTCCCCTAATTGTTAGCTGTTAGGCTCTTGTTCTGTGCGCAGGCAGCCTTGAGAGAAAAGAACTGTCAAACCATGTTCAACACTCCAGAGAGCTACAGGGCAGCTGTAGCTTCTAAAACACAATTTCAGCTTCTGAAGGTACAGCCTCAGAGCCACACTTCCTCCCCCACCCCCACCCCACCCCCCACCCTGGAACCCTTCCCACTCCTGCCAGATTGAAGGCATGTCCCCTGGTGGTAGTCTAGGAGAGACTGCTGCAACTGCTGCAGACGGAACAGTGTTGTGATTGGTGTAAATACAGCCCTTCCTTCGCCTGAAGGTCATAGGTGATGAGTACAAACACTCCTTTTCTGGTTTATACTAGAAGCAGACTGCCTGTGGTTCTTCCCACCCCCCACTGTTTCAATAGGCCCAATTAAGGGCTCTTGAATAATGTTGCCTCCTTTCTTGTGTGTGATTAACTTTTAAGTTAGCATACCAAACCAATGGGTGCCACTGTGGCATTTTTATATGATCTGTTCCTTCCACAACTCATCTCCTTCCCCCACTAGCTGCTCCCTGCCCCCACCGGTTAGATAACCTTCTAGAACACACGTTTTAACCCTCTGCTTCCATCATCTTCTCTCTACCCTCCTTTCAGATCTTTGTCTCCTCTCTACACACATGCGCAAACCACACACACACACACACACACACACACACACACACACGTGAGCTGTCACAATGATTAAAACCCTCATTTGTCTAATGTGGGTCTGACGCTGTTCTAAAGATGAAGATGAGAAGACTTGTGGCCTTTTAGGCTCAGATGCACACCGTCTGCATCTCAGGACAATGGAAAAGATGAAAATAATGTATCCTAGAGCTCTGTGACTCGTGGAAAGGAGAAATCTCTTCCAAAGTGACCTGAAGACACCCTGGCAGTACAGGTGTTAATAATTTACTTTATTGCGTTTCATACGACAGAACAGTTTGAACTGTTTTATGGTACAGGTAGTGTTGTAACAGCATTGTTAGAGCTCTAAAAATGGAGCAGAATTCTTTAGGTGTAAATGTAATGAACTTTCTTATTACCGTAAATAGTTTAGAACAGCATTTCCTATTTGAAATGGAGACACCAGTATCAAAGAGGGTGAGCTACCATACTGTATTGGCAGAAGTAAGCAGGCAAGAAGGCAGGAATGGCTGCTCATTGATTTGCTGACAGGAAGGGGAGGGAAATGGGGGGGGGGGGAATGACTGCACTGCCACTTTCAAATGACAGGGCACCTCAGCAAACAGCTCTTGTGAAGAATTCTGCTTCCACCTGAGAGGACAGTTCTACAGACTGCTGTTGCTACTTGGTCTCCCTCACCTGATATCAGCCCAGCAGATTACAGATGCAGCTGGCGTTGAGACATCTGAAATGTGCACTCACCATTTTTAATCTTAACTTAAGGCTAGGGGAACAAAATCGTATGTTTCACTCAAGGGCATCTTAGACAGAATCATGATTCTAAATTTTATTCATACTGATCCCTGAAGTATTACATTAATATCACATTAATTTTCTGTGTGAAGGAAGAGACATACATAGATGTTTGTGCAGTACCGTGAGGTACGATAATTGTCTTTAAGGAGAGTGCGTTGGGCTGGAGAGATGGCGCAGTGGTTAAGAACAATGACTGCTCTTCCAGAGGTCATGAGTTCAATTCCCAGCTTAAAACCATCTGCAACAGGGTTTGATGCCCTCTTCTGGTGTGTCTGAAGAGAGCGATGGTGTACTCATATACATAAAATAAATAAATAAATCTTTAAAAGAAAAAATAAAGAGTGCTTTGAAAAAAAAAATCGTACTTTGCTCACCAGGGTGAAGAGTAGGGCTTGCAATTTGTTCTAATCAAACACTGGGCTGTAAGCCGAGCCACTGTCAGAAAATACCAATTTCATGTGAAAGGCAACCTAGATATTCTGATCTTTTTAATTACAAAGTAAATCTGCTCTCTCGAGAAGAATAACTATCAGTATTTGTTGACAATGAAAGAATTTAAGGTTTTTAATGAAAAAGTAAACTTTGAGGCAATCTCTGTCAGATCGCCTGAGCTGGATAGCCCCCTGATGGGTACATAAAGACTTCTGTGATGAGGCCATTTTTAAATTAATGAAACATACATGTGTGTGTGTCGTTATACCCGAGATAAAGCATTAGAGAATCTACATCCCTCAATTAACTATGCGTTCCAGATGAACAATGCAAGACATTAACAAAAATCAACTATGGGTAAAAGAACTATTAAAGTTCAAGTCAGGCAAATGGATTTAATGAATCAAAACATAAAAGTTAGCTGGGGTCTCAGAATGTAGCTCAGTCTTAGCTTGTTTCTGTATAGCACACACACATACACACACACTTTCACATTTGTGTCATTAAACTGGTTTAAAAGGAGCCAGATATCATTTAAAATATTGTACTGTTGAATTAATACATTAGAAAACTTAGAATGAACAATTCCTGAAGATGTGCCAATCAGCAATGAGTCAGCAAATCAGGGCTCCTCTCAACATTCTTCCATCTTTCCCGTTTCCAAACATCAGGTAACATTCCAGCTCCTGAATCTCATTCTAGATTTTACAGGCCTGTCCCATTACCTGCAGGGCAACCGCTCTATCCACCTACATCAACCAATACAGTATAGAGTCCCAGAGAAACCCAACAAAGAGTCTGAGGTGGGGGGGGGATGACAAAAAAAAAAAAAAAAGATTCTGCAGAAAGAACTAAGGATGGAAGCAAGGTGTTTGGTTTTGGTTTGGTTTTGTTGGGTTTTGGTTTTGGCTTTAGTTTTATAAGTCCAAAGTTTCATCAGAATCCTTGATCAGTGACTCTCGGCCATTTCCCCAAGTTTCCAGATGGGTATAACTCTTACCAACTGGTGTTCTGTGCCTCATACGATCTTCACACTGGTGTGGGGCACCTGGTACAATTCCCCAGTGATTTCAATAGCGTCCCCCCCAACAAAGGAATTCCCCATCTGTTAGAGCACCCTCATTTAAATCCCTTCACCCAATAATTCCAATGTCACTTATAGGATTCAGACTGCTGAAAGAGGAGGTATGTGATAATAAGAGAATTCAAAAATAGTCTCAGATGTACCTTGTGTGGTTCCTTAGGAGAGAATGGAATTGGTTTAAATGCCTAACCAACCTACGGTTGTATTTCATGACAACTCCATGGCCCTATTCCATAGCAGCAACATTACTGTAGAAACGTGTAGACAAGGGTGACAGGCATACTTGTTATTTGTAAATGGAGCTCTGATACCCACCCAGCTACAATGAGATAAGAGCCTAAGTTCATCAAGTAAAGGGGAAAGAGAGCAAGCAAAAACCCAAAACTCGACAAATAACAACAAAAATATAGATGCAAAGAGAGGGGTAACCAGAAAGGCCTGAATTTTTAGACAGAGACACATCTAGTTTCTTAGGCACAGTGGCTGAGGAGGACACCACTGATCTTAGTCAGGAGAAGGCACAAATGGGGAAAATGCAAGCAGAAACAAGGCCAATACTTCATGCTGAGTCTTTTTGATTTGTGTTAGTGTTCATTTATCAAACAGCATTTGTTAAAGGAAAAAAACCTTCTGCAGGGAACAAAAAGGCAATATCTGGACTATAACCAACTTAAACCAATCTAGATTCCATTAGCACAGAATCGCACGTATTCACTGATTCATTCAGTAACTGCTTAAGGAGCAGGTATAGCAATCTCGACACCCTTCCGGGTGGTGTGCTGAACAGCGCTGGACAGAAATGCAGTCTCTTGTGGAGCTGACATTCACAGCAGGGACAGACAACAATCGAACTGCTGCATAATGAAGGGTGAGTGGTCTGATGTGCCAGCAGGCATCAGGTAAAGAAAGCCAGAAGTTCCATTTCAGATGGACAGGGAAGGCTTCCACCGCTTTCCACACAGAGCACTTTGACACCTGAGACTTCTGGTTTGGGTTGGATTTTTGTTGTTTGTTTGGTTTTATCGGAGGCAGTCTCCCTCTGCAGACCAGCTTGGTCTTGAACTCAGAGATTCCCCTGCCTCTGCCTCCCAGGTGCTGGGATTAAAAGTGTGCACCAGACCTGAGATTTTTTTTTCACTCTTCCTGAACTTTAAATATCACCCCCAAGCTCAGCTCTCACCCGAGTGAAGCCTCCGGCTGCTGGGGCTGGCCTGACCTCTGAATTCTAATCCCATATCCCATGCTGCCACAAATGTGACTGACAGGTCTGAGACCTAACCTCTGGGAGATGTCATAGGTGGTATAGACAGGAGGAACTTAGTGCCACCCCTAGAACATATGTAAGGAAATACCAAGTGTGGTAGCACACATGTGTGTACACACATACACACAAGCATGTACAGACCACACACAGAGAGACACACAAAGATGGACAGCACCTAAGGTAGGATACCCAAGCCTGTCCTCAAGTTTCCATATGCACACACACCACACATGCACACCTCACATATAGGTGCGTGCACCCACAAACATGTACATATAGGCATATAAAAGAAAGAGGGAAAGAAAGAGAGAGAGGGAGGAAGGAAGGCAGGCAGGGAGGGAGGCAGGCAGGGAGGGAGGGAGGGAGGGAGGGAGGGAGGGAGGGAGGGAGGGAGGCAGGCAGGCAGGCAGGCAGGGAGGGAGGGAGGGAGGGAGGGAGGCAGGCAGGCAGGCTGGGAGGGAGGCAGGGAGGGAGGGAGGGAGGGAGGGAGGGAGGGAGGGAGGGAGGGAGGCAGGCAGGCAGGGAGGGAGGGAGGCAGGGAGGGAGGGAGGGAGGGAGGGAGGGAGGGAGGGAGGGAGGTGACCCAACTCATTTTCCCTCTTTGCACCAATATACCCACCAAATGACTCTCTTCATGACCTATGGAGATGGTCAGGTTTGCTGAGAGAGAACTTTTTGTTCCAAGTACAAAACCCTGAGTGCAAATCTGTAGCACTCACGTACAACTGTCAAGTCCAGCTGCATGTGCCCACAGCCCTGGCTTTAAGAGGTGAAGACAGGCGCGTGCTGAGAGCTGTCAATAGCCAGCCTAGCAGAAAGGGCAAGTTCGGATTGACAGAGAAACCCTAACTCAAGGCTGAACAGCAGACATCCAAAGGAAGACACCAGGAGTCCTACTCTGGCCTCTGCACGTGCACACACGCACCCGCACATCTAAATGCATTCACCGTACACACCCCACCTTTGCAGAAAAGTCTAAAGGACAACAAAACCCGACCAACCCACCAACCAAGCGACGAGAACAAAATCCCATAGGTTCATTCCCACACTGTTCTGGAAACAGGAAGTGCAGTTAGGCTCAGCAAGTTTGACTTGTCTTGAGGCTTGTTTGAGTTGGCCTGAGGCTTCTTTGCTCAATGCACATGGAACCTTCTCCATATGTGTGCAGGAAAGGTCTGATGCTTTCTCTCCTCCATTTCACTATAAGAAAGTTCTAATAGTTCTTTCTTCAAAGTGGTCCCTAGGCAACCCTTTGTACTCATTCAGCTGGATGACACAACTGGATGACGCAGGAAACGGCTCAGAAGGTAAACAGGCACTTAACAGTCAACCCCGAAGGCACAAATTCAATCTCAGGACCCACATGTAAAAAGGGCAGAGCAGCCCTCAAAAGTTGTCTTCTGGCCTTTACACACACACACCATAGCACACACACGCCCACACTCTCACACATACACACATGCACAATACAGAAATAACTAAATGCAACTTTTAAAATATAATTAATAGTAATAATAATAACGAGAGAGGATGAGGAGATGGTCAGTGGTTGAAGTGAATTGTATGCAAGTGTAAGGTGTGTGAGTTCAGGTCCCCAGCACCACTGTAAAATGTAAGTGCACGGCATAGAAGTCTATAATCCCAGCATAGGAGGCAAAGACTCCTGGGGGGCTGTCTGACTAGCCAGGCTAGCTGAATTGCTGTGCTCCAGGTTAAGTGAGTGACCCCTAATGAACCGTCAGTATATATGGTGGAGAAGTGATTGATGAAGACCCCTGTCCTCACAAGCAAATGACCAGACAGACAAAACTAGTTGAAAGTTTTGGAAGGCAGTTCTCCCACTAGGCTGCCAGACCCAATGACAGAGTCTAGATCAAACCAGTCCCTAAGCCTGATTCCACATCTTCTAAAGGGTGGGCCTACCAAACCAGCTATCGATTCCGTTACAGTCTGAACTGCCTCCCCATCGACACAGAATTCCTATGTTGATGCCCTACAGTGTGGGACTTCAAAATAAGACTATATTTGGAGACAGGCTTTTGCAGAGATGAGATAAAGTGAGGTCAAAAGGAGCCCTATACCAATTAATGTAAAGAGTGTCTTAAAAGACAACAGGGATGTGCACAAACCAAAGGCCCTGGGCAGGGGCCCTGTGCACACATATGGAGAAGGTTCCATGTGCATTGAGCAAAGAAGCCTCAGGCCAACTCAAACAAGCCTCAAGACAAGTCAAACTTGCTGAGCCTAACTCTGCACTTCCTGTTTCCAGAACAGTGTGGGAATGAACCTATGGGATTTTGTTCTCGTCGGTTGGTTGGTCGGGTTTTGTTGTCATTGCTGTTTTTGTTTTTGTTTTTGGGGGTGTGTATGTGTGTGTACATGTATAAGTGTACCTATGTATGTAGTATGAGTGGAGGCCAGTGTATCAGTCTTGGGTGTCATATCTCAGGCACCATACACCTGGGGTTGTGTTGTGTTGTGTTGTGTAAAGGATCTCTCTTTGGCCTAGAGCTCACAGAGTGGACTAGGCTAGTTGACCAGCAAGCCCCTTGGACCACTGTCCCTGCCTCTTCGTGATAGGATTATAATCATGACGGCCATGCCTGGCATTTTTTTTTTTTAAGATGGATTCTGGAGACCAAACTTGGGTCTGCATTGTTATGTAGCAAGCATTTTACCAACTGACCTTCTGTGGAACACTAAATTTCTGTTTGTTTGAACAGCTAAGTCTGGGAATGCTTCACTGTAACAGCTCTGGTAACGAAGCCCCAATTCCAGTCTATTTATATCCTCATGATACACATTAGACAATGGCACATTGATTCTTGCTACAAGCTTTTATCCAAGCTAAAGTTCTTGTCTATAATATTTTCCAACCTTTGGTTGAAATCATAGGGTTTTCGAGTAAAGCAGACTTTGGTCCAAATCCCATCCAGTCACTTACTAACCACCTACTTTTCTCATCCTTAAAATGGATATTCAACTACTTTTGGTCAGTGTATCTGTTAAATGAGGTCGTATATATGATATGCTTAGCACACCAATGATGTTTTTTGTCATTATTATTATTTTTCAAATCTGTGTTTAATACTTGATAGTTAAATATTCTGATGTCTTTGGCTCACTGGCCCAACTTGAAGAAAACCTAAGAAAAGGGGACAATCTTGAAATCAGGTTCGGAGTCCCTTCCCACAGGGCTTCGGCTCAGTGAAAATGGTGGAAAGTTGGTGTGGTAAGCCATGGGGAGCCATTCAGAATTTCTGAGCAAAGTGGGAACAACAGAAGTAGCCGCTGAATGCAGGTAGGTAAGTGGGACACTGTAACAGTCAGAGCCATGAACTGGGCTCCTACCCACAGAACTGGAAAGAGGATGCTCTTCAGGGAAGTGAACCAGAGGTGCAATCCATGGGGCTGACAATGGACTGAATAACACAGAACAGAGTCAGGCCCCGGCAAGGCTGACAGTGTACCATGGACAGAAATAAGGAAGCCACCTTATTTTATTTGTGCTTCCCGTTCTGCCTCTGGCCTGCATCTCACCTCTTCTCTGCAATGGATCAGAGCAGTCACTGTCCCACCAATTTCAAGAAGGCCTCTCACAGTCAGTACGTAGCCTACACAGGAACTTTTACAAAAGGCTACTAACATTTTAAAAGAGAGGCTGAATTCATAGCTGGACCGGTAGATTTGATAGGACCATACCTGAGAGGATGTGAAACCAGGCTTTGGAACTGGTTTAATCTGGATTCTGTCAGTGGAACCAGCAGTTGAGCAGGAGAAATATTTTCCAAATTTTTCAATGATTTTTTTGTCTATCTAATTATTTATTTGAATGGAGGGGTGTCTTCTTCAATAAGTTCACCTTATATGCACAAATTTTGGGCTACCAAAAACTTTGGAGCTTAGACAAACAGTATATTGAAAGTGGTCCATGAATGTTGCTACCACATGGTACCTCCTGCATTACAAGCCAACTGTAATCTGTCACTGTGCCCTAGATATTTAATTAGCGTTGCGTGTAAGAATCTCTCTTATCTTAATTCTGGATTCTGTTCAACGCCACAAGTAAAAAAAAAAAACAAAAATGTTTTCCTTGGTTGTTGAAGAGCTATCAAACTTTGGCACAGGATGACAAGCCTGGAAGGCCCTGATCCAACCCCGCCTCTGCGATCAAGTTTGATCTGACATGACACTAGCGATTTCAAGGGTCAATTCAGCAGCCTGACCCAGAAAACTGGATTTTCAGATTCCTCTAACCCTTGTCTCCCATCTCATATTGAACCCACCTTCTTTGTCCTTAGCAGAGGTAAAAAACAAAAAGCCATCACAGGTTGCTGAGTGCTGGCCATGGGCAGCTATTCTAACTAGAAAATGAGCCATTTTCACTGTTTCTCGAATTATGGAGGATTCGTGAGAGAGAAACTCATGGACCATCTCTGTGTTATGAATGTGTAGATGAGGAAATGGGGGAGTAAGAAAGGAGATGGAGTGAAGTCAGAGACACCCAATTCCCACACTCTGGGTTCTCTCCATTCACCTGCAGATACAGGCCTAGCCACTTGCATCCATGAGTTGCCCTGTAGCTCTGGCCCCTTTAAATCTCTGGGAAACCTCCCAGGATTTCTTTTGAATTTGGTATTCTGGTGACAAGCGGTCCAAATGTTTAAAAGGATCCAGTGTATATGGAATCCAGCACTTTAGCCCAGTGGTTTTCTTTGGTACAATTTCCAGCCGTCCACTTGGTTCTACAGTGCGGGTAGACTTTAAGGAAGGTTTTATGTCTCAATCATTGTGGGGCTGAATGCAGAATCACTGGGCAGAGTCTCTATTCTTAACTCAGCTATCAATCGTTGACTTACACTCACGATGCGCATTAACTATTGCTTCACTCCACTCAGTCAAGCACTGCAAAATGAGTTAAGAAGAAATAGGCAGGGCTGGCCAGACAGCTCTGTGGGCAAAGGCACTTGCCACCAAGTCTAAGGACATCATTTGGAGCCCCAGAACCCACATGGTAGAAGGAGAACCCCAGAGCCTACAGGGTGCCCTCAAACTCACACACACACACACACATACACACACACACACACACACACACACACACTAAATATAAGTGTGGATATATACACATATATGTTATATACCTATAGCTATATATATATGTATATGTATATATATGTGTATATATATATATATATATGTTATAAAAAATTTTAAAGAAGAAAATGATCATGGCATAGGCACTTTGAAAACGATATGGCAAAGCTTTAACAAGTTATACACAGACCCAGAAAAATGGCTCAGTGGGTAAATCACTTGCTTCAGTGAGTTCAAATCCCCAAAACTCATAGTGAAAGGGGAGAGAGCTGTCCTCTGAATGTTGTCATCTGGCTTCCACTGTAGCATGTGCACACTCAGACAATAATAATCATTTAAGGCCGGGCAGTGGTGGCGCACGCCTTTAATCCCAGCACTAGGGAGGCAGAGGCAGGCAGATTTCTGAGTTCGAGGCCAGCCTGGTCTACAGAGTGAGTTCCAGGACAGCCAGGGCTACACAGAGAAACCCTGTCTCGGAAAAAACCAAAGGGGGGAAAATAATCATTCAAATCAGCGTCAAGAGTTATATACAAGATTACCACATGATCTGGCAATTTGGTTTCTGGGTATCCAGCCAGAAGCACTTAAACAGATACTTGTCAACACAGGCTCCCAGCATAAAGCTCATCACTTGCATGTCATGTATAATTTTACCATAATTTTTTAGATATTTTGAAATATTTAAAGATAGACGGCAAGAAAACTTGAGTAGAATCGAAACAGTCCCTTCCTTGGCAGCCAGTACTTTTAAAACTCTTGACAAAAGATGGAGACAGAAGAGAGTACAAAGAGACAAGCAACCAGAGAAAAGTCTCGAATGTCACTTGAGTAAGCACATAGACCACTTACAGCGGGGCATCTTGCTGTTGTTTTTGTACTCTTGCATGCCCTATATGTGTTCCTTACACATTCCTTTCCTGAACACGCCTCATGAGCGTTTAATACTGCAGATGATCTGATGGAGCATCTGCAAGCCCTGGCTGCCTGCAGGGCAAACAGAGGATGCCCACTGTAACAACTTAAGGTTTTTCCCTTAAGAAGGCCCAAAAGGTCACAAAGTATGAACCCCTCTCCATGGGTGCTATTCAAGATGCCAAACTTAGCCAAAATAATCAGGGGGACTGAGAGTGGTCGTAAATCACGCCATGCTTCGTGTTCTTAGCTATCCAAGTAGACTCGTTCATTCCTCCCACTTAAGTGATAGCACTGAGTCTGGAGGGAATGCAGTCTGTGAGACATTTCTGCAAAATAACCCGGTTAGCCAATATGTAAACGCTCTTCCTTATAGCCTCATGGAGGCTACCTATGAAAACAGATCACTCAGTCAGCTTATTAGCTCACTCTGAAACATCAGGGATGGTGCAGACACACACGTGGGTGGGGTTACCCAAGGCTCCCTTCTTCATAGGGAGCAGCAGTGGATGCTGTACTAGGGGGAGGCAGAATGTCCTCCCAACGTTGGAGAAGAAAAGGTCCTGAGAGGGGCAAAAGGAAATTGGTGACAGGATAGCTACTCTACAACCTCTGTTATTGTTTCCAAAAAGAACACAGAAAGTAAATGGCCAGCTCTTATCAACTCCTGAGGGCAGGCAGCCACTCTCCTGTGGCTCCACTCTCTGAGGTATAAAACACTTCCCTGTGGTCTCCTTCATATGTGAATTATCATGGTGGTTATCAAGAAGAACTCCATCAGTTAACTGTGAACAGAGAGTATGTGGTAGCCAAGACTCAGCAAAGAAGTAGAAGAGTTCTTGGGGAAAAGCTGCCTGCTCCTAATTGACATATTTGTGTAACTGGCCTGGTGGCAAATCTAGGTTCTGAATTCTATCTGGGGGACACTGAGCCAACAGCTCAGTTCTCCTGGGTCTAGGAAATATAGCTGAGTACACTGTACCTCAAATGGTAATGTGAGGGAAAGCTGAGCTCTTGCAAGTTCAGCTCCTAAAACAAGTGTTTACAAATATTCAAGTCCAGTATTTGCTCCATGAGACACTTGGGGGTGGGGGGGGGGGGCTCACAGTTCCAAACTGAAGGGACAGAAAGTGCTTTGATCAGAAACCACAGATGTGAGCTCAAATGAGTTTCTTCACCCACCCACCATTCAGACGTGATGCTCTCTGAGCCTGTGAAAGATCTCATAATCCTGAAACTGTCAGTCAGCTGAGGGCTGGATTCCCCTCTTAGATGTGCTCATGGCCGCCTCCCATAAAAACAGTGGAAATTCAAATATTTGTTTAAAAAGAAAAACACCAAAAACGTTTAGTTCATAAATCATAATTAACTGCTTGTAAGTAAACTTCAAAAATTGGTTAAATTAAGAGCTTTGCAAACCTTAGAACTCTCCAAAAAAAAAACATCCATTTCCCATACTGACAATACCACCCAAGACAGAAGGAATGCTTAGATCCCACTTAGAAACATTCACCCGCTCACCCTCGGGACTTCAGCATCGAGCCAACGTCAAAAGGTGAAGTTCAGCATGGGCCTCGGGATCTTCTTGGGAAGCTGAGGGCAAGAGACCAAGAGGCCACCAGATCAGTGTCAGTCCATAGCCAAAGGGAAACAGACTTCAGGAGTGATTAATACGTGGTCTCTGAACAGTCAGAAAGCATCCCTAGAGATCAGGGTCCACGGAGACTGCAGCTTCTAGGAAGGTTACTGTCTGTGTTCTAAGAACGGGATCTTTGTCAGGACAAAGGGGAAAAAAAGGGACAGGTTTGTCCCCTTTTCCTTCATAAGCCAAAAAGGTCAGTATCTTAATAGCAATTATGCTGACCCTGGCCCTGCCTGTACCCTAGGCAGAATGCCACCAAGTGCATGATTGTGCACTGACTTCCAACGGGGACTCATCCTAGATTGACTTCTGTCTCTTCAGGGCTTGTCACCTGTACCCTGACCAGCTGTGTCCCTAACCTGCAAAATGTTAGAGAGGTGCTGGAGGGAGTAGAAAACACATTGTATTCTCAAGTCAAATAAAAACATGTTTCCATGAGATGTTGCTTAAGCTTTTCTGTATCAGGGATAACTACTGTAGTGAATGGGCGCTGGACATTTTTTTCTATTTTGTTATCCAAACAACCTATTGTCCAACAGTGGCTCTCAACGCTCCTAATACCGTGACCCTTTAGTACACTTCCTCAAGTTGTGGTGACCCGGGACCATAAAATTATTTTTGTTGCTACTCCATAACTGTAATTTTGTTACTGTTATGAATGGTAATGTAAATATCTGATATGTCAGATATCTGATAAGTGACCCCTTCAATAAGGTCATTCAACCCCTCCTAAGGAGTTGCCACCCACAGGTAGAGAACCATTATACTAAGAGAAACAAACAAACAAACAAACCATTCCACCCGACCAGGTACTTGTTTCTTTAGAAGCCAGATTCAAATTAAGAGTGTAATGCCAAGTTCTTAAAATTTACATAATAAATGTCACATCCTCTCTGGGCCAGCCCCTTTGCCTGATACAGTCAGTTCACTAGGGCCAGCAGCGTAGAGAACCTCTAATCCATCCCATCTAGAAATGTGCATTCACGTGGACAAATCTCTTAAACTTTTCAGATCAATTGTTACGAAGCTATAGGTTCTGCCAAGCCGTCCTCAGCTCAATGGTTTCTCTCATTCATAAAACGGTCATTCATAAATTTTAGTTTTATAGAGTAGATATGAGAACTACCTAGGATATGCTATCAAATACTTCAACCTACTCAAGATATATTTTTCCATAAAGAGGCAGTTTCGTTTGTTTTGTTGTTTTTTGGGGGGGTTTTGTTTGGTTTGGTTTGGTTTTTTTTAAACAAGGTTTCTCTGTATAGCCCTGGCTGTCCTGGAACTCACGCTGTAGACCAGGCTGGCCTCGAACCCAGAAATCTGCCCGCCTCTGCGTGTGCCACCACCACCTGGCAAGAGGCAGTTTCATAAAGCCAAGTGTGGCGGCGCATGCCGTTAATCCCAGCACTCAGGAGGTAGAAGCAGGAGGATATATGAGTTCGAGGCGAGCCTGATCTACAGAGTGAGTTCCAGAACAGCCCAGGCTACACAGAGAAACCCTGTCAAAAACAAAACAAAACAAAAACAAAAACAAAGCAAAACAAACAAACAAAATAAAAGCCATACACAAAACAAAACCTGTAGCTTCATGTTTACCTTTATGAGAAAGTATACCTTTAAACCCACCCATCAAACCTCCCGGAAAGCTTCCACCTTAGGGTAACCACCATTTTCCATCACCAGCTAAAGGTAAATTCATACATCAGATATACAAAGTCAAGAATCTTCATCACCCATCACATGTACCCTCCACTGGTATCCTAATTCTTCCTGGGCCTTTAAAGGCAAACAGATACAACTCAAGCTATTACCAAAATATCAAAGCATCCGGCGGCATCCCCAAAACAACAAACAAACCACTGCCCCACAATATTTTGCCACAAAGCAAATGTTACTACTTTATAAAACAGCAGACATCTAGCTCCCAAGGAAAGAGCATGGGAAAGGAACCGGTTGAGGGCAGCTTAGCTCTTTAGATCCCTTTTCATATTGAACATCAAATAATAAAAGTATACCTTTGTATTTGAAGATTCAAGTCACACAAATACGTAAAAGCAATTCAACTGTTTTCAGCTGTAAGCAGCGATAATGCCCCCCAAGTACGTGAGAGCATCAGAAGACTGATGGGTTTCCTTTTGAGGTTACATGATAAAGAACAGTTAAGCAGCCTCTTTCTCTAGAGCTCGCCGTCTGACCTCGTGGCTGGAGGAGGCCAGTCCTTGGCTCTGGCCTCCTTTATAGCGCTGGCTTTCTTTTTTGCCAGCTAAGTGGGCAGAGGGGGCGGGGAAGCCCAGCACGCCTAAAATACACCCTATGCTCATCCTCGGGTTCGATCGGGGGTGCGTGGGCACCGAGAAGGGCCGGAGGAGGCGAGGCGGGCAGCGAGGACTAAGTTTGTGGACTTTTTCCACACGCTGGAAATTCCCAGGCCAAAAAGACACCGACCCGAGTCCCGGACATTCCCCGCCAGGGCCGTCCCCAAGACCCGGACTGGAGCCGCGCGGAGGACTGCGGCCCCGCAGGGCTGTTTTCAGGACTCCTGTCCCAGTGTCCCGGGAATCTAGGGGATTAGGCCTCCTCGTTAGAGTCGCCTCAGGAACTTTCATGTTTTCATTGTGGCCTCAAAGGCCTGGAAACGGACCGGTCTGGAGGATTACTTCCCCGGGTTGAGTTTGGTGGGCATGGCAAAGCGGCATCTCTGTTGTGTGTTCCTAATCTGCACCATAAATGAAGCAGGGCTCCTTAACTGAATGACTGCAGGCAAAGGTGATGGGGAAAGTGGTCCTAACTGCTGGCGAGCCATTGCACAACACTGAAGGGGTTTCTCCTGACAGCATGCAGTTTCGCTGCTCGGTTTTGGAACCCTCATTACAGTGATTTCAGAACCGTTTTTCTTCTTTTCTTTCATCATGTCCAGGCATTCGTTGTCACAGTCTAGTTTTGTGATTATGTAGGAAACACCCCCTGTCCTATTGGGGCAGCAAGAATGTTGTGTTCGTCTACATCATCAGTTCAGATCCCTAAAGCTCAAGAGACCTGACTACCTCTCGTTTGATTAATTAAATAATAATAATAATAATAATGGAAATTCTGTATGTGTGTAATGCATCTCAGATAGAATATTTTAAATATCCTAAAATGAGTTTCTGGCTATGTAAGTAGATGTTATACTTCATTGATTATTATCACATAGAGAACGATGTGTTAAAAGTCTGTACAGGTTTAGTACAGGTGCAATATTTTCCCAAATGTTTGCATCAGAAGCTGGCTGAAGCCAGTGATATGGAGCCTAGAGAAAAGAGGATCAATTGCAGATGGTTAAAAACAAAACAAAACAAAAACCAGAAAGAAAGCCTATCAAAATGCCAATATTCACTGTACTTGGCTAGACTGTATCCTTAATTAAACCTGTGTAGCTTTTTTTAAAATTATGAGTCCCTTTTTATTTTTTATAAGAAATATGTATTTAAACACTTTTATCTGGCATGCTGACATTCACAAGCATATGGGACTAAATAATCTATAAAAATTTTTTCATAAGTTTCAGAAGCCCTTATCTGAAGTCCATGAGTCCAGAACTGTAAGATTTTAAATTATTTTAGGCTCAGGAATATTTATGTATGTATATGTATGTGTGTGTATACATATATGTGTGTATATATATACATATATATGCATGTGTGTACATGTGTGTATGTATGTATACATGTATAGATTCACATGCACATATATGTATATAACTCATTAATGCATAACAAGCTTAAGTAGGAAATGTATGCCTTATATATACTTTACATATATAAACTGAAGAAAATCTTATATAACATTTAGTATGTCTGGCTTCTGAAAATTATTTTTAAGGTTTTTTTTTAATCCTTATTGCATGTATTTGGGTGTTTTGTTTTGTTTTTGTTTTAAGACAGTGTCCCACCAAGAAACTCTTGGTTAGTATAGAACTATACAGACAAGGCTGGCCTTGAGTCCACAGAGATCTGCCAGCCTCTACCTCCCAAGTCCTGGGATAAAAAGCATATGCTACACCTGACCTTTATTCTTTGTGTATTTCTGTGTGTGAGTGAATGCCACATGGATGCAGGTACACTGAGGCTCTGGATCCATCTAGAGTGTCAAGTACTGGTGGTCTTAAGCCACTTGGCTTCGGGGCTGGGAATCAGACTTAGTCCTCTGGAAACTCAGCAAGCACCCTGAACTCCGGGCCATGTCCCCATCCCCACGGCTGTCTTCGGAGTGCGACCCATCCTGTAAGGTGAGGTGAAGCTTCTCTTACCTGTGATGTCAAGTACTCAAAAAACTTTAGATTTGGGAGGAATTGGGGTTTTCAGATGAGAGACGCACAACCTGCGTCTAACTGCTCTGGGAAATATTTAAGTAACGTTTTAACTTCTATCAAAATTTCCACACTGGAGTGTAAAAGGCCAAAGAGAGATAAAGGTGGCTGAAAGGACTTCAGGAGACCGTGCTATCAAATTGTCAAGACCTTGTGCAACCAAGCGGAAAGGCAAATACTGAAAAAGGTCACGAGGAATCAGCCATGGAGACCCATCGCTGTGAACCAATGGTGGGCGGTGCTTGAAATTCCACTGGGAAAGTAACCCTTGCGGTTCTGCCTCCCAAAAAGCCGCCCACGGAAGTGCTGAGAAGTCTCAAAACCCAGCACATCCTTACACAAGTCAAAGCACTTGTAACCAGGCAGGGCACAGACTCTCTGTACCTGAGTTCAATTCCGACTTGAGTTCTTCCGGTACAGAAATGGAGCTAGTATCCCCTAAACTATCAAATCACCGCCAGCGTTAAGCGCTTGATAAAGCCTTGGAGTAATAGATAAGCAACGTTACTTCTCTAGATCGATCTTTTCGTTGTCACTGTTTCTCAAAGTGTGGAGCCCTACAACTGCACTAGAATCTCTTGGCATTTGTCACGAAGGTGATTAATTCCATAATCCCTGGAGGTATGGTCCCTAACTCATTTTTATCAAATACTGCAAACTTGAGGACCATTTAAAATAGCTTTTTTGTTTGTTTTTTGTTTTGTTTTTCGAGACAGGGTTTCTCTGTGTAGCCCTGGCTGTCCTGGAACTCAGTCTGTAGACAAAGCTAGCCTCAAACTCAGAGACCCACCTGCCTCAGCCTTCCAAGTGCTGTTATTAAAGGTGTGTGCCACCACGCCTGACTTAAAATGAGCTATTTAACCAGGCTGATTGCACAGCCTTATAGGTCCAGTTACTGGAGAGGCTAAGGTAGGAAGGAGGAAAATTCAAAGCCTGTGTAGGCAGCAAAGCAAATCAAGACCAGTTTATGAACTTTTAGAGACCTTCCCTTAAAATTTTAAAAGTTTAAGAGACAAAAGGATGGAAGGAAGGACGGACAGACGGATGGGCTGGAGGTTTAGCTCAGTGGTACACTCCATATCTAGCACAGTGCCCCAGTAGGATCAAGCTTCAGTATTGCAAAAACTAAGCTAGCATAATACATTTAACTTCACTGGTCCTAAACACCAAAAACAATTATATTTTATACACTTAAAACAAAATAGTTTATAAACTTAACGGTCCCCAAGAGAAGGAAAGGGATAACTTAAGTCCTTTGCATTAAAAGCCCAAACTATCCATTTCTGAAGGGTGTGTATTTTTCTTGCTTTAGCATCTGTCTTCATTTCCCAAGCAGGCCCAGTGTTTATACAGGTCTGTTCAAAGAAAGCAAAAGTAACTTATAACCTCTCATAATGCAAAAACTACTTATTAGATGATCCTAAATTTAATTTAAAACCACTTAATATTAATAAGACAAAGTCCAATAAAATGACCAATCTTGTAATCTTGGGGGTATCCAGAAATGGGCTAGGAATGTAATTCAGTTGGTAGAGCAACTTCCTAGTGTGCACAAGGCCCTAGGCTTGAACCACAGTCCAAAAAGCCAGAAGGAATAGCAGCTAGCTCAATAGTGGCTCCTTACATGCAAGCATGAGACAGACGATGGGTATGCAGACTTTATGCCCAAGTCAAGAAATACTTGTCATGAGTTTTAATATCTAATTTTATTAACTTCTGATCTGGTTTCACGTCTGATTTCGGCATATATTTCATGACAGCCAAAAAGCAAAGGGAAACAGCTGGAACTGCTGAGGGCAGAAACCCTGACGACTTTCTGAGAGTGAGCAGCATTCTTAACGTAAAAGTCAGTTCTGAAAACCCACAAGCTTCAGGACATAAAAATAAACTTCTATTTACACAGTCGCTTCCAAAAGTGGTTATTCCAGAGTAAGAATTCATCACATAAAACTCAGCTGAATCAAGTAAGAAATAATTCTCCAGTGCCCATACCAATCCAAAGCAGAGCCTGGGTGCTCTTTCATTGAACTTCTTTCGAGATAAAAGCAGGAACTTGATAATATCCTCATATAAAATTCTGACCACACACATTGGCCTTTACAAGTAATTGAGAAAATAAATAAGTCAATAGAAACTCCTGAGATACAACAGTCTTCATTGTGGCCACAGGAACCTCTAGCAAGAATCCCTCTCTATTCCTGAGGAGGGCACATTCATGAAGAATGCCCCTCAAATGCCCTTTATCGAGTAAGTGGCAAACATAGCACTGCCAACCAAATCTATCCCTTCTGTTTACATCAAAGCATCTCTTAACTGGCATCAGCATGGTCATCTTCACCCCCCAGAAGAAGCCAGTTCTTAACCACTCATTAGCATCTTTGGTTACAAGGGCAGTAATACCGTGTGCAGATGCAGTAAGTTAGATCTCTAGGATGGCTAAGTCGAGACGGAAAAATCCTATAGGTAGCTACAAACGCAGCCTACACTGCCTAAGTTCATTACCAGTCATTATGCAAAGGACAGCTCTTTTCTGAAATGGCAAACAAGTTGAGAGTATCCATTTCGCAATGGAGTTGATCACAGATTTTCTATGCTGCAGGTCAATTGGAAAGGTCACTGAACGTGATTGCTCCAGTGTCCTTGAGGACAGCTAGGTCTCCAAGGGGCATACGTAAGATAAGAACATGTCCAGCTGGTTCTTCACGATCACTTCATCTGGATGCAGTTTGTGGGGTAGGTGATGAGCCAAGGTCATCTCCCAGGCATCAACAAGGTAGACTCCGACCCCTGAAAACATCCTCCGAAGGACAGTGTCCAGCTGAAAGTTGTACCAGTCACTGTTGTAAAGGCTCACCTCAGGCCCCAGCTCTTGGGCATTGCCTGTCCGGATGACAACCACTGTCTTAGGACTTCGGTCCAGGAGTTGGACCACTGCCCGCCTGATGTTCCTGAGCCTCCGGATGTAGACTTCCAAGGGGAATGTGCTAAAGTGAGACCATACGGCTATGGCCACCACTGTGTTCTTCCCTCCCACGATCCTGTTCAGTTCATTTGCCACATAATGGAGCTCATTACTGAAGACGCTCGTGAAGCGGATGGGTGGACCATGACAGCGGTATCTGAGCAAGATGTTGTGTTTCTGGTCCACTGCAAGGAAGGGACCAACGTTCTTGGGACTGCCCAAATTGAACTCCACTAAATCTGAAACAAGGAAAAAATATCAAATTCATGAAAACATTCCATCTAAACACGTTCATTCTAAATATCCAAGTGGTTTTGCAAACAGTTTTAAAGATAGAAATATGACAAAGAAGCTCAGGGGGCGTTTAAGAGGAATACCTATTGCCTGTATCCCATTGTGAATCAATGGATCTTTAGTCTAGTGCCATAATTATTCAAATCACGCCAAAGCATCCCATAATAAGCAATATTATCAGTGACAGTCTACACATGTCTTAAGATGATTACCTCCATTAAGCCAAGAAATCTTGCTATTTGCATGGATGACTGAATATTTATTTAAGAGTGCAGTTGGCACTCATATTTTATCCTCCTAACCGATGAGTAGTTTATCTTCTAAGACAGGGTCTGTAACTTCTGTTTTATGAGCACATTTCAGGAACCACACATATCTTTTTGAAAATGCTGCCATTTCATATACCCAGAAGAAATTCCAACTGGTAATAAGAACACATGCTCCACTATGTTCATAGCAGCCTTATTTATAATAGCCAGAAGCTGGAAAGAACCCAGATGCCCCTCAATAGAAGAATGGATACAGAAAAATGTGGTACATTTACATAATGGAGTACTACTCAGCTATTAAAAACAATGGATTTATGAAATTCTTGGACAAATGGATGTATCTGGAGGATATCATCCTTAATGAGGTAACCCAATCATAAAAGAAGTCATTAGATATGCACTCACTGGTAAGTGGATATTAGCCCAGAAACATAGAACACCCAAGATACAATTTGCAAAACACAAGAAAATCAAGAAGAGGGAAGACCAACGGGTGGATACTTCATTCCTCCTTAGAATAGGGAACAAAATACCGACGAAAGGAGTTACAGAGACAAAGTTTGGGGCTAAGACAAAAGGATGGACTATCTAGAGAATACCCCACTCAGGGATACATCCCATAATCAGCCACCAAACCCAGACACTATTGCATATGCCAGCAAGATTTTGCTGAAGGGACCTTGTTATAGCTGTCTCACATGAGGCTACGCCAGTGCCTGGCAAATACAGAAGTGGATGCCTACAGTTATCTATAAGATGGAACACAGGGCCCCCAATGGAGAAGCTAGAGAAAGTACCCAAAGAGCTGAAGGGGTCTGCAACCCTATAGGTGGAACAACAATATGAACTAACCAGTACCCCGAGAGCTCGTGTCTCTAGCTGCATATGTAGCAGAAGATGGCCTAGTCAGCCATCACAGGGAAGAGAGGCCCCTTGGTATTGCAAACTTTATATGCCCCAGTACAGGGGAAACACCAGGGCCAAGAAGTGGGAGTGGGTGGGTAGGGGAACAGGGTCGGGGGGGAGGGTATAGGGGACTTTTGGGATAGCATTTGAAATGTACATAAAGAAAATATCTAATTAAAAAATAAATAAATAAATAAATAAATAAAAGAAAATGCTGCCATTTGCAATAGCATGAATAGGCTCAGAAGGATGCCATGCTAAGTGAGATAAGCTCAGCATAGGAAGAAAAACACACCACAGCCTCTCTTCTGTGTAGTAACTGTTAAGAGTTTAACACTCAAAGAGTAGAAACTCACCAAAAGCTAGGGAGCTTGAGAAGCAAAGGGAGAAGTCAATCAAAGATACCTATGCTAATGAGGAAGGCCCAGGCTGTGAGACCTAGCACCCTGAGCTACACCTCGAGTCACAGCAGAGTGGCCGTGGTTAATAATAACATACTTCAGACTCTCCCAAAGGCATCCCAAACGTTGTCACTGCCAATAAATAAGTATATGAAGTTACAGATATGTAGTTAGCTTAATAAATCATTCTATCCACAGGTCCCAAGGTACCCTCTAAATACATGTACTTATTTATCAATTAAAACAAATTTTTAACCCAAGAATGATAGCATATGTCTGTAATACCAGCACTTGGGAGGCTAAGGCAGGGGAATTACTGAGTTTAAAGCTTCCCAGGGCTACAATGAGAGATCTCACCTCAAAATAGGTAAACAAATAATTTTTTTTAGAAAGTAAAATAATCTAAATTATACTCCTGAATTAAAAAAAAAAAAATCAAGAAAGCAAATTCCTTGTTTTTCTAATAAGAAAAAGAAAAAAAGTGGTTCTGTTTCTTATGACTATTAAGTTTACCCCCATAGTGAAAACCTTACAAGAAAACTTGTCTAACATAAGAAATAACAAAGTTAAGTGTGTGTGTGTGGGGGGGGGTGTGATGGCACATACCCTGAGCCTTGCACCAGTAAGGCAGAGACAGATGTATCACTAGGATCATGAGGCCAGCCTGGTCTACACAGTGAATTCCAGGCTAGCCAGATAATGATAGCATATCTCAGATAAAAGAAAAGAAAGCAAAGTGTGTGTTTGGGGGCAGGAGGGGTCAGCAGCACAAATTAGAAATCTTTTCACTCCCTCCCCTTAAGTTGTGTTTCATGGCCCAGTTCCTACAAAATCCACACTTACCCGGGAAGCTGAGGCAGGAGGATTCCTCACAAGCAGAGGCAGGCTGATATATAAAGCAACCTGCAGGCTAGCAGGAGTACACAGCAAAGCTTGTCTCAAACTAATTGCATAAATACAGACATACAGACAGACATACAGACAGACATGCATACATACACAGTAAATGTTGATAATGCAGTTCTGTTCACACTTCCTTCCAAGTCTACTGTGGTCAGTTCCCTTCCACGGGTACCATAAATCAGCCAAGACTTACAGGCAATTCTGAAAAGGACACATCAGACTAGACTATTCCTATATTCCCGTTAAGGGTTAAGGCGGGCTTCACTCTTTCCTCTCTGGCATGCCAAGCTGCTCCTCTAGACTCTTCCGCTTGACTGACTCACTACTATTTTGCCTCCAAAGTTGAAGTGAATAAAAGTTCACACTATCGTTTACTTTTGATAAAGATCAGGCACCCACACAAGGCTTTATTTTATCAAATGAACATCTGTCTGTCAAGGGTCTTGTGGAAAATGATCAAAACAATCCATGTGATCATTGCTATTAATGGAAATATCAAGCTACGTCATCAGAAATTATGAAGAGGCGACTGCAGAGGCCTGGAAGACCTGCGAGGTCAGCACCAAGGCTTAGCCAGCATCGTGCCACACACTGCTTCCTCCAACAGATTTGTAGTTTAGCCTTCACTAACTAGAACTCAACCATATCTGCTTCCATGAAAAAAAAAAAAAAAAAAAAAAAAGCCAGAACTGACTTTCTACCTTTGGGGGTAAAAAATCGACTTCCTTTTCTTTAAAAAAAAAAAAAAAAGTAAATTAAAGGGCTAGAGAGATGACTCAGCCGTTAAGAGCACTGGCTGCTTGCTCTTCCAGAGGTCCTGAGTTCAATTCCCAGCAACTACATGGTGGCTCACAACTATCTGTAATGGGATCTGATGCCCTCTTCTGGTGTGTCTGAAGACAGCTACAGTGGAGCCATAAATAAAATAAATAAATGTTTAAAAAAATGATTTTTTTTAAAAAAGTAAATTAGAAATGATGAAAAGAGCATCCTAAGCAACTCACACACAAAACAATGAGAGTTTATATTAGAATAAAATAAATAAATAAATAAATAACCTCTTTTTACAGGGCTGGAGGGATGGCTCAATGATAAAAGCACTCACTGCTGTTCCAAAGATCCTTAGTTCAATTCCCAGCACCCACCTGGCAGCTCATGACTGTCCGATGCCATTTTCTGGTGTGCAGACATACAAGCCAAGTATTTGTATACATAAATAAATAGATCTTTTTAAAAATTTATATATATCTATATATGATATATATAGATATATATAGATATATATATCATATATATATAAATATAGATATAAATATATATATTTATATATAATATATATATAATATATAATATTATATATATTATATATAATATATTATATATATAATAAATATATAAAATATATATATATAAAATATATATATATATCCCCACACAGGCTGAGGAGATAGCTCAATCAATCAGTGCTTTCCCTACAAGCACAGAGACCTGAGGCGAATCCCGGAGGCGAATCGGGAAGGCGGCGCACATGCGCATATCCACGGAGCAGGGAGGAGCCGGGGAGGTTGCGTCAGCCAGGTCTCTCAGGCCAGTGAGAGGCTGTCTCACAAAACGAGCTGGACAGAGCCAGAGAACAACACTCAAGGCTGACCTTGGCCTCCATACTCATTCCTTCACACACACCCACTTCCGCCCATACGCATCTACACAAAAACATACAAATAGTTCCCACAACAGCATCTGATCCTTAACAGGTAAGGACACACACTTAGGGAAAGAAGACAGTGCCTCCTGTGGCTGAGTGGTAGGACTCCAACCAGTACTGTCTTACTCTGGATCTGGAGGGTGGATCTCAGAGCTAGGCTAAGAATGCTGGGCCTTGCCCACAGTCTCCAAACAGCAGCCATCTCTTTCTCAGTGAGAGGCCCCAGGGATGCCTTTGCTACAGATACACATTTGGCTGCTTCCTTCCAGTAAACTCCTGTACAGACCTAGAATTGAGCCACATGGAACTGGGAAAGAGACAAGCAGTCGTGGCCGACCAGAAGATTAGCGGTAAAGGACACCTGTGAGGCGGCACGGTGCTGTTCTGCTGTCCACTCTGACACAGAGAAGGAAGCCCTGGGGAGTGCGTGCCTCGTCCAAGGTCAGAGAGAGTCAACAGTGTGAACCTCGTGACAACGACAACATGGTGCCTCCACCAAAGCAAGACTCTGCGGGCACCCAGACGCTGTCTGTCACACATCTCTCAGGGAGACAGGAGACGCTTCTTTACGGAGAGATCGCCTCCTCACCTGACTCCTCTCTTCAGGCTCAAAAAATTGAGTCTGTTCATTCCCAGTACGATTTCCCACATACTGGGGACAGTCATGAAACCAGAAGCAGAGTACCCACCTGGAACAAATGCAGTGAGGTATTCAAACCACTGCCTGATTGTCGAGTCACCGAACAAATACACCATTTTTCCTTGCAAGCATTCCGTAATGTTGTCGGGGTCATTAAAGTGGCGCATCTTGAACCTCCTGGGCCTCCACTGGTTTTTGTAGAAATATCCGGAAGGAAAAATTCCTGAGCCTTGAGATACTTCTAGGTCATCAGTTTCTACAAAGAAAAAGTGGGGAGGGGGAAGGGATCTATCATAAGATTCTGAAATTCATCTCCAAAAACAGATACGAAAATGTTTCCAAAAAAGAAAAAAAAGAGAGAGAGAACTATACCCACATATTTGCTGGCCTGGAAGCTTTAGAGACAGGACTTCCTGTTGTCATAGCTTGAAGAAATCCCAGGCTTTCCCCCCTACATACTAAAATGGGAAGATGAGCAGTGGATGTGGGGGCAGTGGAGGGCACCGAGGACAGCAAAGAACACTTAAGGCATTCCCTCTGTGTACGGGTGTGTTCAGTGAAGTTCAAAATAAAGGAAGGCAAAACCCAAGGAAATGCAAGCAAGCATTTACACAGTGTTATCTCATAACGGAAGCAGTTTTTAATCCCAATGCCTGAAAACCAAATGATAACTTAATCTCACACACACATATATATTATATATGTTATATTTATATGTATGTATATATGATACACACACACATATATATACAAATTTTAATATAGCAATATTAACACAATGCCTTCTGCTCCATTAAATGTTCTAAATACAAATTTTAATTCGGAGAACCACCATTGTCAAATACAGAGAAACCAGTGCCATGTAATGGATGGATGGACCATGTTCCACAAATGGTTCAGGTCTCTAGGAATCAGAGGCAGCACTAAAAAGCATCAGCAACAGTGAACTCACATTGTAGCTCAGCTGCACATTGTAACACCAGCAGAAGAACACCTTTGGAGAGAGGCACTATCTCTCCACCTTTACACCTCCCTTGGGAGATGCCACCCTGGACGTAAATGCACCCTGGTTTCAAATCACATGGTAATAGCTAGTGTGCCTTACAAGTTAACTCTATTCTGGGCTCTGTCTGAGGAGCTCACACACATGATCTGATGTAGGCTCTTGCAACCTCCTTAAAGTTCCTATCAGTGCCCTGGCTGCTCAAAGGAGGCAGCTTAAGCAAGGGCCCTGAGCAGAGGTCATGAAGAGATGCCGTCAGAACCAGAACCCAGCAGTTGAGCCCCACACCCAGCTTCCAATTACCACTTCAAGGCATTTGAAAAGAAACGTGCTCAGAAAGGCCAGCCATTTCTTTCAGCTTTTCCCTGAGGACATAAAACTTATTCCTTTTCTAATAACTCAAATGTGTTGTAATCTCCAAGTAACACCAATCATTTCGCGACATTTCCTTACACACCCCGGGGTTCGGCACCACTCACAATGCAATCATTTCAGTCATCAGTGAAGCCACAATCGGAATGCCAATGCTGTAGCAAATATGATTAGAAAGGCAAATAATAAACATTTATTTGACTTATTCAGGAGTAATTTCCTCGGCTAGAAATAGCAGGGTATACTCGGGAGTTACAGCTCCAAAACTCAGGAGGCTGAGGCAGGAGGATGGCTTGCTCTCAGAAGTTCAAGACCAATTTAGGCACACAGCATGACTCCATGTCAGAAGGATGCCAAAAGAATCCCAGTGAGAAAATAAAACCCCAACATGATGTCAAGTGTTGATTCGCCTCCAGCTCTCAACTCCTTTGTTTCATTATATTATTATTGCATTCAGTGTGTACACATGTGCGCATGCGTGCCACAGAGAGAGTGTATGTGTGTCTGTGTGTGTGTGTCTGTGTGTGTGTCTGTGTGTGTCTGTGTGTGTGTGTCTGTGTGTGTGTGTCTGTGTGTGTGTGTCTGTGTGTGTCTGTGTGTGTGTGTCTGTGTGTGTGTCTGTGTGTGTGTGTGTCTGTGTGTGTGTGTGTGTGTGTCTGTGTGTGTGTGTCTGTGTGTGTGTGTCTGTGTGTGTGTGTATGTGTGTATGTGTCTGTGTGTGTGTCTGTGTGTGTGTGTCTGTGTGTCTCTGTGTGTGTGTGTGTGTGTGTGTGTGTGTGTGTGTGTGTTTTACAGGAGTAGGTTCTCTCCTTCTGCTGTGCAGAAGCCAAGGGATCAAACTCAGGTCATCAGGCTAGACCGTCAGGGCTTTTCCAGCTGAGCTGTCTCGCCTGCCCTCCTTGATTTAATGTATCAAAGCTGCATAGCCAGAGACCTGCAGAGAACGCACCTGGGGCACAAAGAAAATATTTACTGGAGTGAGAATTAAAAGTGATTTTGAAGTTACAATTTTACCCCTGGTAATTTGGCAGATTCAGTTATTTTGTGTCAAATACATGTTAAAAAGAAAAGTATATATCACACAGGAAGCAATTACCATTTCCATGAGAATGTTAATTATATTTACTACCAGAGTTTAGTCAAGCAAAGCAAATCAATTACTGAACCTGACATTCATTCTTTAAATGTAGGATGCTGTTTAGGAGCGAAACGCACGTGCCTCTAGTGCCCCCTTGCGGTCAATTTGTACAAAAGTGTCTCCTGACTCATTTCAAATGATCGGAAGGTGCTTTAAAAGTGTTATTTTGGGGTTTCCCATGTACTACGGGTATTTCCTCCATAGGGGGCACTAATCAATATCTATCCCCCACACACAACAGTCCCAAAGACAAACTAAGATTCGACTCTATCAAAGTTCACCCTGCGCAACCAATGAGTTTACTGGGTCTACTTAAAGACCGTGGATGAGGGGTTACTGACAGGAGTGTGTGTGACCCTGAGGCACCACACTGGAATGTCTTCACCCAGCGACAGGAACTGGCTTCCCAGTAGCAACCGATGGAGTCCAGTTGTTCTCATCGTCTTCCCCAGCCTACGTACTCTAGCCCCACCAGAGACCCCAAAGGTCACTGGCAGCTAAGGCAAATGGCAAAGAGAACTAGCTGGTGGCTCAGGTGAGTTTCCAAAGACGCTCCCAATCAATCCCTCCTCCTGTGAGAGAATGCCAACAAACTCGGCTGCAGTGACCTTATGCAAACATATGATGATGGTAATTTCTTGGGGTGGGGGGAACAGCGCCATACAACTCTACATCATCCAGTACCCTAATGAGGGTTATGTGGACCAAAAACAGAACAAAAATAAGAGGGATCAAGGCTGAGAAATTTTCCTCAATAACCTATAAAGATGAAAGGATGGCAGCGATACCATGAGAATTAAGGGCAGAAATTTGGGTACCATCTCATCAAGATAAGCAAGTTCCTGCATAAAGGAATGAGTTCAATTTGCAACAAGGGTGGGATCCATCAAAGACCCTGCGTCATTTAGCTGTGAGTGTGTAGGGACCACAGCACAGAGCCTAGTAACGATTCATCAGTCATTCTAACACTGGGGACATCTGCCCTCCACCAGACTCTTGCCTTTGATAAGCAGGTCTACTCTGACTAAAAACAGTTTCTTGCTTTTGACTAAAATGACAGCATTTGAGTGTTGGTAGCAGGGCAGTCTCGGGCCATACACTGCATTCTAAATATGGGGAAATGAATTAGCTTATATATAAGTAGTAAAACTTGTAGGAAAGAAAGCTTCAAAATATAGAAGTCATAGAAAAACAAGAAAGGGGCAAAGGTTATGAATTCTTTCACATCGGTCTAAAACTCTTCCCTGACGATGTCATTCGGAGTCTGGTACAAAGTGATTATGTGCTGTTGCCCTGTTTAGATGTGTGTGTGTGTGTGTGTGTGTGTCTGTGTCTGTGTCTGTGTGTCTGTGTCTGTGTGTGTGAGCACGAGTGTGTGTGTGTGTCTGTGTGTGAACATGAGTGTGTGTGTATGTGTCTGTGTGTGTGTGTGAGCACGAGTGTGTGTGTGTGTGTCTGTGTGTGAGCATGAGTGTGTGTGTCTGTGTGTGAGCATGAGTGTGTGTGTCTGTGTGTCTGTGTCTGTGTGTGAGCATGAGTGTGTGTGTGTGTGTGTGCTGTGCATGCTCATTCACACTGATCTCTTAAGGCTGGGGTGGGGAGGATACAAAGTGAGCCTATGACATCTTATGGAGTCAGAAAGAAAGGAAGTGCTTGATAAGAGATGAGCATAGCAGCGATTAAAACAATGAATTTGTGAAATTCCTAGGCAAATGGATGGATCTGGAGGGCATCATCCTGAGTGAGGTAACCCAGTCACAAAAGAACACACATGATATGTACTCACTGATAAGTGGATATTAGCGAGGAAGCTCAGAATACCCAAGATACAATTCACAACCCACATGAAGCTCAAGAAGAAGGAAGACCAAAGTGTGGATTCTTCTTAGAATGATGAACACAATACCCATAGAAGGAGTTACAGAAACAAAGTTCGGAGTTGAGACAGGAGGAAGGACCATCCAGAGACTGCCCCACCAAGGGATCCATCCCATATACAACCACCAAACCCAGACACTACTGCAGATGCCAACAAGAGCTTGCTGATAGGAGCCTGATATAGCTGTCTCCTGAGAGGATCTGCCAGTGCCTGACAAATACAGAAGTGGATACTCACAGCTATTCATTGAACTGAGCACAGGGTCCCCAATGGAGGAGCTAGAGAAAGGACCCAAGGAGCTGAAGGGGTTTTCAGCCCCCTAGGAGGCACAACAATAAGAACTAACCAGTACCCCCAGAGCTCCCTGGGACTAAATCACCAATCAAAACACACGGAGAGACTCATGGCTCTAGCTGCATATGTAACAGAGGATGGCCTAGTAGGACATCAATGGGAGGAGAGACCCTTGGTCATGTGAAGGTTCTATGCCCCAGTATAGGGAAATGCCAGGGCCAGGAAGCAGGAGTGGGTGAGTTGGGGAGCAGGGGGAGGGGGGGAGTTTTCAGAGGGTGTCTTAGTCAGGGTTTCTATTCCTGCACAAACATGATGACCAAGAAGCAAGTTGGGGAGGAAAGGGTTTATTCAGCTTACACTTCCATGCTGCTGTTCATCACCAAAGGAAGTCAGGACTGGAACTCAAGCAGGTCACGGGGCAGGAGCTGATACAGAGGCCATGGAGAAATGTTCTTTACTGGCTTGCCTCCCTTGACTTGCTCAGCTTGCTTTCTTATAGAACCCAAGACTATGAGCCCAGAGATGGTCTCACCCACAAGGGGCCTTTCCCCCTTGATCTCTAATTGAGAAAATGCCTTACAGTTGGATCTCATGGAGGCATTTCCTCAACTGAAGCTCCTTTCTCTGTGATAACTCCAGCTGTGTCAAGTTGACACAAAACTAGCCAGTACAGAGGGGAAACCAGGAAAGGGGATAACATCTAAAATGTAAATAAAGAAACATCTAATAAAAAAAGGTAATTAAAAGAGAGGGAGGGAGGGAGAGAGAGAGAGAGAAGCATAGATCAAAGGGATGAGGAACAATGGCACAGGCTGGAAATCCTGGCGGCAGCGGGGAGGCGGAGGCAGGCAAATTTCATATTTGAGGCCAGTGTGGGTTTACAGAAACCAAACCGAAAAGGTTTTCAATTGTCAAATTAGGAACAATTTTTGGCACATACATATACACACAGAGAGAGAAATAGTGACTGAGTTTAACTGAGTCTTATCTTAAAAACAAAGTAGCTGAGCACAGTGATGCACACCTTTGGTCTCAGCACTTTCTGTGAGTCTGAGTCCAGCCTCTTCTACATATCAAGTTCCATGAAAGCCAGGGCTACATAATAAAACTCTGTCTCAAAGAAAGGAAGGGAGGGAGGGAGGGAGGGAGGGAGGAAGGGAGGAAGGAAGGAAGGAAGGAAGGAAGGAAGGAAGGAAGGAAGGAAGGAAGGAAGGCAGGCAGGAAGGCAGGAAGGCAATTAAATTACAAACAAATATAATGGCAAGTACACAGTGCTGTAGACAGGAAAAAGGATTATCCTTCTTCACACCAGCGTTCCAATCAACACATCTCGAAAGGAATGTCATAGAAACCATTGCTACAGTTAAATCCAACAGAAGCTGACGTGAACAGGTGTGGTGATTTGAATATGCTTGGCCCAGGGAGTGGCACTATTAGGAGGTGTGGCCTTGTTGGAGGAAGTGTGGGCTTGAAGCCCCTCCTCCTGCTTCCTGGAAGCCAGTCTGCTCCTGGCTTCCTTTAGATGAAGATGTAGAACTCTCAGTTCCTCCTGTGCCATGCCTGTGCCGTGCTTCCACCTTGATGATAACAGACTGAACCTCTGAACCTGCAAGCCAGCCCCAGTTAACTGGTTTTCCTTTATAAGAGTTGCCTCCGTCATGGTGTCTCTTCACAGCAATGGAAATTCTAACTAAGACAGTAGGGAAAAGTTTAAGTAGAAACAGAATGTTCGCATAGAAAGAAAAACAGAGACTCTCAATAGGGTCTTACAGTGCCACCTCTGGACGTTGTGGACCAATGGGAAGGTCTCTCTCAGTCTGAGCTCCTTGGATACACAAAGCAATTTTTTTCCTAATTATATACCTGCTACAGTATGACTTTCTTACTCAAAGCCAGACTAGCCTGTACCTGGTAATTCTGAGTTTCTTTCTCCCACCACCAACAACAACAACAAAAAAAAACTTCCCCTGCTAATTTAATCTGTCTTCTCTCTACCCAAAATCGTACATCACAAACCCATACCACTTTCTGGCTGACCTGGAACCTGTTGATTAGAGGCAAACTATAAAACCTCTGCCTGATTGGCTTCAGAATAAAGTAAATGGGACACGTGGGTAGATATGAAGCAATGCAGCCATGAGCCCCTCAGTACTGAAGCCGAGCTACGTTTGACTGGATCCTGAAATCTTTGTGCATGTTCTGTCCACACTGGATAAGGAATCTCCCATTATTAAAATTTTGAAGAATGGGGGGAGAGGGGGAGATCTGGAAAGATAGCTCAATGGTTAAAGAGTACTGGCTGCTCTTCCAGAAGTCCTTAAGTTCAATTCCCAGTAACCACCTGGTGGCTCACAACCATCTGGAATGGGATCCGATGTCCTCTTCTGGCTTGCAGGTGTACACGGAAACAGAGTACTCATATGCATAAAGCAAACAAATCTATGAAACAAGCAAAACAACTGATTGTCAAGAATGGGGCTGGGTGTTGGTGGTCAACGCTTTTAATCCCACCCCTCGGGCAGCAAAGACAGGTGGATCTCTGAGTTCAAGGACAGCCTGGTCTACAGAGCAAGTTCTAGGACAGCCAGGGCTATACAGAGAAGGCCTATCTCAAACCTCCCTTCCCCCCCCCCCCAATTTTTTTGAAGAACAAAAAGCTCCTCCTAGTAATCACCCTACAGACACCTGGGAACACACGCACCAGGCCGGCTTGGAAGGAGAGAAGGATGGGTTCATTTGTAAGTAAGCGTTTGAAGTGCGGTGTTCCTGAGAAATACCACGTGCACTACACACACACCCCTACAACTGGCAAGCCATCCGGCTCAAGCAGGAAGCACACTCATCAGGAGACTAAGGCTTCTCACATCTGCCAGTGGAAGCCGGACTGCATATGGTTTACGAATTTTATCTATATCATATAATTTCTTCATGAATTCTGAACTAGATGCCAGTGTTTTAAAACATATAACTATCACATTTTAAAACTCAGATCCTTTGGGGGGTGGGGGGAACAAAACAAAACCAAAACAAACAAGCAAAAAGCCTTAAGATGCAGTGAAGAAAATCTACGGGTGTGGCCGCAGTGGGTTTGTTTGTCAGGAAACGAAGGACCACACTGCCCCCTTGAGGTCGTCCTGGCTCTTGGATTCTTTCTGCACAGCTTACATCTATCTAATAGCCTTCCACTGGGTGCATGAGTATACTACACCCAGTTCCTGTGGCAAAGAGGATGGCAATTTATGCAGTGTGGGAGACAGTTGCTCTCAATAACAACAAAGCTCTCTCTCCCACCCACACAGTGTCTCCTAGCTCTCTAAATTTACTACAGCCAAAGGCTCTGCACTCCTCCGAGTTTCGCTCTATGGTTTTGGTGCTTTGAGACAGAGTCTCACTCTGTAGCCAAGGCTAGCCTGCAAGTCATGCTTATAGTGCAGGCTAGCCTTGAACTCAAAGCAGTTCCCCTCCCTCATCCTCCCAAGAAGGGCAGATGTAAGCCGATGCTCCCAGCTTACTCTTCTGTCAGTACCTGAGCCAGTAGATCAGAACCACATCAACTTGTGATTTGTTTGTGCTTGTGTGTCAGTGCTCACCACAGACTGAGCCCTCGGCCATGGGCATGCTAAAATTGGACACTAACCTACTGAGTCAGAAGCCCACTCTCTACTCAAGTGCTTAACACTTTCCAAGACAATCTACATACATGTCATGATTATCCATAGAACACCGCCCGTCAACAGAACTTTTTATATACTGCCGAATATGATGAAGTTGCTCTGTGTGTGATTCTAAAAGCTGAGGGTGGTGGGTTTTGTTCTTAATTTCAAGTCATTTCTGGTTTTTTGTTTTGTGGGTTTTGTGGGTTTTTTGTGTGTGTCTGTGTTTTTTTGTTGTTGTTTTTTGTTTGTTTGTTTGTTTGGGTTTTTTTGTTTGTTTTTTTGAGACAGGGTTTCTCTGTATAGTCCTGGCTGTCCTGGAACTCACTTTGTAGACCAGGCTGGCCTCGAACTCAGAAATCCGCCTGCCTCTGCCTCCCAAGTGATGGGATTAAAGGTGTGCGCCACCACCACCCCGCTCATTTCTATTTTAATAGCCACAAAAGACTAGGAGTTTCCACAATGGATAACACAGCTCTAGAACAGTGGTTCTCAACCTTCCTAATGCGGTGACCCTCATGTTCTGGTGAGCTCAAACCATACCCTTATCTCATTGCTACTTCACAACTGTAATTTTGCTACTTTGTGAATCATAATGTAAATATCTGGGTTTTTCAATGGCCTTGGACAAAACCCCTGTGAAAGTCATTTGGCCCCCAAAGGGGTCGAGACCCACAGGTTGAGAGCCACTATTCTAGGGACTGACTCCTGAAGAGACAAATATAGAGTGTTTAATGGAAGCAAAAGAAGAGAGCTTTCACATTAGCATACATAGCAAAACCCAGAATTAAGGACACACGCTCTAGCTGATTTTTTTTTAATTAAGCTTTTAATAGTTCCAGATTATACTCAGAAGTACCCATGGCACATGAATGGGTTTTATATATATATATATATATATATATATATATATATATATATATTGTACAACAATCCCCTTAACAAAAATGCAACATTGGGCATGTCCAGTCCATTGGGCTGGAGAGATGACTCAGCAGTTAAGAGGCCTTGCTGCTCCTGCAGGGACAAAGACAGGGTTCCTAGCAGCCACATAGCTGACAGCCCAGCTCCAGGAGATCTGGCAGGCTTGCTACTTACCTGCCTCCTGAGGGAACTGCATCCCTGTTCGTACACATGCAGAACGTGCAGGGGAAACACTCGGGACACAAGGACTTTATTAAAGAAAGGGGAAATGACATCAAGCTCGTTTGTCTTTACCTTTCATTCGCCTGGAAATCACAGTCACCCAGTCAGGCCCACTGGAGTTGATTGGCATCTTGATATTCACACCACTTTAGAAGGAATTAAAAAAAAAAAAAGCACATGCTTAGACTGAGATTCAGGGACATTTGTCAGCAGTTGTGTGTCTTTACCTGTAAGTGAAAAACTACATATGCTTTCACCGAACATTACCCAACATGACTAATAGTTAATAAACTATGGCTCTTGAGTGAAGTTATATAAACTGAAGATGGATTTACTAAGTATGCATTCACTGCTGTAAACACACACATGTATAAATAATTGATAGAGATAGATAGGTAGGTAGGTAGGTAGGTAGGTAGGTAGATAGATAGATAGATAGATATCCAAAATTACTAACTTCAGATTGAATAACTCCTTTTTCCCTTTGGGATCAGAGAATGTCTAATTTGTGACCACGTTTTTGAGGCCACAAGTCCACAATGAACTAAGTCACCTGTTATACTTCTTAGATGTGCCCAGAACTGAGAGAAGTCCCTTGGAGATGACTGCCCTGAAACAGGACACAAACAGTACTTTCTTCGATTGCAGACTCCTTGGTGTCTGTTCCCCTTACTGTAACATAGATCCCTCAAGGGCATGAGTGGGGCTTCTCTACGTCACCTTCCTACCTTTAGACCATGGACCAGAGTCTATGCTCAGTAACTTCTTTTAAGGAACTGCATGGGAAACTGCGGAACAACAAAAGCCAGCAGCAATGAATGGAACTCCAGAAACACTTATTCCAGAGCCATTGTCAGGACTCTCAGACCCATTCAAAGCAAGCTTTAAAAATGGAGCTTGTTCATTCTATAGAACATTAGTAAGCTTCTTCTATATTCTGGGCACCGTTCTAGCCCTGGCTTACGTGGCAAGATTTCCACAATCTCCTTCCTAATTGGAACGGACATTCTAAAGGAGGAGACAGAAAACCAAGTCATAAAGGATCTATCTATTCAGGGATGGCCACACTGGAGGATAACGGAATTTCATATCTTAATAGACACTAGATGACCTTCAAGAGGGCACATATAAACCACTCTGATGAGCTTGAAGTTTATTACACAAAAATAAATGAAAATTTATTCCTCCTTTCATATGAAAATGCCTGAAGGATAGTTTTCTCCATAGTTTTCCTTCAAAAATACTGAACCTCAATTTAGTCAATATTTTAGTCAACATTCTACACAGTATCAGTATTGAAATTGTCCATATCATAAAAAGCAAAAGAGATGAAGAATCTTCCTAGATTTAAAAGGTGACCAAGTATTGCGGTGGTTGGAGTAGGGATGCCCCTCCACCCCCCATAGACTCATGTGTTTCAATGCTTGGCCCACAGAAAGTGGTACTATTAGAAGGTGTGGTTTTTTTGGAGTAGGTGTGGCTTCCTTCTAAGTTGTTATAGTAAGTGAGGTCTCTCAGGCCCAAGCTACCCAGGGCAATACGCAGTCTCCTGGGCCTGTTGTTCAAGATGTAGAACTCTCAGCTCCTTTTCCTGTATCACATCTGCCTGCACACTGCCATGCTCCCTGCCTGCCATGATGATAACAGACTAAACCTCTGAAACTGTAAGCCAGCCCCAATTAAATATTTTCCTTATAGGAATTACTGTGGTCGAAGTGGAGGCTCACAGTCAGCTACTGGATGGATCACAGGGCCCCCAATGGAGGAGCTAGAGAAAGTACCCAAGGAGCTAAAGGGGTCTGGAACCCTATAGGTGGAACAACAATATGAACTAACCAGTACCCCAGAGCTCGTGTCTCTAGCTGCATATGTATCAGTGGAAAGAGAGGCCCATTAGCCGTGCAAACTTTATATGCCTCAGTACAGGGGAATGCCAGGGCCAATAAGTGGGATTGGGGGGGGGGTTATGGGGGACTTTTGGGATAGCATTGGAAATGTAAATGAAATAAATACCTAATAAAAATAACAAAAATTTTTAAAAAAAGAGTTACTGTGGTCATGGAGTCTCTTCATAGGAATAAAACCCTAAAAGACAGTATAGAATGTGATCACAGATTAAATCAACAAAGGAGGTTACTAGGAAAATGTAAACACGAAGTAGGATCGCTGGCCCATAGTGCTGTGTTAATGACAAATGACAAATGTCCCAACTGTGCTAACTGTATTAGGAGCGCATGCTGGACAGTCCATGCTCTAAAGAAAAACAAATATGGAAGTCACTAACAACTGAGAATCTCAAAGAAGGTGGGTAGGTGGTGGTAACATCAAAGTATTCCCAAAGACTTAAGGCAGCTGGAGAGGGTGTTGCTTGCTTACCTTGTGATTGGTTGCTTTGGTTGGCGGGGTTTATGTGCAGGGATGCATGCATGTGTATACGTATGGCAGGAAGGCCAGAGAACAGCTTCTGATAAGATTTCTCGCCATCCTGGGGCTCACCCAGTAGACAAGAGTGGCTGGCTTGAAAGCCCCAGAGCTTGCCTTCGCCACCCCGAAGCTGGGAGTGCACATGCTCACCACCACACACTCAGATATTGGTGCACTCTAAAGACCTAACCTGGATCCTTGTGCCAGCAATCACTTACAGACCAAGCTTTTCTCTGTTGTGTGCTATCTTGTTTGACCCCAGGCTATCCTTGAACTCCCAACCTCTTGCCATGGGCTTCTTGAGTTTGGGTTACAAATATGAGCCACTATGCCCAGGGTTGAAAGAAAAAAAGCATAGATCATGTTAAAATAAAAAGAGAACTTCTCAGTGAGGGTGTCATTTTGAAATTCCTGCCCTTACAATAGAATCTTTAAGGGACAGTTCTTCCCAAGACCGAATTTTCTCTCTCCTGAGGGCAAAAAAACAAAGATTCTATCACCTTAATTGTCGACCTATTATTTGAAGATCCAAATGCCAAAGCTATCCAGGTGAGGTCACTGTCTGTAATTCCATCACTTGGAAAAATGAGAGGATCACCACAAATGTGAAGCCAGCCTGGGGTACATAGTGAATTCCAGGAGAGCTTGGGCTACATAGTGAATTCCGGGACAGCCTGGGCAACAACGAAATCCTATCTCAAAACAAACAAAACAGCAGCAATGCTTTGTAATTATTTTAAAACCTAAACAAGGCTTTGAGCCCAGGACAAAAAACGAATGTGAATACAAACACACTCAGGACACTTAAGGTAGCTCAAAACAGTATGCCCAAAGACCTTTAAGATTGGTTATCTTTTTCTTCGATAGCTTCCTACAATGGTCTACTACTTTAACAGTGTGAACGGTAATGAAATGAAAATTAATCACTGGGTATCCATAAAATGGAAGCTACCTCAAACACTTTCCCAAGCAAACATCCCAGGTCGAGAGTTTTACAGTGATCCTACTACAACCTACAATGTGCTATTAGCCCACCGCTCCCGGGACTGCATAGAAGGGTGGGCATTATTTTTTCTTTCTGTAGTAACAGGTTTTTCCGATCACTAATAGTGGGATTTGGTATTAGGGATATCTCTGAATGTTTCAAGATTCAATTCTCTCTCTCTATCCCTTTTATCCCACTACCTCCCACATGGAACTTGGTCAAATTATAATGCTTCCCTTTGCTCCCTTCTTTGCCCTCCTTCTTCTTCCTCCTCCTCCCTCCTCTTCCTCCTTCTCCTCCTCCTTCTTCTTCACGGGAGCTGCATCAGACAGACTGATGGACACAACTCCAGAGAGGGGCAACTGGATAATCTTCATGTGTAAGTTCATAGAAATGAAACAATCTGCTCTTACTCACTAAAAAATAGCAATCTGTGCATCTAGACACAAGATTTAAAATGTGTAAATACAGTACACATATATTTTTAAAATAAATTTAATTTTAAAAAATTAAAAGAAATAAAACTAAAACCCTTGGAGCTTGGCAAGACTGCACGCCTGTAACTTTGATCATTTACTAGGCTGGGTTGGCAAGATGGGCTTTCTGCCAGTCTCGATTCATATAGTGAGACTCGGTCTTAAAAATAAATAAGTAGGCTGGGCGTGGTGGCACATGCCTTCAATCCCAGCATTCGGGAGGCAGAGGCAGGCGGATTTCTGAGTTCAAGGCCAGCCTGGTCTACAAAGTGAGTTCCAGGACAGCAAGAGAAACCCTGTCTCGAAAAAAACCAAAATAAATAAATAAATAAGTAAATATAAATAAACGTTTAAATTTGTGTGTGTATGTGTGTGTGTTGGGTTCCCCCCCCCCCTTTAGTTTCATTTTCAGTTTTTATTCAGCAATACAAAATACTGGTCTTCTAGAGAATGATCCAGTAAATACATTGAATGGGCTCCCTCTGCTGGCCTGATGAATAAATGCATTGGCGTGAGTTCACTGGCATAGTGACACCTTGTGGCAGAATGACGGGGCCACAAGCTAACTTGTGGAAAAAGGAAAATCAGTTTGAAAAATCTGAGACGCTCCTATACTGCTTCAACATGATATTTCTCCTACCAAAATGAGTGGCCATAAAATGTTAACACTTCAGGATTTCTAATTTAATTCAACAAAAATGGCTCTCTACCGCAATCTTACAAGTAAGCATTTCATATGGAAATAAAAATATTTATAGGGGAAGATCCAGAAGGGGGTGGGAAAGAAGAAAGAATATATATCAACAAAACATTTTGGATTGAAAATTTAGATTTTCAATTTAAAAAAGAAAATATTTACAAAGGCTGGAGGGATGGCTCCGGTTAAGGACACTTGTTGCTGTTACAGAGGACCTGGGTTTGATACCCAGCACCCACAGGGTAGTTCACAACCATCTGTGAGCCTGTCTCCAGGGATCTCATGCCCTCTTCTGACCTTTGTGGGCACCAGGCATGTACATGGTACACATACATACATGCAGGCAAAACACCATACACAAAAAACAGGTCTCTAAAAACATTTTATATATTCTTTCTAAATAATTATCCTTTTTGACCAGGTAGTTTTATGTCAGACTGACAAGAAATGAATACGTACAGGAGGTTCCTAAATGTGGCAGAGACAGTGGGGAGGATCATTACCCGCCAGAAGCAGGAAGGCGTCGTACCTCTGAAAGAAAGCACTTTCGGCAGCTGTGAGAAGGCCCTTCGTGTATCCGCCCTTGAAGTGGTTGATTCTGCTGCTGCAGGGGAGTTTCTTTGGTTTGAAGCAGAACCAGGGCTCTCCGGTGGACAGATCCGTAAAGTTGCACAAGGGAAGACTTCCAGGAAGACACACATTGCACTTCATTGTTTCAGAAATCCTTCCCGATCGGAAGAGACTCTTGAAATAGACCCTGTCTGGTTTCTCTTCCTGCAGGCGCTGAAGGACTCTGATCCCTTCACTGGGGTGAACCAGAGATATGGACACTCTAACTCTGCCTGGCCAGAGCAAAGTAAAAAACACCTTGTAAAATCCATTCTGGTAGTCTACCACGCGGCCCACGGCGCCGGCCTGCAGTTTAGGCGAGTGTATTTTGGCCTGCAGGTAATCTCCGCCATACTTCTTGGGCTTCCCTCGAAAATCTTGCACATGAACCAGCACCTCCAGCCGGCTCCCCACCCTGAAGAAGGTTGCAGAGTTCAAGATGACGAAGTAGCTGGAGGAAGGGTCCGTGCTCCTCACAAACGGGACCAGATCCACATCAGGCACCTTCCACTTGGAGGCAGCAAGCAAGGCATCCTCCTCTAAGCGTTCCTGACTAGACAGGGTCTGGTGCTCATAGCCGCAGTACGCATTCCGACTGAAGTCTGTAGCCTGCGAGGAAACATACTGTCCGCTGCTGTCGATGAACGTCTCTGATAGCGTCTCATGGTCCAAGTACTAAAGAGAAAGACAACAGAAAGCACCGCTACAATACTACAATATTAGGCAAACGCATCTCTGCTTCAGGTTAAATGTGTATAAAATCAACCAATTAGACACTGCTTCAACAACCACAGCCTGCAAGTTTCACAGTGATTGTAACAAAATAAGATTAACGACAATTCATAGAATGGTCTCTATAGTTTCAGAAATATTACCTGTAGTAGCTGTATGTGGGTTCCTACTGTAAATTACCACAGAAAAACTTCCTTGAGCTTCTACCATGGAATGGAGAAAAGAACTTTTTTTGTTTTTGTTTTTTTGTTTGTTTTTTTTTCGAGACAGGGTTTCTCTGTATAGCCCCGGCTGTCCTGGAACTCACTTTGTAGACCAGGCAGGCCTCGAACTCAGAAATCCGCCTGCCTCTGTCTCCCGAGTGCTGAGATTAAAGGCGTGTGCCACCATGCCCGGCAAAAACCATTTTTTTTTAATAATGTAGGTTTGTATTAATCAGATAAGAAACGACTTTTCCAAACCCTAAACCTACCTGGGAAAGGTAAAACCTCCAGCCTGTCCCAGGGATAAGAACCAACTAGTACTAAATAAGCCCACACCAGGGGCAACGTGCTCACCAAAGGACTCAGCTAAATGCAGACTAGCTATGCTCCTCCCCACACACGCTACCAACTGTCCTGCAAGCCCTCAGAGCACGGCTCCTGTCACCAAGCTCATCATGTCTACAATTCAAGGACAAATTGCAAGACAAATTACATTTTTTTAGAATTACAAAAAAGGGGGGCTGGTGAGATGGCTCAGTGGTTAAGAGCACTGACTGCTCTTCCGAAGGTTCTGAGTTCAAATCCCAGCAACCACATGGTGGCTCACAACCATCCGTAATGACTCCCTCTCCTGATGTGTCTGAAGACAGCTACAGTGTACTTACATATAAAATAAATAATAAATAAAATCTTTAAAAAAAAAGAATTACAAAAAAAAAATCAGAATTTGAAGAGCGGCAACCTCAGATCCAACGAGAATGCTATACTTCTCAAACTGGAGCAACAGGGAATGCACAGCGCTCGCCTCCAATGCACAAGGCCCTCACTTCAATGCTTAGCAACACAAAAGCCTAAAACAATAAAATAAAAATTTTAATTAAGCAACTAAGTCTCAGGCCAATGCCTCAGTTAGCCACGCTGACCCGTGGTTACACATGTGGTGGCTCCTAAGGCTGTGCGAGGCTCTGGGGACCTGCAGCAATGGGTAAAATGTGTCATGTCAGCATCTCAGGCTCTGACCACAGCAGCCTGCAGCTGCTGTAAAATGGGATTACAAAAGTGGATGGTGCTCCCTGCTGCTCCCTCCAGATGCCCAAAGCTCTGCTTCTTCACAGAGGTGAGCAAGGTTCCGGGTAAGATCGGAAGACAACGGTAGACGACAATGGGACTGGTGTGAATGTAGAAGAAGCTTGTGAGAGCTACACATTAGGGCAATCCATGATACTGGGGTTGAGGGCAACCCACAACACCATAACATCAGCCTGTGGCCACTAAAATGCCAAAAGATATTATCTGGGCCACTGAGATGGCTCGCAGGGTCAAGGTGCTTGCCACCAAGCCTGATGAACTGAGTTCAATCCTCAGAACCTACATGGTAGAAAGAAGAAGAAGAAAGAAGAAGAAGAAAGAAGAAGAAAAAAGAAGAAGAAGAAGAAAGAAGAAGAAGAAAGAAGAAGAAGAAGAAGGAGGAGGAGGAGGAGGAGAAGGAGGAGGAGGAGGAGGAGGAGGAGGAGAAGGAGAAGGAGAAGGAGAAGGAGAAGGAGAAGGAGAAGGAGAAGGAGAAGGAGAAGGAGAAGGAGAAGGAGAAGGAGAAGGAGAAGGAGAAGGAGAAGGAGAAGGAGAAGGAATGTATAAAGACTAAGATGGCTGGGTGTTTTCAAAATGGGAAAGAAAACTGGGTGCTGTATGTAAGTTATGGAGGTTTGAGTAAGTTACATAGGCACGTAAAAGACAATTCTAGGAGATGATATCAGTAGGATATAAACATTTCTGAGATCAAATTTCAATACACTGATATCAGACCACTCTTAAAGCAGTGCGGTTACTGACCTGCCCTTAGTCATCAGTCACAGGAACTAACTTAACACTAACGGATGTCCCATCAGATACATTTAAAAGTGGTTTCTATCCAAGCTTCTCCACATATTATGTAGCAGCTAAAAGGACCAGACTGGTGTGACTGACAATGTCCCAAGGTACTTAGGGACAGTTCTCAAACTATCCTGTATCCATGCCAAGTCACCTGTCCTCTTCCTCGAGGGAGCCATGGTGACCACACTGGGTGGATTCTGGTCAGTGTCTAGTCAACACAGAGTCAACACACAGAAAAAAAATGTCCTCAGTGTTTCCAAATGACCCTTGGTCACGCAAGGTCTTTGATTCATTCTTCAAACAAGTGAGAAACGGAAGGCTCAAGGAGGGTTGACCGACCCCTTATGGTCCAGATCCTAATGAGATTGACAGTGAGAGAAGAATGAGGTTACTTCTGACACTTGCATTGTCATAAACACTCCAATAGGACAACATAACCAGATGTTAAAATGATACATATGTTTCTCTAATAGTCCAACGGATAGTCCTGAAACAGTAGACTTCAATCAATTTGAGATGTTATTTGAACAACAATTTCTCATTTTTTTCTTTTTAATAAGAAAAAATGGCTACAGGATTTTATCCTGTACAGAGAGATATAGGACATCAGTATTCTTGGCTCAATTTCAACATTACAGTGTCTCTCTGCAGCCACAGAAGGCAGACTCACTACTGTTTCAACCGTAAAACTCAAGGGGCAGATGGGGAAACAGTGGAGCAAGCTCCCAGAGGTAAGACTTGAGTGCCCCTCCTCCACTCCCCACCCTAGCCCGAGACCACCCAGGCCCGGGTGGCCACCTGCCCTGCCCAGTGTAGCCATGATCAAGGCTATCCCCATCTTCAACACCGTGGGTAAGCTGTAGCTTTCCAAGTTCTGCCAGCCCTATAGTGAAGAAACACAGCAGCCAATCATCAAGGGGACTTTGCACTTGGTGTCTCCATGAGATCAAATGGTTGTAATTCCCCAAGAGGACTATTAGCTGGAGGACTTGACAAACGGGTTTATAGACAGTATGCTACACTACATTTTGTCTTCTATGTGGACTCCTCAGAAAGTGAACTTGGCATTTTTAGATCTAATTCAGATATTAGATGGTAGACAAACACTAGACAAATGTTTTGAAAATGCCTGTGACCTGGATTCAATATTCCAGGTAGTTAAGATTCACAATATTCTCGGGGAATTAGTGATGGGGGTGGGGGTGGGGGTGGGGCTGGAGACCAACATGAATGAGGCCGTTACATAAACTGATGCAGCAGATGGGAACCAATACAGAGACTCATAGCCAGACATAACACATAGAGACAGACCTTGGAGAACACAGCTCTAAATGAGATGTCTCCATCAAATCCCTCCCCCTCAGAGCTCAGGAAATCCCCATGAAAAAGGAGGCAGAAAGAGGATGAGAGCCAAAGGAGATGGAGGACACTGAGAAAACAAGGCCATCTAAATCAACATAACGCCCATATGAATTCACAGAGACTGAAGCATCGAGCACAGGGCTCACACAGGTCTGCACAGGGCTCACACAGGTCTGCACCAGGTCTTCTGTGTAGGTCTCTGATTCTTGTGCCCTCTTGTGTGCTTTTTCTTCTGTTTTGACTTTTCCAACTTTAATGTGATACTTTTTGTTCTCTCTATTTTATTTTGTTATATTTTATTTTTTAAAAATGGATGGATGGATGGATGGATGGATGGATGGATGGATGAGGGACAGATCAATGGATGAAAACCTAGCCATTAGGGTAAAAGTTAACAACTGACCTGTCACTTATACCTGCTGGGAGAGGGAAAACTCAAGTTTTTTCCAATGGAGTGACATTGGGTATATCAATCACTCCATTACAGACCTCATGTTCAGGAATAGTTGACCAACATAAGACAGACTCTATAGAGTAGCATGCATGCATTCCTGTCTGCTTCCCTTCCTTTCTTCCTCTCCTGGTGTCTCTACTCCTAGACTCACATGTACATATATACAGTCACACATATACACTTAAGTTTTTAAAAATAAAATATTTTAAAAATTTGTTGAAATGACTGCAGCTGGAATATACTATATCAAGCAAGGCAACCCAGTCTCAGAAAAACAAAGCTCACATGTTCTCTCTCATATGCAGGTCCTAACATTCAGTATTTGTATGTATGGAAATAAGGGATCTTATGGTGAGAGTGGATCTAGACTATGAAACTACCAGAGAACAAGAGGCTTTGGGGACATGAAAGCAGATGGAAGTCTAGTGGGGAGTGAGGGACCAAGGGAGAGAGTGGGGATGGAGAAGAAATGGGAGAAAAAAAAAAAACAGTGGAACCAAATATCATTTGGGAAATGCCACAGTAAAATCTAATGCTTTGTAAGCCAATAAGAAACTAAAAATTTAAAAGCCATATGATTGATATTGTAAAAATACATAAAGTATCTATAAATAAGGCCATGCTCAAATAAGTTTGTTTTTTAAAGATATATTATTATATATAAGTACACTGTAGCTGACTTCAGATGCACCAGAAGAGGGTGTCAGATCTCATTACAGGTGGTAGTGAGCCAGTATGAGGTTACTGGGATTTGAACTCATGACCTTTGGAAGAGCAGTCAGTGCTCTTACCCACTGAGCCATCTTGCCAGCCCTCAAATAAGTTTATCAGAGAAGTAAGTCTCCCTGCACTTCTCAGGGCAGGGAGTTTGCTTTTTCAAGACAGGGTTTCTCTGTGTAGCTTTGGCTGACTTGGAATTCATTAGGTAGACCAGGCTTGACCTCAAACTCAAAGAGATCTGCCATCCCCTGCCTCCTGAGTGCCAGGATCAAAAGTGTGCATCACTACCAACCAACGTCCCTGCACTCTTTCCTTAGGTACCCTGTATATACCACCTCACATTATCTTTTTATTAGGTACCCTGTATATACCACCTCACATTACCTTTTTATTAGGTACCCTGTATATACCACCTCACATTATCTTTTTATTAGGTACCCTGTATATACCATCTCACATTACCTTTTTATTAGGTACCCTGTATATACCACTTCACATTATGTTTTTATTAGGTACCCTGTATATACCTCCTCACATTATGTTTTTATTAGGTACCCTGTATATACCATCTCACATTACCTTTCTAATTAAAGTTGAGCCTGTACATTTTAGATAGTTATTAAATATGTTAACTTCAAGACGAACATAGTCAGGAACAGAAACACAGAACGTTAATGAGATTGAGCATTGGAAGACTGCCAGACTTCAGCGCCTTTGCAGTCTCACCCCACGCTCATCACCAGAAACAGAAGTATTTGAAATTCACAGCAACTCTCTGTCCCGGATCCTGTGACCTCTGCTTTGGACAGGAAGTAGTTTACCCAACTCCACCCAAGCCTCCCTTATTGTTTCCAGCCTGGGAACTGTCTTCCAAGAAACTGTTTCCAAGAAAGCAACAGGGCTAAAAGGGACTTTCCTAACACTCTTTCCTGACTATACTAACCTTATCAGTCTGCTTGCCTGGTTGGCTCTCTCTCTCTCTCTCTCTCTCTCTCTCTCTCTCTCTCTCTCTCTCTCCCTCCCTCCCTCCTTCCCTCTCTCCCTCTCCTCTCTTCCTCATCTATCCAAGATCTATAGACTAGCCGTGTTCTCTATTGTTATGTTCATGCTGTTTGATGTAGTTAAAACCCAACAGGGGTACAAGCATGCCAACATGAAGGTGCTAAAATCTGTTCCTCTCTGCAGTCTTACAGGGTGGGCTCCATCCCACGGTCTCTTCTTTCACTCGTCCATACACAAACCTTCTGGATCCCACCCTCCTTCCACCTTGGCACCCTCTACCTGCTCCAAGAGCATCTATGTTCTATGCTTCTCTCTCTTTCCTCTTCTTCTCCAGTCTTATTTCTTCCCCCTCTTCAGATTGAAGTTTCCCTTCTGTCTCCAAACAGGCTATTAAAAACAGTTAACAGACTGAGTGTCCCACCTGAAGCAACTTTAAACAATAGAGCCAAGATACATTAAATTATGACTTTTGGAGGCATTGAACATGAGACTGTAAAGAAGTACCGTGGTCCTCATAGTTACTTTTTGTTTGCTCCTTGGGAGGTTCCAGGCTGTCGCTCAAGGAGGAAAGGGTGGAAGTGGCTAAGTCAAAAAGATGGAATTGAAGAATGTTGCTTTAAAAGACCAAGCAGAGGCTGAAGAGATGAATCAACGGGTTAAAAACAAAAACAGAAAAAGAAAAAAAGAAAGAAATCACTTGCCACAAAAGCCTAAAGAACCTGAATTTGACCCCCAGAACCCACATAAAAATGTAGTGATAGCAACTGTAAACTCACGGTGGTGAGATGGAATATGGAGATAGAAAAAAAAAAAAAATCTGCCACAAGTTCATTGGCCAACTAGTCAGGAGTCCAGAGAGGGGGACAGAAGCAAGAGAGACCCTGCCTCAAAACAAAGTAGAAAACAGACTCCCAAGCGTTGTTCATTGACCTCATATATACACGCAAATATACACACATGTATACACACACACACATAATTTGAGGCTAGATGACCAGAATTTACAAGACAGAGTAATAGCTTCAGAAAGATAAATATGCCATCCAAAAACTGGAGTATCCAGCAGAGGACAAATGAGCACACATAAGAAACTGAAACACCAGGGCTGGAGATCAGCGGCTATGAGCACTGACTGCTCTTCCAAAGGTCCTGAGTTCAATTCCCAGCAACCACATGGTGGCTCACAACCATCAGTAATGAGATCTGATGCCCTCTTCTGGTGTCTGAAGACAGCTACCATGTACTTAGATATAATAACAGATAAATCTTGAAAAAAAAGAAAAAACTTTCTTTTAAAAAATTTTAAAAAAAAGAAAGAAAGAAACTGTACAGTGGTGGTGGACAATGGTAGTGCATGACTTTAATCCCAACACTCAGGAGGCAGAGGCAGGAGGATCGCTCAGTATGAGGCCAGTCTGATCTACAAAGCAAGTTTCAGGACACACAGGGCTACACAGAGAAACCCTGTCTGGAAAACAAGAAAGGAAGGGAGGGAGGGAGAGAGAAAGAGAGGGAAGGAAGGAAGAGAATGGTGAACGGGGGGAAAAGAGAGAGGGGGAAAGGGAGGGAGGGAGAGAGGGAGAGAAAGCAAGGACTGAAGGAAGGAAGAAGGAAGGAAGTTGCTGCACAAAGAACCACATAGAGGCATAGTGGAGAACACTAACCTAAGCTCACGTGGGGCCAGTAACAAAACTTGTTTCCACCAGCTAGATTGGTAAACCTCTTACTCACAGCTGTGGGCTAGACTGCAAGTCTTAATGGACTCATCATTTTAACACTGGGCAGAGAACTAGAAAAAAAAAAAGCACTCAAAATAATGGCCATAGCCGGGCGTGGTGGTGCACGCCTTTAATCCCAGCACTCGGGAGGCAGAGGCAGGCGGATTTCTGAGTTCGAGGCCAGCCTGGTCTACAAAGTGAGTTCCAGGACAGCCAGGGCTACACAGAGAAACCCTGTCTCGAAAAACCAAAAAAAAAAAAAATAATAATAATAATAATGGCCATGCTGTCACCAGGTTGACCACAGAGGTTCTCATTGAAATCGGGAATGTGCTTCTGGCCAACAAGGTACCCACTGTCCCATATAACGTCACTGATCTGGGCCCAGGAAGAACTCCACCTTTGTGAGCTGCACTAACAAAATGCCACAGACTCAAATGGGCACTTATCTCCCTATAGCTCTGGACGCTTACACTGATATCAGAAGATGGACATGGTTAGGTTCTGGACATTTTCCTCCTTCCAATTTATAGAAGGAGGGGTGCAGTTTATGGGCTCAAGCATTCCATAACTACTCTCTTTTCCTTTCTCTGAAAGAGCATCACAATCCTGGGGTGGGGGTGGGGCAAAGAAGCTCTTGATTCCAGGTCTAGCCATTACCACAAAACCTTCAGAGGCACCACTGAAATTCCAAGAAAATTACAACTGATCAAGACTGGAGAGAGAGCAGAAACGAACGAAGCCACAAGACTGAGAAAGTATATCCCTCTTCACCTTCAGATGGATATTCCAGCAGGTGTATGGCAAGGACAGTACCTACAACATGACATGACATGACATAACAGAACAGAACAGAACATAAGAGTAGACACAGTCCTGCCACAGTATGTCAATGTACTATGACATCAGTATCCTATTTGATCATTAAGAAGAACAAGCTGTCTTGGGATTCAGTAAGTCGAAGAAGAAGAAGAAGAAGAAGAAGAAGAAGAAGAAGAAGAAGAAGAAGAAGAAGAAGAAGAAGAAGAAGAAGAAGAAGAGGAAGAGGAGGAGGAGGAGGAGGAGGAGGAGGAGGAGGAGGAGGATGAGGAGAAGAAGAAGAAGAAGAAGAAGAAGAAGAAGAAGAAGAAGAAGAAGAAGAAGAAGAAGAAGAAGAAGAAGAAGAAGAAGAGGAGGAGGAGGAGGAGGAGGAAGAAGACAAGGAGGAAGAAGAAGAGAGGAAGAAGACAAGGAGGAAGAAGAAGAGGAGGAAGAGGAAGAGAAGAAGGAGGGTCTGTTTACCCTGTGTGGACAGAAAAAAAAAAAAGGTAGCCCATTGCAAGTTAGAAAGGGGGACCTGAACTGGCTGATAACTTGAGTAAGAGCTTCTGGCTCTTAAAACCAAGAGAAATAAATGCTTGTTGTTTTAGGAAAACAAAAACCAAAGAAATCTCATTTCATTTTGTCATCAGAAATAATGCAAGGAAAAAGATGGTAGAGTAACCACTTTAAAGCACGTAAAGGAAAAAAATCATCTGAGAGGCTACACACTGCATTATTCCTATGTCATAGCATCCTGGAAAAGACAACAAAGCGCCAGTCTGCTGTTCAAGAGAGAGAAGATTGAATAAATATATAAACTACTGGGCACTTTTAGGTCAGTAAAACTCTTTACCATACTCTAATGATGAACACACCATTTGCCAAAACTTACAAAATTATATAACAGAGGGTATAACCTGGGCTGAAAAAAAGGCTCAAGAATCAAGAGCACTGGCTGCTATTCCAGAGGACCCAGGTTCAATTCTCAGTACGGCTCTCTGCCATCTTTTACCCCAGTTCCTGGGGATCCATCACCCTCTTCTGGCTTCCAAGATACACACACAATACAGACATATATGCAAGCAAAACTCCCATACAAATAAAATTTAAAAATAAAATAAAATTTGAAAAAGATCTGATGGGGAAAAAAATTGACATTGGCTAGTAATGTGCCCACACTGCTCATCACTGTTACCACTGTTACCAAACGTGAACAGAAGTCCTTTGCCCCACCAGATGCAACTCCAGCCACCAAAACATCAGTCCCCAAACTCCAGAGGAGAATGCCCATCTGGATCAGAGGCCACCCCAGCCATCAGAAGTACAGCCCCCAGTTCACGTGAAGACCCTCCCCCTCTACTCAACCACAAGCCATTCTGGCCAGAGAACCAAACAAGAAACAGAAACCAAGGGACAAAATACCCATCCAATGAAGACAAACTCAGAAATCAGCACCTAGACCTATAATTACTTCAGACCCATATGGCTAGATGGCAGTATAAAAACAGAATCAACAGCCGGGCGTTGGTGGCACATGCCTTTAATCCCAGCACTCGGGAGGCAGAGGCAGGCAGAGTTCGAGGCCAGCGTGGTCTACAGAGTGAGTTCCAGGACAGCCAGGGCTACGCTGAGAAACCCTGTCTTGAAAAACAAAAAACAAAACAAAAAAAAAAAAAAAAAAAAAAAAAAAAACCAACAAAACAAAACAAACAAACAAAAACAGAACAGAATCAACAATAGCCAAGCCAATATGGTACCACCAGAATCCAGATATTCTACTACAGCAAACCCTGAATATTCCAATACAGCTGAAGCACCAGATAATGACCTTAAAACCAACTTTATGGGGCTGGAGAGATGGCTCAGTGGTTAAAAGCACCAACTGCTCTTCCAGAGGTCCTGAGTTCAATTCCCAGAAACCACATGGTGGCTCACAACCATCTGTAATGGGATCTGATGCCCTCTTCTGGTGTGTCTGAAAAGAATGATGGCATATTTGCATACATAAAATAAGTAAATAAATCTTTAAAAAAAAAGCCAACCCAACTTTATGAAAATAATAGAGGTCCTTAAAGAAGTGAATAAATCCTTTGTAGGAATAATGTTTTGTATGCTGTGTAAAGCTTACCCTTGGGTTATTCAAATGCTGATTTCTCTGCCCTCAAATCTTGTTTCAATTCAAACACTGCATTGCTTATACCAAGAATCTCCTGTCTCAAGTTTGGGTGAACAGCTCTTACCATTTATTCCCTGCCTTGTCAATAAATACTGATTAGCCAATGGCTGGGCAGAATAGAGAATAATGTAGGATGTCCACTAGTGAGAGGGAGGGGAGAAGGAGAGCAGATGTTCCTGGAGGATGGAGGAATCAGCTCCATGAGGCCAGGGAGGTGGGGAGGTGGGGAGGAATAATAATATACAAGTATCATGAGATGGGCCTGGGACGTAACCAGATTAGCATAGAGGTGCAGCTTTAAATAAATAAATCTTGGTTTCTCTGTGCAGTTACTGGGGACTAGCATAAGGTAAAGAAAAAGAAATAAAGCCATCAGATTAATTCACTATCCACATTTATATTAAGAATAATTCATTATCAATCCTTTAAAGAAATGGAGGAAAAGACAAATAAAAAATTGGAGGAATTGAATAAATCCCTTAAAGAAAACCAAGAGAAAAAAAAAAGAGAGAGAGAGAGAGAGAAAGGAAATGAATAAAACTGCTCAAGACCTGAAAATGGAAAAACAAAATTAAAGGAATTCGGGAAATGGGAAAGATCTAGGTTAGTGAACAGGAACAACAGACACAAGCATCAGCAGCAGACGGCAAAAGATGGAAAGAGAACCTCAGGTGTCGAGGCTACAACGTGATGGCACTGGCTAAAGAAAATGCTGACTCTAAAAAGTACCTGACACAAAACATCCAGGAAATCTGGGCCACTATGAAAAGACCAAACCTAATAATAGGAATGGAAAAAGAAGAGTCCATCTCAAAGGCAAGAAAATATTTTCAATAAAATCATGGGGGGAAAATGTCCTAATCTAAACAAGGTGATGCCTAAAAACCACAAGAAGCTTACAGAACACTGAATAAACTGAACCAAAAAAGAAAATTCCCCCACTACATAATGATCAAATCTCTAAACATACAGAACAAAGGAAGAATATTAAAAGCTGCAAAGCCAAGTAACATATATCAGGCAGACCTATTAGAATGACACCTGACTTCTCAACTTCTCAAAAGCCTTAAGGACCTGGACAGATATCCTGCAGACTCTAAGGGACAGTAGATGCCAGCATAGACCACTATACCCTGCAAAATATTCAATCATCATAGATGGAGAAAACAAGATATCCCATGATAAAGTCAAATTTAAACATTATCTATAAATCCAGTCCTACAGAAGGTTCTAGTTTTCCTTCTAGTTAGGAAAACTCCAACCCAAGGAGGTTAACTACACACACAAAAACACAGAAAATAGATAATCTCACACAAGCAAAACCAAAAGGGGGACACACACACGCGCACACACACACACACTACCACCACTATCAACAACAACAAAATACCAGGAATTAACATTCATTGGTCATTAACTCTCAACTCCAAGGATTTAATTACCTAATAAAAAGACACAGGCTAACAGAATGGATGCAAAAACAGGATCCATCATCTTTCTGCTGCATACAAGAAACATAATTCAACATCAAAGATAGACATTACCTCAGAGTAAAGGGTTGGAAAAAGATTTTCCAAGCAAATGGACCTAAGAAACAAGCTGGTGTAGCCATTCTAACATCTAACAAAATAGACTTCAAAACAAAATTAAAGTTATTCAAGTTGCCCTGGTGGTGGCAGCACAGATTCTTTGCTACTCAACCCAAAGTCCTGTGTACCCTTAAAAAAGCCACACACAGCCGGGCGGTGGTGGCGCACGCCTTTAATCCTAGCACTTGGGAGGCAGAGGCAGGCGGATTTCTGAGTTCGAGGCCACCCTTTTCTCCAAAGTGAGTTCCAGGACAGCCAGGGCTATAAACCCCGCCCCCCCCCAAAAAACCATACACATACACACACACACACACACACACACACACACACACACACACACACACACACCACACAGCCTTATATTTAATATGTCTTACTCAGCTCAATGGCTGGGCCACTTCAATCCTCCACATGTCTAGCACACACCAATATTCCTGAATTATTACTTACTAAAACCTATATTCCATTATTCCATTCTGGCCTGCAGCCCTCCTGGGCCATCCATGATCGCTGTCTATCTCAGGCCTGGACCTTCTCCTTCCCCAGCATGGCAGTTCTCTCTCTCCTCCCCTCTCCTCCTCTCCTCCTCTCCTCTCTCCTCTCTCCCCTGTCCTCCCCTCTCCTCTCCTCTCTCTCTCTCTCTCTCTCTCTCTCTCTCTCTCTCTCTCTCTCTCTCCCTCCCTCCCTCCATGCTAAGGGGCATGGGCCCTCAGCAACTTACATGCAGATGTGCAGATTCCCATGTAATTTTAGGGACTGAATCAACATAAGTAACATTAGACCCAATCCATAATAAAAAATAAATAAATAAAAATAGATAGGGAAGGACGCCTCATACCCATCCCCCCCCCCAAAAAAAAAAGCCACCAAGATGATGTTTCAGTTCTTAACATCTATCTATGCAGTGGCTCCCAGGTTCATAAAAGAAACACTAATGCTTAAATCACACATCGACCCTCACACATTGATAGTAGAAGACTTCAGAGTCCCTCTCACCAAAGGACAGGTCATCTAGACAAAAATTAAACAAAGAAATATTGGCGCTAACAGATGCAAGGAACCAAATGGACCTAACATATCAACAGAATATTTCACTCAAATACAAAAGAAAATACCTTCTTCTCAGCACCTCATCAAACATTCCCTAAAATTGACCATATATTCAGTCAAAAAGCAAGTGTCAACAGATACAAAAATATTAAATAACCCCCTGCATCCTATCAGATCACCTCGGATTAAAGCCCAATTTCAACAACAAAAAAACTGAACAACTCTCTCTTGCAAGATTCCTCACGACCTCAAACCCAGGATCTCTGGTGACTCATCTCTTCTGCCTCCAATTTCTGTTCTGTTCTCCGCTTCTATTTTCTCTAGTGTTCTTTCCTTTCTTCGGCTGTTCTTTTTCTACAGTGTGCTCAATGTGTAAGAGCCCACTCTGTGATGTCATTTTCTCTCCCAGGTACCCAGGTTACAGGCAAGAAGTATGGTGAACTTTTAGTGAAGGTTTAAACAATGGAGATCTTGCTATTCTGCTAGAGAGTCACCTTGACTTTCTCTCGTTATCCACTCAGTCTAAAACCCTTCCGATCCACTTTCCCCTTTATCCCAAATTCCTCATTCTTGGCTTCCATTTTGGCTACCCGTCTTTAGGCTGTTTCCTCTTATATTTTTCCATGTTCGTTTGAAATTTTTTTAATTTTAAAATCATTTAATATGCACAGTGAAAAACTAGAATATAAAAGCATTTCACATTTTTTAAAACAAAAATAACACCTTCTAAATTATTTAACATAAGGCAGAGATCCACAGTCTTTTATCTGAAACCCTTAAGTCTAGATGTTTCAGAATGAGACATTTTCAGGTTTTTAGAAAGGTAATTCATACTAATCAACCCTCTAAAGAGTCTGTGGCAGCACATCCCAATAATCCAACACAGTAATATTTATGCAGCAGAATCAATGAATATTCACACTAAGTAGGATAAGCAGATCCACTGTCAGACCAGGACAGATCCAGAAGCAAATGAATGTTGTTATCAAGCTTAGGAAAATCTTGTTTTCAGAACTCTTTGGATTTTGAGACTGTAATTACAGATAAAGGAATGCAGACCCTTTGAAACTTGTAATGACAAGACATAAAAGATGGTTTAAACAAGTAACCCGGGAGCTAGAGAGATGGCTCAGAGGTTAAGAGCACTGACTGCTTTTTCAGAGGTCCTGAGTTCAATTCCCAGCAACCACATGGTGGGCTCACAACCATCTGTAATGGGATCCAGTGCCCTCTTCTGGCATGTCTAAGAGAGCGACCGTGTACTCATATACATAAAATAAACAAATAAATCTTTTAAAATAAATAAATAAACAAATAAATACACAAACAAGTAACCCATTTTGACAAATGCAAAAATAATACAACCTTCAAATACACTATAAATTAACAGGCATCTTCTCTTTGATATTATTAAATGTACACCTTAAATACATATAGCACACAACACAATTCATTATGGTCAGCTGATATCAAAGGCACATATGTTCAACCCCTTACATAAGAAAAGGACTCTATTAAATGTGCAATTAAAGATGGGATTCATCTGGGGCTGGAGAGATGGCTCAGTGGTTAAGAGCACTGACTGCTCCTCCGTAAGTCCTGAGTTCAAATCCCAGCAACCACTTGGTGGCTCACAACCATCTGTAATGAGATCTGACACCCTCTTCTGGTGCATATGAAGACAGCTACAGTGTACTTACATATAATAATAAATAAACGTTTAAAAAAATGGGGTTCATCTACTCCATGTGATGCCAAGAAGAGCACTTGCTGAGAGCAACCCAAGGAGGTGGGGCTTAGTCTCCAGGAAGTGCAATTTTACTTGTGAGCGGTCTCTTCCACAGAAACTCCATAGATAAACTTTACTTACAGTGAACACTGGGTGAATTTTTCATCTCTGTATACTAATACCATGTTGGGCCTTATGCCTAAATTTTAGTCCTTTAGAAGATTATCTTCTTCATCATTTTAAACTAGTAGTATTTTTCCAATTTTATAAGATAAGCAGGTCACTAATGATCTCCCTAATTAGCTGCAGTGTCAAAAAGAATAGTTAATTTTACTAATTTATTATAAACTCCTATCTGTTCAGAAATCACAATTATTAAAAAAAAAAAAAAAAAAAGCCAAACACCAAGCTACTGTGCTTGGAAAGTCACTGGTAGTTTCTGATCACAGCCATCTCCTCCACAGACCGGTATGCGAAGATTGGCTTCAGCAAGTAAAGATGACGTTGGCGTAAGTGCAGGAACAGCTTCGTAGGCTCGAGGACGGTGAGCGAGTGTGGAGTCACGCTGCTGACCGACTCCAATCAAGACATCATCCTACCGTTCTGGTCCTCATTGGCTTCACGAATAACAGTACTGAAATTTTCTTCTATCATTTGTGCTAACGTCTCTCTGTCAGAAGATGGTCACCGTCTGCTAATGTAGGAGGCAGCCATGCTGATACTGGAGGGGTTACTGTGCCTTCTAGACTGGATCCTACAAGAGAGCGGGCAGAACTCTGTGGACAGGCAATTTTAAGGAGGTGCCAAACTTCTTTCTGCCTCTTTCCCTGCGTAAACACGACAGTATGGTCAGCTTCTTTGGTGTTGCCGAGGGCCACTTCCACCTCGGGGAGTAGACCAATAGTCTTCCGCTCAAAGCCCAACAACTTGCTCGGGTGACCAAACAGCCCCTTGAGAACACACACAGCCCTGACTCTGCACGGTGTACACAATGATCCTCTCTGGGCTGTCACTGCTGGAGGGATCAGTAGGTCTGTGCTTTAGCTGCTTATAGAGCTCAATTGGCACACTGTTCCAGAGATTCCATCAACATCTTCCCTAGGGCTCTTCTGCAGCTCCATGATTTCAGCGTGCAAAGACATAATTTGATCCTCAAGGTACCCAATGACACCAACCTCAGAAGAGCCAATGGCCTTTGCTTCCATTTCTTCCCATGCTTTCAGCATTTTCTCTGAAGCCTCTGTAAACGAGCCCCCAATTAAACGCTTTCTTTTCTTTTCTTGTTTTGTTTTGTTTTGTTTTGTTTTCTGAGACAGGGTTTCTCTGTATAGCCCTAGCTGTCCTGGAACTCACTTTGTAGACCAGGCTGGCCTCGAACTCAGAAATCTGCCTGCCTGCCTCTGCCTCCCGAGTGCTGGGATTAAAGGCGTGTTCCACCACGCCTGGTGCAAACGCTTTCTTTTATAAGTTGCCTTGTTCAGTATCCCATAAGTCATCTGCTCACTATATCTCTCCAAGTCAAGCCAAATGCTTTTGTGAAAAAAAAAATACAAAACTCCAATTTAGCTTTGAGTTGCTGTGATGCTGAGATCAAAGTATTCTTCATTTTTCTCAAGTTAGCATTATATCTAAGAAGACTTAACACTGCTGCTCTTTGTCCCTGAAAGAGCCTGCTGTAGTCTTCCTTTAGCCCAGATACATACATAGTGCACTGCTTCAGCCCATACTTTCCACAGCTGTATAGTTGGCAGCTGTATTTTGCTATCTTGTACAATATAATTTACACAATCAAATAAACTTCTGGAGGCAAATGGTCCTTCATATACAGTCTTACTTTTACCAAACAAATAAACCATGTAGCTATCACGGCCTCTCACTCCATCTAGCACACACTGAGGGGCTGGTTTCTGTGGATCCAGAGAAATTCCTGTCTCTGACAGAACTCCTTGAGAACCTGTATTTATTCCTGTTTGACGCTCAGTTCGAGACTGTTGTGAAGGAAGACATTCATCCATGGTAACAGAAAAGAAATGATTTTTGCAGAAGTCATAGTTAGGATGTGCACTATCTTTACATTGAGAATGTGATCCATTGATACAAAACATCTTGGCTAATGGGTCCCCCCTCTCTGCTGTAGGTCCCAATTCAGCATCAATTGTAGCCAGCTTTCCACAGGCTCTACCATTAAACTACAAAGTCTGTTTGGCTGAGGTAATGGTTACTAAACAGAACTTCTCCGGTCATTTCACATGCAAATATACACTTTGGATCTTTCTTCGTAATCTTCTTATGCCAGGTAAATGGATGCAGGTGCTGCATAAAGGGCCTATATCCAGCAGTACATTCAGACACCACGGTCGGTCCCAGAGCTCCAATAATCCACAGTGGCTGTGTATGGATTATCTTCAAAGAGCCCTGGGGCCAAATACTGCAATGTTCCCACAAAAGATGTACAGAGACTTCCTTGATCAACATCTTTGGCATAACCCAAATCAATTATTTTATGTATTACCTTCCCACCACCATCCTGAAGAACTGTATTTCCAGGTTTTAGATCTGATGTATAATTTTGTTTTCATGCAAATATCAAATCCCAGGTGCTATGTCACTCAGTAAAGAAAGTATCTGGCTTTCTTTAACTCCACAACAACGTTCTGGTTTGTTGAGTCGCTTCCGGGAGGTCCCCTCCAGAACAGTCCTCCATTGCTAGAAGAGGCACATCGTTAATTAAAAAGTTCAATCCCTCGGGAACATCACAGGCCTTTACAACATTCGCATGGCTCAACTTTTTCAGGATCTGGATTTCATGGCACCATCGCTCTCTGTTTTTGGTACTTAGCTCTAAGTGACAAGACTTAATTGCTTTTTTGAGAGCAAGTTCCTGTGCTGGTACAGACAGTACCAGGCCACTCCCACATCTCCCGGGGCCGCCCATGCCCGGCCACAGCACCGGGGGAGGGGGGCCCTCCATGGGGCAGGCGCAGCAGCTGCCTCCTCTTCTGAATTTTTATTCTGGACTCCTAGCCAGAGACTCCCCAGCAGGTTCTATTCGGGCTCCTACTAATTAGGAGTGCAGAATGATCAACAAGTTTTTGACTTCAGGTTCCCAGTACAAGGAAATAGTCTGAGGATCAATTTGTTCATCCTTATGAGTCACTCTTACCTCCCTTCCACCATGGCAGAGGACTGGAAATTCTCTTTAAGGGTCTAGAGAGGTGAATCAGAGGTTAAGAGCACTGCCTGCTTTTTCAGATGAACCAGATTTGATTCCCAACACTCAAGTGGTGGCTTAGAACTCTGTAACTCCAGTCCCAGGGGATCACACACCCTCTTGTGGCCTCTCTGGGCACCATCCACACACATGGTGTACAAACACAGGCATGCAGGCAAAACATCCATATCAGCATAAAATAAAAATATCTAAATATGTGTGTCTCTATTTCAATGCTATTTCTGTCTGTGATGTCTAATCTTGGTGGTCACCTTGACTACCTCTGGAATCAATTAAAACCCAATGGGCTGAGCACATCTGTGAGGTGTGTTCTTGAGTGGATCATTTGAGGTGGGAAAACCCACCCAATTTGGAGCATTTACTGTCAGGAGACACATACTAAATGTGGGTCATACTTTCTGGTGGCAGCCTACACACAAGAACTTGGAACAAGGAAGCTTTTGGGTTTTGCCTGCTTGCTCTCAATCTCCTGCTGCTTAGGTACTCCTTAGCTGGTGCTAGAATGTTCTTCTTTAGGATTCCAATATAGGCTGAGACATGAGCTAAACAACTACTGACTGGGCTCCTGGCCTTTCTGTTGGGAGATAGCCATTGTTAGACTACACAGGCCACGGCCTATAAAACACTCAAGTAAATCTCCACATATGTAGGCATGGGTATGCGTGTGCGAGTGTGTGTGTTTATGTGTATGGATGCACCTGCGCCACAGTGAGCATGTGGAAGTCAGAGGACAGCTTGTGGGAGCCAGTTCTCTTCTTCAACAATGTCTATTCTGGAAACTAAACTAAACTCAGGCCATGCATATATACATATATATATACACATTACATATTTACATATATAATATATACTCATTCGTTCTATCAGTTCTGTTCCTCTAGGGAATCCTGACTACTACACTGTCCTTGGAAATAACATTCATCAGCTGGATGTTAAAAAACGATGGCATGGCTCTGCAATGAAGCAAAATAGAGCCATGAAGCTCATGTCATAGAGCAGATGTGGTTCAGAGAACATGAAATACAAAGTAACACTTTAAAAAAAAAAAAACCACACTAAATTTTAGTAATATAGAACTGGAATGAGGAAGGGCAACATAGGAACTCTACTCCCAGTCAATTATTTTTCTATAATTCTAAAACTATGTTAAAACTAAAGGTAATAAATATTTAAAGGCTATATAGAATTTTTTTCTAGATTGACCAAAAGTGAACACATTGATCACCAACAAATCTGAGCCACATGTAATGTCAAAGGCAGTCAAAAAGAAAGAAACTGTTAAAAGACTGAAATACAGATCCACAAACAAGATAAATGCTATTAAAAAGGAAAGTTGTTATAAATACTTCATAGTAGGTTTTATTATCCCTAAGGACAACATTAAACCAAAATTTTAAACAATAGGGGGTATATAACATGCAGAGGTAAAGTATGTATCAACAGCACAAAAATCACAGAGGAGAAATGAAAATCAACTGTGACACGGTGCATATTCTACAGGAGGTGGAACACCATTTAACCACAGAGTGTGATTTTAAATATATATTGCAAGCCCTAAAACAATCACTAAAATAACAGGCTTACTCCTAAGAAGCCCACAAAACAATAAAATGGATTAAAATAATTTCTCAATGTGAAACAAAGCATAAAAAGGAAGAGAATAAGGTGAAAATGAACAACAAAATGGTATAACGACATCCTCTCAAAAAAATACATTAAATATAAAGAGTCTAAACATCCCAACTAAAAAGCAGAGGTTGATGGAGCACAGTGGGTCACACCTGTAATTCCAGCATTTGGGAGCCTGGGCCACAAAGATTGCCAGGAGCTTGAAGCCATGTTGGCTGTATAGTGAGTGTCGTGAAAGTTTAGACTGTAGAGTGTGATTCTAGCCAGGAATGGAAATTATGACCCAGCTAACCAGCTGGGGTCTGCCTGTAACTAGCGGGGAGGCAGCTTAGGTTGTGGCTAAGCGAGTAGCGGGGAGGAGAGAGCTCCCATTTCCTCTCTTTTCAGCACATGCACAAGCTCTACCAGTCATTATTACTACACCACACAAGTATAATTATTAGTCATGATTGTAAGAATTCAATATAGATGAATCTTGGAAGACCTGATGCGAACAGAAGCAACCCAGTCACAAAATATCCTATGATCCCATTGTGTGCAGCATCTAGGCTCATCAAATCCATAGAGGCAGACAAATTGATAATTACATGACAGAGGCTGAGGGGGAAGAAGGAATGGGTAACTGTTTAACAGATCCAGACTTTCAGTCTGGGAGGACAAGAATGAAGTTCCAGAGACAGACAGTACAGTAGCTGTACAACGTGAATGTGCTGCAGCCCACTTTGACTGGCTGGAGTCGGGAAGATAGATGGCTCTTGCCATACAAAGTCGAGAACCTAAATTTGAATCCCCAAACCCGAACGAAGCCAGATAAATAGCAGCTGTCTGTAATCTCAGCAATCCTGCAGTGAGATGGAGGTGGAGACAAGAGACTCCTCCTCAGGAGATCACAGACCTGCTAGGCTGGTGTCCACAGACAGCGAAGTACAACAAAAGAGGCCCTGATGCAAACAAAGTGGAAGATGAGGATCAATATCCAATATTGTCCTCTGACATCAGCATGCATGCTGTGGCAAGCAGCATTCACACTCAACACACACACACACACACACACACACACACACACACACACACACAGATTTATCAAGAATAAAAAGGTGTTGTACGTGCCATTATGTTATCACGATACCTAGTTGTATACTTATAACTCGGATGGAAGGCACCGTTGATACAGTGCTGACCCTGCCATTTCTACAGCAAAACATGAGAACAGTGTAAGCAAACGAAAGGAATTAATTCCTAGACATTACGCTTTAACCTTGAACAGAATCAAGATTCTTCGTGTACTTACAAAAAAATAAAACTAAAGGACTCTGTGTCCATTTCACAGTGAGAGTAGGTGTCTTGTTCCCCAACACAAAGCAATTTCCAGCTGAAGAAAGGAAAAAGCCTACGTACAGGCTCAGCCTCTAGAAATCCTTGTGCTGATAACCCAAGTAAGCAAAGAAATGCCTTGCTTGGTTAAGACTTGCATTGTAAAAAGCACCATAAGCAACAGAATAAAAGGGTTAGCATGTTTTCTGTAGAAACTGTGCCACAAATTTGATCCTGCGTGTGTCCAGCAGAGGAAGCTGGAAAGAGGGGGATTCTTAGTGTCTCGGAGACGCTCAGTGAGGGAGGGGCTCAGGAAGACGTGGTCTCTGCCCGTCAGCCATACAGAGGTATTCAAAACAGACTTACCAACTTCCTCCACTCCAACTGTCCTTCAGCTAGTGGCCAGGCCACATGGTCCCCTCCTTCAGGAAGCCAATCTAAAGCAGCCATAAAGTACCCACTCTCCTTGCTCTCCACGGAAAAAGAAGGGTTTCCGATGGTGTGGCTTTTGTCCTGATGCCCCCACCAACGCCACCCCAGTGTCAGGTGCAAGGACGGGTTAGAGCACTTCCCTGTGAGCGAGGACTTAGAAACTGTGGTTTCAGGGTATGGAATGTCAAGCTAACCAGCTGGGGTCTGCCTGTAACTAGGGGGAGGCAGCTTAGGTTGTGGCTAAGCAGGTGGGGGGAGGAGAGACCTCCCATTTCCTATCTTCTCAGCACATTCACAAGCTCTACCAGTCATTATTACTACATCATGCAAGTATGATTTTTATTTATGGTTGTAAGGAACATTTTGCTTTTGCTTTTGCTTTTGCTTTTATTGAAAACAGGCTAAGTAGTGATGGGTCACACCTTTAACCCCAGCACCAGGGAACCAGAAGCAGACACAGACGAATCTCAGTAAATTCAAGGCCAGGCTAGTCTACACAGTGAGTTCCAGGACAGCCATGGATACACAGAGAAACCCTGTCTCAGGAAAACAAACAAAAACAAATGAAAACACCCCCCCCTGCACCCCCCATATAACATATTCCGATTAGTTTCCTGCCAAGGGCCTTCCAGGAAGACCAGCAAAGGGCTTTAGAACTCATGGAATGTGGCACATGCAGCACGGGTGTGTCTCAGATTAGCATGGCCCAAGCACTGTCCTGAGGACTTCATGCTGTTAAGAGTTCTGCTCAGCTGGCTGCCCTCACATCCCTCTTAATCTAAGAACTGTATGAAAACTCTAAGGGGCTTCCAGCCCCTCACTGGACAGTATCTTTTGCACTCACAATAATAATGTTAGATCTCTTCCAGGCAGTGCTACTAATGAATGACTCAGTCACCACCCTATGAAAGAACTTAAAGATATAGATCGTCAGCAATGACCACCACCCTTAGGTGGGAAAAATAAAATTGTAAGTGAAGCTAAGTTGAGATGTAGAAAATCTTAGGGAACAATTTGAAGTTCAGAAAAGAAGACTCTTAATAATCCTTTAAGCAGGCTGGCGAGATGGCTCAGCGGTTAAGAGCACTGACTGTTCTTCCAGAGGTCCTGAGTTCAAATCCCACAACCACATGGTAGCTCACAACCATCTGTAATGAGATCTGACACCCTCTTCTGGTGTGTCTGAAGACCGTGACAGTGTACTTAGCTATAATAATAAATAAATCTTTTAAAAAAAAATCTTTAAGCTAGGGATTTTTTTAATTCAGGGAACAAGATCAACGGCAGCCCTGGCTGACGTGACTCTCACTGAGGCTGGACTGCTGATGACTGACTTCTTGTACCCATTTTTGCCCTCAGTTTCCTGATATGATTTAATAAGAATTGCTGATGAGTAAATATTCATTCTGAGGATTGAAAGTAGATATGACTGATTGTTTTTTTGTTTTTGTTGTTGTTTTTGTTTTTGTTTGTGTTTGGTTTTTTCGAGACAGGGTTTCTCTGTATAGCCCTGGCTGTCCTGGAACTCACTTTGTAGACCAGGCTGGCCTCGAACTCAGAAATCCACCTGCCTCTGCCTCCCGAGTGCTGGGATTAAAGGCGTGCACCACCACACCCGGCACTGACTGATTGTTTTTATATGAAAGTTTAGATTTGTGATTCTTTTAAGATTCTTCTGAGATTACTTTTTTTTTCAAAGTATTTATTCTATGTAAGTACATTGTACCTGTCTTTAGACACCAGAAGAGGGCACCATATGTTACTACGGATGGTTGTGAGCCACCATGTGGTTGCTGGGATTTGAACTCAGGACCTCCTGAAGAGCAGTGCGTGCTCTTACCTGCTGAGCCATCTCACCAGCCCCAAGATTACTTTTAAAGATACATAATAAAGTGATTATTCCTTCCTTTGTAACCAGATATTGCTGTCTGGCAGTAAGAGAAACTGGCTGAGAAAACTCCCTTGCTCGCTCACACTTTGTTAATCTATAACAAGTTGCTTAGTTACGAATGTACATGGGTTCTTGGGAACAATGTGTTTTCTTTATCTGTACTCTGTAATAGTTTCTCACGCAAAGGTATTGGGGAACAGACTGTTGTTTTATAGTCACTCACGAAAAGAAAAATAGAATGTAATCACATTGTAATTTCTATGCTGGTTGAAAGATTTTGCTGGGATACATAAGCTATGGGAGAAAAAATAAAGTATATATTGGAGTTTGCTCCATTCACCAACTATGTGTATGTGTGTGTGTGTGTGTGTGTGTGTGTGTGTGTGTGTGTGTACACGCACACACATATATATACATATGCATGTGTGAAATGCTTGGAGCCTGCTTCTTGGAACTTTGTTCCATCCATTCAATGTGTTAATATGTATGTGTGTGTGTGTGTGTGTGTATGTATCTGTATGTGTGAAGTTACTGGAGCCTGCTTTGTTTCATCCACTCAGTGTGTGTGTGTGTGTGTGTGTGTGTGTGTGTGTGTGTGTGTGTGTGAATTTTCTCTCTTTCCTTTTCTTTCTCCCCAGCCCCTAAAGACTTAGAAAAAAACGTTCAGGGTTTTCCCCACTGGCCAGAGGGAGCGCTGGCCCCAGCGAAACAAGTTTTGCTCCCTCACACAGAGAAAAAGGTCTACTGACTATTCCTCTCCTGGCTGGCTTGCACATGCCCAGATGTGAGCACTCACCTCCACCTGAGTGACATTGACGACCAACACCACCACCATCAGCACCACAAACAGATAGCAGAAGACTCGTAGTTTGAAGAAGTTGGTCCACATTGTCCGGCTGTGTCCTGATGACCCATGGCCGACACCACATTACTTTCGCCGTCAAAGCTCCATGTCTCTGTTCACTCTGAGCCGTGAATGAGCATCCCGTTTAACTTGTGGCCATTCTGCCAGTCCTCTTCAGAGTTCTGTAGAGGAGAGACTGCAACAATTCAAAAGGCATGTTCTGTACAATAAACAAAAGAAATGAAACTCTCACCAACTGCAACAGAAGTTCATTTCCTTTCATCGGCCTTATCCAAGGTCCTGTCACAAAAACAGAGGAAAGGGCCTGGGGACAGTCAGATAGTATCTCCTGGGGACAGTCATATAGTATCTCCTGGGGACCTTAATGCCTCCTCTCTAGATAATTGTTTCAGTTTCCTTTTTCAACTCTACTCAGAGATGGTAATTGTTACTTTATAACTATGTTACTTATAACTTTTAATAGGAAAAAAAAGTTTTCAAACTCAGACACTGTGAAGTAAAAGTAAACATTAAATTTCTAGAGTCTTTTTTAATTGATCCTTTGTGAATTTTTACACCCCAATGATTTTACTTTTATTTTACATGCATTGGTGTTTCGCCACCATGTGAGGGCATCAGATCCCCTGGAACTGGAGTTACAGACAGTTGTGAGCTGCCGTATTGGTGCTGGGAATTGAACCTGGGTTCTGTGGATGAGTAGCCAGTGATCTCAATCAGTAGCCATCTCTCCAGGGCCAACTTTCCAGAGTTTAACTAAGTAAAATCGCCTCACTTCCCTTACAGGTTAAGTTATACACAGTACCATACTCGCAATATGTCAAGAGTGTTAGGAGGAGGCCTCGTGTTAGTCTAAAGAGTTCCAATCAGAACACTCCGCCAACCACCCTGACCCACAGGAAAGCCAGACTACCACAGTCTCCACAGTAAGACAGAAACCAGCCTTTGGTTTACAGGTTCCCACAACAGGTCGTCTCTGTTCTCCTTCATCAGTGACAAGACATAGGAAGAAAGACACTCACCCTGAAGATGTGTGTGTGTGTGTGTGTGTGTGTGTGTGTGTGTGTGTGTGTGTGTGTGGCGTGGGGAGACAGCTTGAAGAATTTGTAAGAGATCCTGATTCTTTGATCACAGATGTTTCTTGGTAAAGGACTGGAGTCTTGTAGCAAATTCAAAATGTTCTCTCAGTGGCTGGTTGTAGGCTGTTTTTCCTGCGGTTGGGTTTGGGGAGTGGGGTATTTCTAATCAGTACTGACTTCAATTATTTCATCACTCTGATAATATCATTTTTATGACATTTATGAGATTATAACTTCTCGTTTTATAGCAGAAACAGATAGCTGCATATCTTATTTTTGTAGAAAAGTAAACAATAATACACAAGTTTTTCCAAAAGGAAAAACCAAAGAACAATTGATCTAAACCCTTCCAAACAATATATAACTATAACTATATATTATATAGCTATATATATTATATATTGTTTATATATATATAAACAATTCACTAGAATATATAGTAATTTCTGTGGAGAATCTTTTTTTTCTTGTAAACCATGGGAATTTCTGATTCCAGAATGGATTAGTTTTTTGTATTAATGTAAGGACATTTTGTTACTTTCTGTAAAACAAAAATTAAAGCATCCACACTGATGACAATGTATACGGCTTTAAACTCCAGCTATGCAGGAACTGGAAGAATGTCAAGCAATTTACTTAGTTATTAAACTTTTCAGGGAAAAAGTCTTAAAGGGCTGCAAGAGTTCTCTCATCTCTAGTCATATAGTCTCTCTCTCTCCCTCCTCCTCCTCCTCCTCCCCCTTCCCCCTCTTCCCCTCCCTCCTCCCCCCTCCCCCCCGCCCCCGCCCCCTGTACATTTCCACCAAAGGACACGTAAAGAGGAAGTAACTGTTTCTGTTTTCGAAACGTGCGTTATAGGGTGAAGGTTCCAGTTAAGGGACACCTTGAATCGCTTTCCAGCTTGGCTTTTGCCGTTGCCCTCTACAAATGAATTCTCTTTATACCTTAGTGAGCCAACACCTCTTCAGTATGTCCACAGCTTAGGCTTGAACTTTGGCGTTGCTTGCTTGGAGACCCTTGTTAATATTTGCAGCCGTCTAAATATGCATGACCCAGAGAGTGGCATTATTGGGAGTGGGGGTGGGCTTTGAGACCCTCCTCCTAGCCACGTGGGAGTCAGTTTTCTCCTATCTGTCTTTGAATCAAGATGCAGAACTGTCAGCTCCTCCAGTCCCATGTCTGCCTAGACTCTGTCATCCTCCCGCCTTGATGATAATAGACTGAACCTCTGAACCTGTAAATTAGCCCCAGTTGAATGTTGTTCTTTATAAGAGTTGCCTAGAGACTGCCATATCCGGGGATTCATCCCATAATCAGCTTCCAAACGCTGACACCATTGCATACACTAGCAAGATTTTGCTCAAAGGACCCAGATATAGCGGTCTCTTGTGAGACTATGCAGGGGCCTAGCAAACACAGAAGTGGATGCTCACAGTCAGCTATTGGATGGATCACAGGGTCCCCAATGGAGGAGCTAGAGAAAGTACCCAAGGAGCTAAAGAGATCTGCAACCCTATAGGTGGAACAACAATATGAACTAACCAGTACCCCCACCCCCTCTGGAGCTCGTGTCTCTAGCTGCATATGAATCAGAAGATGGCCTAGTTGGCCATCAGTGGAAAGAGAGGCCCATTGGTCGTGCAAACTTTATATGCCCCAGTACAGGGGAAAGACAGGGCCAAGAAGTGGGAGTGGGTGGGTGGGGGAGCGTGTGGGGGACTTTTGGGATAGCATTGGAAATGTAAATGAAATAAATACCCAATAAAAAAAAGAACATTAAAAAAAAATGTTGCCTTGGTCAGGGTGTCTCTTCACAGCAACGGAAACCCTAACTAAGACGATGTTTATGTATACACTTTAATCTTCATTTCTTATCATTCTGCACTGAAATGCAGACGAGCTGACATCATCCTCTGAACTTAGAAGGGATTCATCTAAATTATAATCTACTATTTAATTTTTTAATTATTTTTTAAATTATTTTTATAATTTATGTGTATCTGTGTGTCCATGTATACCACAGCGCATACACCTGTGGATGTCAGAGGACAACTTATAATAGTTAGTTCTTTCCTCCCATGGGGGTCCTGGAAACTGAACTGAACTTTCAAGGCAAGAAGGTTTTCCTGCTGGGTAGCCACCTCCAACCCTCTTCTGTTATTTTACTGGGTATTTTCTACACCAGCTACTGTTACTGTTCTTCTCATTCCTCAGTTATTTTGATTTTCCCCTGGAAAGCCTGATCAGATTTACTCTCTTTATTGTTTAGAGGTGGATCAGAAAGAATCCGTTTTTTACAACGCCACTTTCTGCTGCCTCTTCACTGTTCCCTCCCAGACTCCAGCCGAAAGGTTCAGCTCTACACAGACACTGATAGTGGCTCCAGTCTGATAAAGTGTGTGCCAGTGCTGATAAAGGCTTCCTTAAAGTACCTACTGCACCGGGAGCCTTTGGCTGGAAATCAAACACACACTATTATAGACCTTAGTGAGAGACGAGGGTATACATTTAGAAACAGGTAAGACACATTGTTTAGTGTAAGCTGAGGGTAGTTGCTACCTTGTAAAGGTAGGCTCTTCAGTGATTAGAAGTGATAATTCTGTAAAAAGGAGCCAGTGAGGTGACTCAGCAGGTAAAAAGTGCTTTCTGACCAGCCCAGCAGTCTGGTCCCCCAGGAGCCACAAGGTAGAATCTCATTCCAGCGTTTGGCCTTGGCCTTTGCTCTCTGCAAATGAATTTTCTCCTTTTCCAAACTCAAGTCTAAGTGAGTTTGATTTTTTTTTTTTTTTTTTTTTTTTGGTTTTTCGAGACAGGGTTTCTCTGTGTAGCCCTGGCTGTCCTGGAGCTCACTCTGTAGACCAGGCTGGCCTCGAACTCAGAAATCAGCCTGCCTCTGCCTCCCGAGTGCTGGGATTAAAGGCGTGCGCCACCACGCCCGGCTGCAAATGAATTTTCTTTACACCTTAGTAAGCCAACACCTTTGCTGGGTCTGCTCTTCGTATGTCTACACCTTAGGCTTGGATCCTTTGGCATCGCTTACTTTGAAACCCTTGATATCCCTTAGATACAGTATACAGTATACAGTCAAGTAGAAGAACCACTAAATAGAGTGGCCAGGGGGTATTGCTTACTTCAGTTGAGGGCCAGTGGTACTAAAATGAACTTTGAATTGTGCCTTGCCATGGTCTCTCAGGACAACTGGATTCTGGAACACTAGGATCAACCATTCCCTCTTCAGTGACCTTTCTTCAGCTCCTTTCTCAGTAGCAGATTACACACTTGGTCAACCCAGAAGAAATTATGAAAACAACAGACATGGAAAGAAGACAGTAAGCCCAGTCAAAAGGGGACAGAGCCCTCACACTGCTGGGTAAAAGTATGGTGTGCCCTCCCAGAGAGGAATCAAACAGTCAGGAGGGTCCGGGCAACCTGCCAGATTCTAAGACACCCTAATAATCCAAATGACACATAATGCCTACAGGAAGAGAACACAATCACCAGGCAGTGCGGTTCTTTTATCCATTGGGAACACGGCAATAATCTATTGTTGATGAAAAGCACGGGGGGGGGGGGATTACACTTTCATATACATTTTTGCAAAATCCTGCCTCACAACCTCTCTGAGCACCACCGCTCTTCTGAACTTGAGTCAAGCAGGGACAGAACACAAGCCAAGATCTCAACATCCCACAGAGGACTGTCACACACTCGTTCCTCCCTGCATGACTATTCTGATGCCTCCAAAACTGCAGCTCAGTAAAGCCTGGGTAGTCCAAAGTATGACGAGACAACAAGATAAGCAGCTGGCGCCACAGCAGCGATGAGACTGGCGATAGGGACCAAGTGCAGTGTCGCCAAGCTCTCTGCACTGGGAGTGGAAAAAAGAAGAGAAGTAAGGGGTGGGGTGGGGGGGAGGAGAGGGGCCTGATTGCGCTCTCGGGTGCAGGTCACCTGAGGTGCCTGCTACCAGGCGCTGCGGCGCTGCAGCAAGTGGAGAAACTGAGGATGGAGATGTTCAGGCTCGCCCTGCATCCTCTCTGCAGCGGCTCGGATCATCCGGACCTTGGCAGTCGCAGCCCAGGGCTGAAGCTCTGCCTGCGTCTTCGGTCGGGGCCTCGGCTCCCGGGCTCTGGAACGCAGTTGGGACTCCCGGGGCCGCAGCTCCCTACACCGGGCCGGGGACGTTAGGGACCCGAGGTCCGCGCGCGGAACACAGGGCTCTGCAGCTTCGGGGCGCAGGAGGCACGCCGCACCCGGCGCTCTCCGGACAGGCTCCGCCCCGCCGCGCGCTTAGTCGCAGCTCGCACTCACCCGGTCTCCGGTCTCGCTCGCCGCTCGCCCTCCCACGGGATGTGGACGCTCCGATCCGGGGCCTCCGCGCCAAGCTGTTCTCTCCCCGCTTCCTGACCGCGCTACGGCGCCTCACCCCCGACCCCCGGCTACGATTGGTCCGACTATGGGCGGGGCGGGGCGGAGCGGGGATGTTGACTGACAGCCGCGCAAGCTGAGTGATGTGCCCAGTGGCGAACACAAGGAGTTGGCACTGCCTGTGCTACCCGACCGCCCCAGGGAGCTTGGGTTCGGATGACTGTGTACCTCTGGAGATACACTCTAACCCGAGGGCTGGACCCTTTTGGAGACACAAATACAGATGACCTTCGGACATCAGCCTTTCCCCGGAGCGTCCCCTCAACCGGTTCTCTTCCTGAGAACTAACCACAATGCTGGCCTAGCAGTGGCGGAGCTGCTGGTACCAGAGAAACACTGCTTGCCAAACGTGAGCATAGAGATAGCAGGGTCTTGAAGCTTCTCTCTTTGAAGTTAGTCTCTTGGCAAAAGCGCCAGGATATTCCACCCAAACCACCCTCAATGCTGGATTACCCTAGTTTGGACGTTTTATGTCAAAAGCAGCTTGGTGAATCTGAGATACTGAGAGGAGTTTCTAGAGGACAAAAAGGCCCGTGTGGGACAAAAGACGTTCCTGGTTTAGAGCACAGTGGGGTTGGACGTACTTTTAACCTAAGCAAAATGCTGGGGGGTTGGGGGGAGTCTGGGGCTGGAGAGATGGCTCAGCGGTTAAGAGCACTGGCTGCATGCTCATCCAGAGGTCCTGAGTTCAATTCCCAGCAACCACATGGTGGCTCACAACCATTTGTAATGAGATCTGACGCCCTCTTCTGGTGTGTCTGAAGACAGCTACAGTGTACTCATATACATTAAATAAATAAATCTTTTTTAAAAAAAGTTTAAAACAAAAAGAAAAAGTTTGCCCTCAGACTTAGTCCCAAGTTGAAGTAGAATCGATATAAATTACAACTGTCATTAATTATCATTATATTTATTGACAATGGAGCTATAAGAGCCTGAGGTCAGGAAGAACAGAAGCAAAACAACTGTCTTCAGGGCATAAGACCACTGTGTTCATGAACGCAGAGCACCTGTGCTTGCCTCTACAAGACTTGAACAAAACCAACCCACCAACATTCTCACATGGCAGGACAAAGGGTTCATGTGTGCATACACACGCGCACGCACATACACACACACATTAACTGAAGACCCAATGACGGCATCTGGGAGCAGGAGATACTGTGCAAGGCTCTGGGCTTGATCCACCCCACCCCCACTCCTGGCCCCCCATCACCATCAGCTAGCTGAACATGCTTCCATTTCCTGAACCCATGCACTGAGCAGCAGTGAGGGACAGAGAGCAAGTGGCATCGCTATTGTCAGTCTGCCTATGCCTTGAGGTTGAGACCCTGGTGTTACAGTCCCTTTTGTAGGCCTTCATCAGCATCCTTAACAGACAGCCATGTACACTACAACTCTCAGTCTGGGGTCTGAGACTGTCAGACCCTGAGGATTTGCTACATCTCTGGTTCCAGGGATGAGCATGTTCCCTTTTGTGAGGGGGGTTGGTTTTTTACAGCCTTTTTCCAGCTTTAAGTTCTGGTTTCTCTATGCCCACTTCTCTTCCTGCTCTGGGGTTGCTTCAGCTCATCAACTGCTTTCTTCATATGTTCAGGCAAGCCATTGCCTAAGGCTGACTTTTTCACAACTTGATAGCTTTTGCTGGCCTGAATGCTGGGTGGTTGCCTCTCTTGAGGCTACCTTCAGAGACCAGGCCACACACCGAAGCTCAAGAGTAATGGCTCAGGAAATGGAAGCATGTTCAGCTAGCTGATGGTGACAGGGGCCAGGGAAGCAGGTGGAATGGATCACACCCAGAGCCTTGCACATAACAGCTGGCATAATGGGGCACACCTTTAGTCCCAGCAGAGGCAAGTGGATGTCTGTGGTTTCAGAGGCCAGCCTGGGTCTACATAATTGAGTTCCAGGACAGCCAGAGCTACAGTGAAACCCTGTCTCAAAAACAAACAAAAGAAAGAAAGAGAGAGAGAGAGAGAGAGAGAGAGAGAGAGAGAGAGAGAGAGAGAGAGAGAAAGGAAGGAAGGAAGGAAGGAAGGAAGGAAGGAAGGAAGGAAGGAAGGAAGGAGGGGAGGGGAGGGGAGGGGAGGGGAGGGGAGGGGAGGGGAGGGGAGGGGAGGGGAGGGGAGGGGAGGGGAGGGGAGCTGGGGAGGAGAGGGGAGGGGAGAGGAAAGAGAGAAGAGAAGAGAAGAGAAGAGAAGAGAAGAGAAGAGAAGAGAAGAGAAGAGAAGAGAAGAGAAGAGAAGAGAAGAGAGGAGAAAAGAGAAAGGGGAGGGGACGGGAGGGGAGGGGACGGGAGGGGAGGTAGGGAGGGGAGGGGAGGTAGGGAGGGGAGGGGAGGGGAGGGGAGGGGAGGGGAGGTAGGGAGGGGAGGGGAGAGGAAAGAGAAAAGAGAAGAGAAGAGAAGAGAAGAGAAGAGAAGAGAAGAGAAGAGAAGAGAAGAGAAGAGAAGAGAAGAGAAGAGAAGAGAGGAGAAAAGAGAAGGGGGGAGGGGAGACCTACTCAGCACCATGCATTGTGGCAGGTGGAAGACATCCAGAGGCCCACCTGCCTATGTCCCAGCCCTCTGTGGTACCACTACAATGTCCGAGTATGTGATGGCAAGATGGGAAAAGGAAGGGAAGGAGGAACAGCCTGATGTGAATAATCTGAGATGTCACCTAAGGCTATGGTGAAGTCCCAATCCATGCTGCCAAGAGAGTCAGACGTCGGTGTCCATGTCTATAGCCCATGTTACTACCAAACAAAGGCTACGTAGACATTTCGGGTCTGGTCTGAACCTTGAGACCATATTGATGTCCAGGACTGTCCAGAATTGGCCCCACCCCTTGCCTGGAGCAGGAGAGCTGGCCCTGGTGGTGTGGACACAGGAGAGCTGATGGGCAGCCAAACTCAACTCCCATCCGGGCCCATATCCAGAGCTTTGAGCTGGCCCACCTCAACATCTACTCTATCTATGAACTGCTGGAGCATGTGAAGGCCTGGTCCTGAAGGATCTCCATGACTCAGGGCAATAACAGGATGTCCGAGAGTAGGCCCGTTGAGGATCCAGTATTGGTAGTGTAGCAGAAGCCAGAGGCCTCCAAACCAGACCAATGACTCATTACATTGGACATTTGCAAGGAAAGGTGTTCAGACACACTGCAGCTGCCACACACAGCGAGATGATTTTCCTTTGTTCTTCTTTCTTTTACTGTTTGTCAGTTTTCTTTTGGGGAGGAGGTTGCAAGGTTGGAAAGCAGATAAAAGGGACAGGGAGATGAGTGGGATGCGGGTGCATGATGGGAAATACACAAAGAATCAAAACAATTTTTAAAAAAAGAAGAAGAAAAGGGAAGGAAAAGAAAGAATATGGAGAGTAGGTAGGTATCATATGCTGGGCACAGGAAAGATCAAGGATCACCAGCCAGAGGACATCCATTCGTGAGTACGAAGGGCAGGCACCTTCAGAGGCTAAGGCATGAGTTAATATACCTTCGACATACCTGTGCCTTTATTCTCAGCTAAAACTTTTTGGTCCTCTGCTGACAAGATGGCTCAGTGGTTACGAGCCCTTGCTCTAGAAGAGGACCTGGGGTGAGTTTCCAGCACCTCCACACGTGGTGTTTCACACTATTGGTAATACTGTGATGCGCAGACTCACATGCAAACTAAACACCCATTTTTTTCTTTTTCTTTTTCTTTTTCTTTTTCTTTTTTTTTTTTTTTTTTTTTTTTTTTTGGTTTTTGAGACAGGGTTTCTCTGTAGCCCTGGCTGTCCTAGAACTCACTCTGTAGACCAGGCTGGCCTCGAACTCAGAAATCCGCCTGCCTCTGCCTCCCGAGTGCTGGGATTAAAGGTGTGCGCCACCACGCTCGGCTAACACCCATATTTTTACACAAGTAAAAATACATCTTTAGAAAAGCAAACACTAAAACCATCATCCAAAAATTATTTATAAAACTTTATAGCACAGGCTGATCACGTGCAGAGGCATTTCTGTCCATGATTTTAACATGATCTAGAGCTAAGCATACCTAAAATATGTCCATCGTTTCTTTTAAATTATGACTTTACACTGACAGTGTTCAGGAATGTACTTCTTTCTGTTTGTTTTGTTTTGTTGAAAGGGTTTTGGTGTAGCCCTGGCTGTCCTGGAATTCACTCTGTAGGCCAGGCTAGTCTTAAACTCAGAAATCCACCTGCCTCTGCCTCCCGAGTGCTGGGATTAAAGGTGTGTGCCACCATGCCCAGATAGGAATCTACTTCTTAACTGAGCACATTTCTAAATGAACTCACCCTCAAATGACTCCATAGAGGTTCCTGGGATAAACTCCCAGTGCTTCTTTTGTGGAGAAAGGACAATGCTTTGGGAAGGACTCTCATGCTTTCTTTCTTTTTTTTTTTTTATTTTTGTTTTTGTTTTTGTTTTTTCGAGACATGGTTTCTCTGTGTAGCCCTGGCTGTCCTGGAACTCACTCAGTAGACCAGGCTGGCCTCGAACTCAGAAATCCACCTGCTTCTGCCTCCCAAGTGCTGTGATTAAAGGTGTGCGCCACCACTGCCCGGCCCATGCTTTCTATATACGATGTCAATACTCTAAATTTTCTGAAGTAAAATTGTTCTAAACTTTATCTACCGATTAACTGTGAGCACAATGAGCTAATCACTGAAATAACCAGATATCACACCTAAATGTATAAAGCTTTTATTTCAAATTAGACAGACTCAAATACAAATGAAGAGCACAATATAAAATAGAAAGCCTTCATAAAACAGACGTCAGCCACCTTAAGTCTTACTGTTTATACTAACATTGAAAAAAAAATCAAGAAATAGTGCAAAATCAAATTATTTTTAAACTCTTCTTGCCGACACTAATGATATTCTGGAACACAGGGCTGCGATGTCGGAAAGTGGTACTGTGCTTGTCTAGCATGCTAGCACCACACACACAAATTATTACAAAACATCCAAAGAAATGTACTAACAAGGCCACTCTAAGGAGTAATGCCCTCTATCCACTAAAATTAATAAAAAGAATTAAAGTCCAGTGCGATTCCCACCCATTAACAAGAAGAAGCGCCTTGTCCTATAAAGACGAGGGTCAGTTTCTCTCCAGGACTATGAGGCCCACCTTGTTCACATGATGCTTAACTGCAATATGGCACAATAGACTTTATCACCAAAATTCTCAATTTAAACGTTTCTGTGCCTATAGTCCCAACTACTCTGGAGGCTGAGGCAAGAGGATCATTTGGGGCCAGGAGTTCAAGACCAACCCTAGACAACATAATGAGACCCTCACCTCAAAAAAAGAAAAAAAAATTGAAAATGTTCCTTACAAACTACTTCTGCTTCACTTCAAGAACAAGGGCGCCACAGCTGGGCATGGTGGTGCTCGCCTTTAATACCAGCACTTGGGAAGCAGAGGCAAACAGAATCTCTGAGTTCTAGGCCAGCCTGGTCTACTGAGTGAGTTCAAGGACAACCAGGGCTTTTTAGACAGACCCTGTCTCAAAAAAATAAAAGTACTATGTATTTAAAGTTAAAAACATAACTACAATAAACTTCTTTTAACACAGATGTGGCAAAATAAAAATATACATTAATCCCAGCACTTGGGAGTCAGAGGCAGGCGGATTTCTGAGTTCAAGGCCAGCCTGGTCTACAAAGTGAGTGCCAGGACAGCCAGGGCTACACAGAGAAACCCTGTCTCGAAAAAAAAAACAAAAACTAAGACAAAAACAAAACAAAGAATATACATTAAACAACCATATAACTGAGCCTCATTTTTCTTTATGAATGGGAACTAAACCAATGACTACTTTCCCCTTCCCACTTCAGGAAAAATATATATTATTATTAGAAATCCAATCTTAATATTTTACATAAAAAAAAACCAAGGGAGATAGTATAATATTTAAAGCTGTATATTCCTGAAAGCATTTATGAAAAGTAGAAGACTTGCCATAAATAGATGACAGAAACGTTATGATGCTTGTGTTTAGGAAATAATCTAAACTAAATCCAGGGAAAACATACACTCGAGAACAGCACCGTATAATCAAAGAACAGGGTTATTTACAAATAAACAACCATGTGGCCAAACATTTTCTAAAACATGCATATATAGTGTCCTATATAGCTAGACATATAAGGGCAAACTATCTGAATACTATCAGCTGTCATGATTAGATCTTTCTCACACCGGAGTGTAAAATTCTTACCATCTGTTGCTCTATAAAAGGCAACATGAAGCATCAAATTCAGTATTTCTTGAGAAAATTTTATCTACTTTGGTCATCTATAAGATTAGCTGTTATCAAATAAATGATTAAGATACAGTGATTCTTTCGTACAGTTTTAACTTTACTATTGCTGTTGATGGCCCAGGTTAGCCCGAATCTCACTATGTAGCTGAAGGTGGCCTTGAACTCTCAGATCTTCCTGCCTCGGCATCCCAAGTGCTGTGACTACAAGCATGTATCACTAAGGCTGTGATGCTGCATGCCTTTAATTCGAGCACTCATTAGGCAAAGGCAGGAGGATCTCGGAGTTAGAGGCTAGCCTGGTCTACAGAGCCACGTCTCAAAAAACAAAAAACAGAAAAAAAAAAAAAAAAAACGAAGTGTGTACTGCCATTTCCGACTGCTATTATTGCTTCATACAAACAATTTTAAGAAAGTCCCATTTGTTTTTTTTGGAGAACATTCATTCAAGGTTCTGAAAGATTTAGCTGTTTGCTACAACTCTGCCATTAAAGGGCCTCTCTTAAAAGCTGTTTTTCCTGTTTAAAATGCAGCAACTCACTCATTCCTGTAAAGATGAACAGAGACGGTGATGGAAAGCTTGAGATATGCAAACATGTTTCCAGTTTGCTGCTGACTACCACAACCTTACACAGGCTGGTTATCATCCCTGGGTTCTGTTTCTTCTTCAAAATAAAATAGTCAGTCCCTGCTATAAGGCCAGCATCTCTTTTACATTGTATAATAATAATAGTGATGATAACAACAACAACAATAATGGCAATAATCTCAAGATTCCTTCTGATTTTCACATGGTATGACGAGTTTTTTGGGGGGAGGGTTTTTTGGGGGGAGGGGGTAGGAGGCTTGGGGGGTTGTTTGGTTTGGTTTGGTTTTTTGAAACAGGGTTTCTCTGTGTAGACCAGGCTGGTCTCAAACTCAGAGATCTGCCTGTATCTGCCTCGCACAGGCTGAGATTAAAGACATGTGCCACTATTGCCTGCCTATATGGTCCGAGTTTATGCTTCTGCAGTAATTCCAAGTGATAATCAAATACTCCATAATATGAGAATGTATCGGAGTCAAAGCAGCACAGCTGAACAAAAATCTCTCATCAAAAAAGCCAAGTTCAAAGTTCAACTTCCCAGACTCCCTAGTCTGTTCCCTTCCCAGCCAGGCTAATAAATAATCCAGAGTCAAATAAATTACTATCTCTTAGTTACATAAGTTACCTTTAAATTATATAAACCAATAAAAATACGTTAGGTCTCTGCCTTAGTTTTCCTACATTCTGGCATATTGCATTTTCACCAATATTCAAGATTCTCTGCAGCTCGAAGCAGGTTACTTCACATTCCCATACTTCTAAACTGAGATAAAATAAGAGAGAGGTAGAGCAGAATATGAATAATTAGCATATTCTGCCAAGTTTTTCACAAAAAAAAAAAAATATGTTGAATGCCATTTTCAGACTAGAAAGCCAGACAAAAGAACAATAAGTTCTGCTGACAGTGTCTATCAGACGAAATGGCTGGATCTGCCATTACTTAAGAAAAGGAAGAAGCAACTATACCAGAACCTCGCTCTGGGACGCTCAACCGTGGCGCTGGAGCCACTTTTCTGAAATCAATGGGCCGTGAAACAGTTTTGGTGCTACCGCAGTGAAATGCTTTTCTTTACCTGTGGGCAGCAAATGAGGCACTTAACTGTAAAAATAGAAAAATAAGAAAAATTCTTATTGCCTATTGAAAAAGGAATAAAAAAGGTAGGGTTGAGGGATGGCTTACAAACACCTGTCAGCTCCAGGTTCAAGGGAGCTGACACCCACCTCTGGCTTCCTCCAGCAGGCACACACACACATAAATACTCTCCCTTGCACATTTACACACACAAATTCTCACACACAAACACACACACTCTCTCTTCTCTCACACACACATACAAGCTCTCACACATACACAGCACACACATATATACTCTCTTACACATGCATACTCTCACACATACACACATATTCTCATACACAAACACAGACACTATCACACACACAAACACACACATACAAATTAAGTATTTGTAAAGAAATGCAAAATTATAAAAGGTAATTATTATTCAGAGTTAACTTTTCAGTTTTAGTCAATCAAGCATTCAATAGTACACATCCATACTAGAGGAAATAGTTTGAACTCAAGACTTGCTCTGTTTATAAAACCCAGAAAACATGTCCTTGTCAAAGGACTCTGGATTTCTGAGAATGAAATGCAAGCCTTCTCAACCTGAGTGCTATGTAGTTATGAATTCAGCTCTCCATAATGTAGAGCTGTTCTTCTCAGCAAGTACCACGTGGTCCTCAACTCTATTCTGGAAGGACCAGAACTTTTGCTTTTATATACTTTCAATTAAAGGGCTCTAATGGCTTTAATAGAATAATGGATGATATTAGCACCTACTTTTAGAGAACTGTCAGAATTTTAAAACAGTTGCTTGTCCACAGTTGGAACAATCAGATCTGTGCTGTGCTATTTAATGACAGCAGAACATTCTAAGAGATATAATGCCAAGCCCCTAAATGTCACCTTTGATTGACAGGTAGCCCTTCACATTCAAACACAATATTATTATTCCTGAAGATTTTTTTTATTATTTTCTTTTCTTTTTTCTTTTCTATGGTTGTTGTTGATGCTGCTGCTTTTACTGTTTTGTTGGGGTTTTTTGGTTTGTTTTGAGACAAGGTCTCACATGGAGCCCTGGCTGACCTGGAACTCACTAGTAAACCAGGTTGTCCTTGAACTCATGGGAGCTGCCTGTTTCTGCTTCCCAAGCACTGGGATTAAAGGCATGTGCCACCAAGCCCAGCTTGATTGATCTTTTCTTAGTCACCAGTAAATTGTCCTTCAAATATGGCACTTTTCAGAGATTAGATAAAAAAAAAATTCTTTAGGAAAAAAACAACATTTGCAGTCTATCAGGATTTTAAACGTTCTTCACTAAGGGACAAAGGTCACGAGTGAAATAAGGACTGAGACACAGCTCCATGGGGCAGAATTTACCCAGTATGCACAGGGCTGTAAGTCCTGTGGTCCACAGACACACACACACACACACACACACACAGTGTAGCTTTGGCTCTTCTGGTGAAGTATATATAGAAATAAAGCAAGAACATAATGATGAATACATATTGATTTCTTACAATCTATTTCTTCCCAAAGTACTGGCACATAAATGTCAATAGCCTAAAAGAGTACATAATGAAAAGAGACATTTGAGCAGCATGGTTCCAAGTGACTAACTCTATGTCTCCTTTCTCCATATCAGAGGGAAAGATACTTGCCCAAGCAAGCTTGATCTTAATCCTGATGGAACACCTTTCTTCAAAACTGATCCACAAATTAGCTAATGTTGGTCATGAGGCAATTTAATCACCCACTTAAAAGTCTTGCACTAAAAGATCTGGGAGTTAGGTGAGCAGCTCAGTGGCCGGGCACATGCTTACCATTCTCCAGGCTCAGACTTTTAACTGCCAGCACGCACGCACGCACGCACGCGCACACACACATGCACACACACACACATGCACACACACACACATGCACACACACACACATGCACACATACACACATGCACATACACACTAAACCTTATTCTCCCTAAGTGTTCTTATACAAGAAGACTTTCCTTAACACAGAGGGTGGAAAGCCACGGTTTTAGTCCAAGGAGACTGCCTGGGAAATTTCACTTGTCCATAGCCCTCACCCTAGCCGTGCCTTACATATTCCATCCCTGACCATGTGACTAACAAGAGCCAAGTTCTTCTACTTAAATCACCAAAACTACTGCAAGGAACTGTTCCTGAAAGGCAGTACGGATGTAAAGGAAACATTATTGGTATAATTATTAAGAAATAAAGTGCATATGCCTTTTAATATCAATATTGTTTAGTACAGTAGTACAATGAAAATGAAGATGTAGTTCAGTAGCTAATATCCAAAAAGTGTGGGACAAGGATACAAGTTGTATATAAATAATAACAAAATGGGGGAAAGGGTAGCTCCCCTGCAAAAGAGACACTTGAAAACATAAGAAAATCGAATTGAAATTCGGGTCCCCAGTAAATCAGACAGGCTGCACACTCACATGCAACCCCTGAAAGGCAGCGTCACACTCCGGAAGCTGCCCTTGGGCTTCTTCGTTTAACTGACAATTCTCTGGCGTCTGGCTAATTTCATCCTGTGAAGTAGAAGCCACTCTATGACTCTCACTGTCAGAGGAGGCGTCTAACCTTTCCGGAGAACAAGCGAGGTGACGCTTACCGTCTCCTGCCACATCGTCAGAATCGGCCGCCTCTGCGGCATCGTCCAGCTGCTGGACCGAGGTTAAATACTGTTGGAGCAATGTGTTGTCCTGCTCGCTGGCTGAGCTCTCCCTACTGCAGTCACTGTGCTCCTCGGCTGTGGCCTCTGAGTCCCGGTCTTTGATGCATTTCACCGTGTCAGCGGAATTCCCCAACACGGAGTTTTCGCTGCTTTCTACCGAACTCTTTTCAAAATCCAAAGAATCCTGCAGACAGGGAACTTGCTCTGTCAGGGAGGAGTGAAACCCAGAGTCGGGAAAGTCTGGCGCTGATCTCCCTTGCGCAGCTTCGTCCTCAGCAACGAGCCAATCCGAACTCTGATCCGAAGAGGGGTCCTGATGTTGTGGAAATAACGGGGGCTTGGGTGACACCAGAGTGCTTGATATAGGAGGCCCATCAGTCTGCCAGGAAGCCAGACGCTGTTCCACTGTCTGCTGCCAAGCTTGTAGAGATCTTACCTGGAAACCAGGACACACAGTTTTAGTAGAAAGTAAATAGCCTGTCTTTTTAAAATGTCCAGAGCTTTCCCCCCACAGAAGTCCTGCAGTTGCCTGCATTCATTACCCCTCCAACCCCTTCACAGGGCTGACCCCAGCCTAATTGGGCAGGCACAGTGTTTTATGTCCTTGGTAGCAAAGGGTAATCCCCAGCACGAGAGGAAGGCCATAGCAGTTCTGCTTCAGGGGAGAAATACGACAGCATCTTTCTTACTAACAGGTCGATAATGTGCAAAATATAGACAACATCTAGTCGATAAGGGCCGATTAGCACCTCTGAGTCTAAGTGCATCTTCTAAAATCAGTCTATTTTAGGTATAGATGCAGACATGGGGTTTCCAGTTATTTTAAAATGTAGTATTTATAACTTTCTAAAATGACTAAAAATACCCCAAGTTCTTGACAATATGACCCTTAATACTTTAAAGTTACAAAAATAATTTGAATTTTTTACTATAAAAATTGCAAGCTGAGCGGTGGTGGTGCACGCCTTTCATCCCAGCACTTGGGAGGCAGAAGCAGGCAGATCTTTGAGAGTTTGAGGTCAGCCTGGTCTTCAGAGTGAGTTCCAGGACAGCCAGATCTACACAGAGAAACACTATGTCACAAAGCAAACCAAACAAGCAAACAAAAAACAGCAACAACAAAAAAGCAAGGGTGGGAAAGGACTCAGCAGTTAGGAAGACAAGCTATTCTTGACTGTGCGAGCGCAGGTCACAACTGTACACCCACGCAGCAGGTCACATGGTCTGTATCTCCAGGTCTGAGGCTTCCACATCCACTTGTGGCCCCAAGGGCACCATACACACATAGGTCACATGCATACACTCCGGCAAAACACCCCATACCCAGAAATTTTTATTTTTTTTAATTGCAGCTGGTATAGTGCTTGCCTAGCATACACGAGGTGCTGGTTCCCAACCCCAGCACTACATAAATCAATGGGGCACACCTGTAATCCCACCACTTGGGAGATGCAGGCAGGAGGATCAGGAGTTCAAGGTCACCCTTAGCTAGAGTGAGTGTGTGGCTAGCTTGGACCACATGAGAACCTATCTCAAAAATAGAGTAAGATAAAATAAAATGAACTAGATGAAGATAGCTGGGGAGAGGAGAAAGCCAAATAGGGAAGTTTTAGTTTCACTTTGACTACTCTCCAGGGGAGGTTCTGGTCTGTTTTTTATAGTGAGACAGGTTCTCACTATACAACTCTGTGCCATCAAGGTACTTTCTGATAGTAGTCTAAAATGTATCTTTTCAGATTTTTTTTCTATATATTTTCAAATATGTATAGTTTTCATATATATTTTCAATTTTTAATTTTTCTTTAGTTCTGGAGGGGGGCACATACAGCCTGTAGGAGCTGGTCCTTGCCTCTCATCATGCGGTCCCAGGGTCCAAACTCAGCTTGGCTAGCTTGATGGCCTACAGCTTCATCCAGTGAACTAGCTCACTGGCCCTCAGAGAGCTCTGAAAACAGTGCTGCTCAACCTTCCTAATGCCCTTTCATACAGTTGCTCGTGTTGTGGTGACCCACAACCGTAAAATTATTTTCACTGCTAATTTGTAACGGTAATTTTGCTACTGTTCTAAATTGTAATGTAAGTGTCTTAGCCAGGGTTTCTATTCCTGCAGAAACATCATGACCTAGAAGCAGGTTGTGGAGGAAAGGGGTTATTCAGCTTCCATTTCCGCATTGTTGTTCATCACCAAAACTCAAACAGGGCAGGAAGCAGGAGCGGATGCGGAGGCCATGGAGGGATGTTAACTTACTGGCTTGCTCAGCTTGCTTTCTTATAGAACCCAGGATTACCAGACCAGGGATGGCACCACTCACAATGGGCCCTCCCACTCTTGATCACTAATTGAGAAAATGCCTTACAGCTGGATCTCATGGAGGCATTTCCTCAAGGAAGGGTCCTTTCTCTGTGATAACTCCAGCTTGTGACAAGTTGACACACAAAACCAGACAGTACAGTAAATGTCTGATATGTAGAATACCTTATATGCAACTCTTGTGAACAGGTTCTTTAATCCCCAAGGGGTAGAGACCCACAAGTTTTAAACCCAAATGGATGTTGAATTCTACCTTTTGAAGTTATTATTTAGCATTATCCTGAGGATCTTTCCAGTCCATATTCCTACTTCATCCATTTTAATTATCCCATAGTATTCTGTAGTACTGTTGCTTTCTGTTATTTTTATAATTTAACCAGTTCCTTACTAATGGTAAATTTAAAAAAAAAATCTTTAAAATTATCTTTTAATTTTATAAGTTGTATATAATTATAAAAACTTATTTGTTAAGATATGTCTAAGAAATTATTACTAGAAGTTTTTAACAGAGCATTTCAGTATTAGTAATACTGTTATTTTTTAAAGTTTTTTTTGTTTTGTTTTTGGTTTTGTTTGTTTTTTTGTTGTTGTTGTTTTTCGAGACAAGGTTTCTCTGTATAGCCCTGGCTGTCCTGGAACTCACTTTGTAGACCAGGCTGGCCTCGAACTCAGAAATTTGCCTGCCTCTGCTTCCCGAGTGCTGGGATTAAAGGCGTGTGCCACCACGCCCGGCATTTTTAAAGTTTTAGAGTACTAATAAAACCAAAGCCTCAAAATGACTTCAGTCGGGGCTGGTGAGATGGCTCAGCGGTTAAGAGCACTGACTGCTCTTCTGGAGGTCCTGAGACCACATGGTGGCTCACAACCATCTGTAATGAGATCTGACACCCTCTTCTGGAGTGTCTGAAGACAGGTACAGTGTACTTATGAATAATAATAAATGAATCTTTTAAAAAAAATAATGACTTCAGTCTCTGCCCCTCGCAGGCTGAAGCACTCAGGAGAGCAGGCCTGGTGGAGGGGCATGGGTGAGTAGTGGGAGCCATGTTGTCTCTCCTGGGAAAGGTGCATGATGTTCTGGGAATGCCCTCCTGGAGGCAAGGCCCTTGGAGCTGTTCTCCCACCTGGCAAGGCCCAGTGGGAACGATATCCAGAACGTCTGCTTCAATCCTAGGGAGAGGGGGCCTTGACTCTTGCTTACTTAAAAGTTAAGAAAAGACATGACTGACCAAGGCCTTTATAAATCCCTTACTAGATGGTCTCAAAAACTGATCTGTAAAGAAAGACGAGGGGTCTTGGAAACATCAACTACTTCTGAGGACTCAAACCTGCCAGTATATGGAAGAGACAGAACGTTTAAGACCTATTAAGAGAAGATAGAGCCTAAAGTGGCAGGGCCTAGAGGTCAACAGTGCATTCTCAGGACAAGTTAGTTCATTCTCAGGACAAGTTAGTTCATTCTCAGGACAAGTTAGTTCATTCTCAGGACAAGTTAGTTCATTCTCAGGACAAGTTAGTGCATTCTCAGGACAAGTTAGTTCATTCTCAGGACAAGTTAGTTCATTCTCAGGACAAGTTAGTGCATTCTCAGGACAAGTTAGTGCATTCTCAGGACAAGTTAGTGCATTCTCAGGACAAGTTAGTAAGTAAAATTTTCTGTGCTCTTAAAAGAAACATAAGTTGGATAGATTTGTCTTTGCCTTAGGTGAGGGGAACAGTAAAAGTCGATGGCAAAGTGTTAATTCTTAGTTTCTACTCTTTATGGAAAAGTTTTATATGAAGGACAATCCTATAAAAGTTGACAGATTATGGCATAAAGACAACTTAAAATCCATTGTGAGCATGTTGAATCAGAAAATAGAGAGGTTATACTTCTGTTAAAAGTTTGGATTCGGGGGCTGGAGAGATGGCTCAGCGGTAAAGAGCACTGACTGCTCTTCCAGAGGTCCTGAGTTCAATTCCCAGCAACCACATGGTGGCTCACAGTCATCTGCAATGGGATCCGATGTCCTCTTCTGGTGTATCTGAAGACAGCAACAGTATACTCATATGAAGAAAATAATCTTAAAAAAAAAAAAAAAAAAAAAAAAAAAAAGCTTGGATTCTAATTGTCTTTTACTTTGAAACTGCATGTCTGCTGCCAGCCTGTGCACAATTCACACTGGATGTGCCTGCCTGGATATAACTATTTGGCTTGCAATACAATATTTAAATCATTTGGCTTACAATATTCAGGTGCTTGACCATGACATAATCATTTGGATTATAATACTATACTGCTTAGCTATGGTAAAAGGCTACTGACCACAAGGAAATAAGGGGAACTTAAAATGAATTTTAATAAATACTTGTTGAGATTTTTGGATAATGATTAAAGAAAAATCTGAAACTGCATGTTTGAATGCTCTAAATTTCTGTATAAGTAAATTATATAATGGAGCTATTCGGGGCCAATTGCTTGACGGTCAACCAGTGGTCAGAGTCTTTTTGCTGACTCCAAATCTCTGTCCTGAATTACTGAACAAGGACTCTGGCCCCGAGGACAAAGACAGGGAGAGCTTGCCCCACCCCTCATCTGTCTTGAGATGGTGTAGGTATGATGCCCTCTGGCCTCCAGCCTCCTCACCCCTCGACACAGACGGTCACAACAGAGGGTGAGCTGACCCAGCCCCTCACTGGCTGGAGCACGGTTGCAGCACTCAGGAGAGCAGAGCAGGCCCTGTATCTCACCTGGGCAGCACAGTAGTGCTGGCCCTGGTGGAGGAGGCCCAGGCGACCCACCCCTACCCCAGGGCAAGAGTGCAGGAGAGCGACCCAGGCCTTGCTGCAGCACTCGGGAGAGTGTGCCCTGTACCAGTGGAGCTGGCTGTGGAGGCGTGAGTACCAGTGAGCTAGCCAGAGGACATGAGAACAGGAGAGCAGACCCTGCCTCCTGCTGATGGGTGGCCTGGATAAAGCAGTGCAGCAGAATAACCCTGGTGGCATGGCCAAAGGAGAGCCAGGCAGCTACCACCCAGGCCCAGATCCGGGGCTTTGAGTTGGCCTACTCCAAAATCTTCATCATCTGAGAACGTTGGGGCACACGAAAGGGCCAGTCCTATTAATCCAAAGCTGCAAGATCCCCAGGACATAAATAATCCAAGAGGAGTCCTGGTGAGGACAATATTGATGGTATCCCAGAAGCCAAAGACCTCAAACCAGACTAATGGTGCACTGCAGTGAACATTTGCAAGTGACGATGTATGGAGAGAAGGGACACACAGTGGGACACACTGTGACACACTACAGCTTCCACAAAATGTTTTCTTTTTTCTTTTTCTTTTTTTTAAAGATTTATTTATTATTATATGTAAGTACACTGCAGCTGCCTTCAGACACACCAGAAGAGGGCATTAGATCTCATTACGAGTGGTTGTGAGCCACCATGTGGTTGCTGGGATTTGAACTCAGGACCTTCAGAAAAGCAGTCCACTGAGCCATCTCTCCAGCCCCACAAGATGTTTTCTATGCTTTGTTTTGGTTTGTTGTTTTGGTTTGTTGTTTTGTTTTGTCGTTGTTGTTTGTGCATTTTTTATTTTCAAAGGACCACAGGCAGATCTGAGGGGACGAGATGAGTGGGAGTGGGGTATATGTGAGACTAACAAAGAATCAATAAGAAGTTAAAAAAAAAATAACTTTGGTCTCACTGGCTAGAAATTTTCTCTGTTCACAGATACTAGAGGAATTATCAGTAGGGGTTTACCTCGTTCCAAAGGAACCTGACAGCCTCTTCTTGCACAAAAGTCTTCACACGTTCTTCATCTCTTTCTTTTCTCAACCTACAGTGATTCAAAAGATTCATAAGGAAGAGCACTTTGATTTAAATGTCCTGTTAAAACTACTGAACAAATGCATTAGAAAGAGATTAATATCCTAATAACAACTGTTTCCACTTTTATTTAAAACCATGCTTCAAAACAGAAGCCAAATAAGATGTATCTGAAATTGAAATTCATGTATTCATTGTATAAAGTATTGCCGATGGGAGAAATGTTTGTATGAGTGTGTGTATGAGTGTGTGTATGGGGGCTGGTGAGATGGCTCAGTGGGTAAGAGCACCCGACTGCTCTTCCAAAGGTCCAGAGTTCAAATCCCAGCAACCACATGGTGGCTCACAACCATCCGTAACGAGATCTGGCGCCCTCTTCTGGAGTGTCTGAAGACAGCTACAGTATACTTACATATAATAAATAAATAAATCTTTAAAAAAAAAAAAAAATGAGTGTGTGCATGAGTGTGTGTGTGTGTGTGTGTGTGTGTGTACATACGCCTATGTATTAAACATCTCTTTATCTGCCCTTCAATTCCCAGCCAAACACAAGTTAATGGGAGGCATAGGAAAGACTGGTTAGTCAAAGCTTCCAGTTAATGATCACACCTCAATACTCAGGATCCCAGATGAGCAAGGTTCTCTCTCCTAAGGCATCAGCAGAACTAACGCAGCAGCCATCACTTTCTATTTGCCCCGTTCCTGACACTCCGGTATCACAGCCTTCTTCTATCTACTCTTTACTCTCATAAACCTCCGAGATCACTGATGGCATCTCCATTCTTAGGCCTATTCCAAGGCAAAGGCTTTCTTAGCTGCCCGTTACCATTCTGAATATCACCCTACTTTATCCTGAAGCTTGTTTTGTGTTTGCTTTTTAATTTTTGCAGGACTAGAACTAGAAACCAGGATTCTGTACATGCTAGACAGAGACTCTACCCCTGAGCTATACCTTATCCTTTCTCAGAACTTCCAACACCATTAGACACTTTCTCTAGACTCTCCAAGACATTCGATTGTGTCATCTGACAGCCCTGAATTGTAAGCGGCAAACTCCCTTATAGACTATCTTTCTTTGAACTTTTCCTTAGCCAAAACAGACCCATTTGTGCAAACATTGTAGCTCTCTGAAGCAGAAGCCTTTTTTTCTTTTATACAGCAGGATCATCCAACCGCTCCTCTCTGCTATTTCCAAGTGACTCTTCAACCTAACTTCTTGTCCTGGTTGAGTTCTTTTGCAACTTGAAACTGGCTTTCATCCCCCCACACCATTAAAGCCACTCTCGGGAAACTTACTGCGCAGTGAAGAGTAACCCGTAACAACTGGGATGTAGGATGTTTGTGCCCTGCATGTTCTGGATACAGAACAGGGAGGACAGCAACCTCCAAGCCTTGAAGTATTTACCAGAAGAGACTCTGTACACCTGAGGTATTGAGTTGCACCAGACTTACGCTAACAATGTGATTCCTAGTGAACACCCATTTCACTCCCCTGGGGCCCTCACACACATGTACCAGTTTACCTCCAGGGAACGAGAAATCTGAAAAAATCAGTCACATGAGCACACAATTCTTAAATAACCAACCCCAATAAAGACCATGCCTGAAATGCTCAGGGAAGCACCTCTGGTTGGCGCCATCACACATCACAGTGATGGGAAGGAGGTAACTGGAAGACGGCACCTGGAGGCCGCACCAGTCTCCTCTGTGATTTTCCCTAGTTTAAACTGTATGTGTCTGCTAAAATAAAGTAACTGGGAACAGAGCAATTAATGCGTTCTGTAAGTTCATTTAGCAAATTATGGAACCTGAGGACGGTCTTGAAGGTCACCACCTACAGTCACCAATAACAACCACTGGCTAAATCTAGCATCGCTTTCTCTACCCTGCAAGAAGCACCTCTCACTTCTCCTGAAATATTTTGCCCCACTGCAACTGAATATAATAAACTCTCTCGGCTGTTCCTTCTCAGGCTGCTTTGCTACTTTCTCCTAAGCAGCCCACAATAAACATCACAAGTTGGAGTATTAATGAACCCCTAAATGTCACAGGCTGGCAGTGAGGCAATCAAGTATGTCCTGGAACTGCCTTTGCCCCAGAATTTCAGTCCCTTTGGATGCCTGGTATTTTTCTTTAGCTCTTATGTCAACTACCTGGTTCTATGTGGGTTTCCTTTTGCCCCTTGTCCAGTTTTTCTACAGTATCTGCTTCTGTGTTGAGAATCACAGATGTAGTCACTCAGTATCTTTTGTGATATTACACTTATATACTTTGGCTATACACTAATTGCCATGCTGGGAAGGGAGATGCATATGATGCTCTGTACTCTCAAAATGCTTTCAGTGCATCACAGGAGATGAGGTACAGCAGCAGTGGCTGCAACACAGCTCTAAAACAACTTCAGAACCTGCCACCCCAAGCCAACAGAACAGCACAGCCTACCTCCGCACTTCATCTGTTAGGCAGACAATGTGCTCCTGCATTCTGCGTAGCCGGATTTCATAGCGCACCCCTTTGGCTTGCTGATTGTAGTTCCTGGTGTAAAAGCCTCTCCAACAGGCCTGAAGCTTAGTGGCAGCTGCATTCAGTTTCTGAAGAGTGACTTTATCTTGTCCCAAAGCAACAGGCCTCTGGGTCAAAATTCTACAGGGAAATTTCTCTGAAGTGGCAGGAGACATGGCTTCTTCACTGTTTGGTTCCGAGTGAGACGCACTGTGTCCAGCTGACTCAGGGAGAGATGTAAGACTGTGGGCATCCTCCTTCAAGATAGCACTGATGATCACTGACTTGGGACAAGGCAGCAGCCCAGTTTCCTCATTTACTTCTGTACTGATCTTACGTTTCAGCATTTCAACACAACTCTCACTCATATCCCATAAAGACTTTTCCTTGTCCTTATCCAAGTCCTGGTTTTCCAGCCCTTTTGTGAACTCATCTGCACCATCGTCATCCTCTAGGCCCAAGTTAATGCCCTGTAGCCTCAGCTCAACAGTGGGAGATACTGGAGACAGTCCCGAAGCAACTGGCATAAAAGTGGACTCCGAAGAGAGCAGACTACAGTTTAGTTTGTCCTCATCTGTCTGTATGTCTTCCAGGTGAAGGTCATTCCGAGAATATCTTGCAGCGTGTGCAGCAGCTGGGAAGTTATTCTTAACAGCGTATAACTGACCATCATTACTGCTGATACCAACCCAAGAGTTGATTTGCAGGACAGGTTCTAGAAGATTCAAGGGAATCGTTGTTGAAATCACCAAGTATTCGAAGAGCCTTCTTAATTGTATACTTAAAACATTTTATCTGCTGAGCCATCTCCCTAAGCCCTTAGTTGTAGACTTTTAATGACATTTAATCCCTAAAATATAGTAAAGTACAATAAAAACCGTTTCCTCAAACATGACTAAGATGTCAAACCAACATTTTTTTTTTTTAGATTTATTTATTTATTATATGTAAGTACACTGTCGCTGTCTTCAGACACACCAGACGCGTCAGATCATTCCGGATGGTTGTGAGCCACCATGTGGTTGCTGGGATTTGAACTCCGGACCTTTGGAAGAGCTAAGAGCTGTCGGGTGCTCTTACCCACTGAGCCATCTCACCAGCCCCAAACCAACATTTTTAAGAAAATTAATTTCTTGTCGCTGGAGAGATGGCTCAGTGGTTAAGAGGATTGACTGTTCTTACAGAGGTCCTGGGTTCAATTCCCAGCACCCACATGGAGGCTCACAACTGACTATACTCCAGTTTCAGAGAATCTGATTCCCTCTTCTGGCCTCAGCAGGCACGAGAAATGCTTATACACATGGACATATAAGCAGACAAGATACACATAAAGAAGTTAAATGAATTTTTTAAGTTAAAAAATAATAATTACAGATTAAAGGGTGGGAAGGGGCACGCCTTTAATCCCAGCATTTTGAGAGACAGAAGCAGTAGATCTCTAAGTTTGAGGCCAGCCTGGTCTACAGAGCAAGTTCTAGGACAGCCAGGGCTACACAGAGAAACCCTGTCTTGGAAAAATGGAGAGTGTGGGGGAGGGAGAGAGAAACACTGACAGGAAAATGATTTTTTTACAGTAGGAGTGGTGGCAGTTCATGCCTACAGTCCCACTTGGGAAGCTGAGGCAAGAGGACTTTCCTGAAGTCAAGGCCAGCATTACTATGTCTGTGCAAAGAAAACTGTCCATAAAGTGTTTTTTTTTCTTTCTTTTTAGTGTGTGTGTGTGTTTGTGTGTTTGTGTGTGTGTGTGTTTGTGTGTGTGTGTGTTTGTGTGTGTGTGTGTGTTTGTGTGTGTGTGCAAGTGGCCCCAGAAGAGTGTATTGGATTCTTTATAACTAGATAACTAGAGTTACAGTTGGCTGTGAGCAATCTGATGAACTTTGGGTGCTGAACTTTAGTCCTCTGGAAGACCAGAAGGCACTCTTATTTTTTTTTTTAATTAAAAATTTTTATTGACTCTTCGTGAATTTCACATCATGCTCCCCAATCCCATTCGGCTCCCTGTCCCTCCAATCTACCCTCCATCCTTGTAATCCTCCCCTAAAAGAAAACAAAAACTCAAAAAATAAAAATAAACAAAACATCTCAGTGTGTCACAGTATGTCACACAGTATGTCCTTTTGCCCAAATAGCTTTATTTGCAAATCTTCATTGCAGTGAGGCATTGGTCTGGTCCAAGGCCTCTGACTTCTGCTACACTATCAATACTGGATCCTCCCAGACATCCCCACTGCTGTCCTGTGCCATGGAGATCACAAAGCTTCATATCTACAGGACTGGCCCCTTCATGCACTCCAGCAGTTGACAGATGAGGTGGATGCTGGAGTGGGCCGACTCGGAGCCCTGGACCTGGCTCTGGAGAGAAGCTGAGTTGCTCAGCCTACAGCTCTCCAGGGCACACATCAGTAGGACCAGTTCTCCCACTTAGCCCAGGCGAGGAGTGGCCTCAGCTCCCCTACTCTCATGCCCTTAGGCAGGCTTTCCCACACCCACATCTCCAGGACAAGCTCTACTGTGTTGCCCAGAAGGGACTCTTAACTACTGAGTCCTATCTCCAGCCCTACAATAAACAGTTTTAAAAATCAGAGATATGAGGCTGGGGTTATGATTCAAGCATAGAAGACTTGCCTAACATGCCTAAGATCTTAGGCTCAATCCCCAGTAACACACACACAAACACAAATTAGGAATATGGGCTCAGTGGTACTTACTGCACAAGCCTAGAGACCAGAGTTCAATCACCTAAGCCCACATAAGGTAAAAAGAAAACCACTCCATAGAGATACCCTGTCCTCCACACATTCTTCACGGCACACATACCCACCTACACGCCACATACAGGATAATAGGGTTTGGTTTTTATTTAATTATAGTGGGGTTGCAGAGATGGCTCAATGGTTAAGAGCACTTGCTCCTCTTCCAGAGGTCCTGAGTTCAATTCTCAGAACCACATGGCGGCTTACAGCTATCTTTAATAATTTGATGCCATCTTCTGCTGTGCAGATAATGATGTACATAAAACATTCATATACATAAATTACATGAATAAATCTTTTAAAAATGTAATTAGCAATATAATGTCCATATACACATATCTGTATGCACATAAATGAAAAATGTATACATATATAAAATATATATATGTGTGTGTACTCACACATATATGTATATATGTGTGTTATATACAAATCAGTATCAAATGATCACTAAAGTTAAAGTAACAGAATATTACAAAAATACATCATTTTCAACTAGGCTTAGTGGCGCAGGTCTGCTATATCTCAGCATTTAAGAGGAAGAGAGGGGCTGGGGAGATGGCTCAGTGGTTTAGAGCACTTGCTGCTTGCAGCACTTGCAGAGGGTCCAGGGTTCAGGTCCCAGTACCTACACGATGGTTCACAACTGTCTGTGACTACAGTTCCAGGGGATCTGATACCCTCTTCTGACTCCTGTATGCATGTGATACACATACAAACACTCTCACATTCATACATACATACATACATACATACATACAGTAAAAGAAAGAAAGAAAGAAAGAAAGAAAGAAAGAAAGAAAGAAAGAAAGAAAGAAAGAAAGAAGGAAGGAAGGAAGGAAGGAAGGAAGGAAGGAAGGAAGGAAGGAAGGAATCAAATCAGGAGGATATGAAGCAAGTCTGAGCCTAGCCTGAGGCTACACAGTGCGTTTCAGCCCAGTCACAGCTACATAGAGAGACCTTGCCAGAAACTGACTAATGTTTTATGACCCAGCAAGTCAAATGGACTGCAGAGACGTAGTGGAGCAAGTTGTTCTTAGGCTCTGGGTAGAAACCCAGCCTCCTTACCACTTTCCTGGAAGTCTTGCCCGGGGCTTGAGCACTCAGGCGCACGGTGCACCCTTGTCTCCACAGCAGCAAGAGGAGACAACTCTTCATCTTGGCTCTGGCTCATCAGCTGCCTCTGGTGAAACCTAAAATCCAATAATAGTGCTGCTGCTGCCATCTAACACAAACTAAGCTTTTTCCTGCTACTAAGATAACAATGGTAACAGAAACTTAAGTTTACCAGGGGTATCTTTAGCCATTGGCGAACAATAGTCTCCTTTGAACACTTTGTGGAAAAAAGGTTCAATTTTTTTTTAATTGTTAAACAAAAATGGGGACGGTGACCATGCCTGTAAAGCCAGCACTGTGGAAGTGCAGACAGCACATTCAGCCGTTCCAAGTCACCTTCTCTACATAATGAGTCGGAGGCCAATCTAGCTTACATGAAAAGACTCTATCTTAATCTATACACTTAATTGTTCACCCACCTTATATGAACACAATTTCATATGCAAAAATATTGAAAGATGGGATCTCCAACAAGGGAAGTGATTACTAAACACTTGTGGCCATGTTTGTTAATATTAGCACTTCATATGTACATGAGGCCTACATTAAAAGGCCAAGTACTTTTCTTCAGGTGTTAAGGCTCAAATCTAGGGCCTCACACATGCAAGGCAAATCTACCAAGGCTATATTTGGTGTTGACAAATAACCCATTCTTCCATCATTGTTTGGTAAAGCAACTGCCAAGGAACAAGCCACACTGTGTAACTTAGCTTCTCTGCAGTGACACGAGGCCCGCATCCAGATGTGTGTCCTCTGCTACAGGGAAGTCACCTCCAAAGCTCTCAGCTGCCACAAACAAACGGGCTTACCTCTGTTTGCTCAGAATCTTCTCGAGTTTGGCATCCTCTGCAGTTTGAAGACCCAGTGCAGAAATAAGAGGACAGACTGTAGCCAGGTACTGGACAAGCTGGATGTGCTGACCAGGCCGATACGATCTCCCCTTGCCTTGACTATAGAGCCATTCAGCCTTCAGACTGAGGAGGAGGAGGAGGAGGAGACAGCACAGGGGTCAGAGACATTGCTAAGCAACAGTGATCTTCCTTTAGCATTTACTTAATAAAAACCAATAGATATTTTTCACTAAAAAAAAAAAAAAAAAAAAAAAAACAAAAGCAAAAACAAAAACAAAAACTCAGGGCTGAGCCGGGCGTGGTGGCGCACGCCTTTAATCCCAGCACTCGGGAGGCAGAGGCAGGCGGATTTCTGAGTTCGAGGCCAGCCTGGTCTACAAAGTGAGTGCCAGGACAGCCAGGGCTATACAGAGAAACCCTGTCTCGAAAAACCAAAAAAAAAAAAAAAAAAAAAAAAAAAAAAACTCAGGGCTGGAGAGATGGCTCAGCAGTTAAGAGCACCGACTGCTCTTCCAGAGATCCTGAGTTCGATTCTCAACAACCACATAGTGGCTCACAACCATCAGTAATGGGATCTGATGCCCTCTTCTGGTGTGTCTGAAGACAGCTACAGTGTACTCACATATATAAAATAAATTTAAAAATCTTTTAAAAAATCAACTCAAGTATTACTTATTTTAAGTTAATTTTGAGAGATGACGCGTGTGTGTGTGTGTGTGTGTGTGTGTGTGTGTGTGTATTCCCACACGTGCATGAATACTCTTGTGTATGTATAGTAGAGGCAGAGACTGTAGTTGGGTATCTTCTTCTATGGCTACACTTTATTTTTTGAGACAAGGTCTCTCTCGAAGCTCACCTTTTTGCTAGGACGGTTGGCCAGCAAGCTCCAGCCGTATGCCCATCTCCACCTCCTCAGCAGGATTACAAACAAGGTACAATCCCTGCTTTCTGATCTATATTCCTAACTAACTTCCCTTCCTCTTATGTTCTCATTTGGTTCCAAATATTTTTAAATTATTTTCAAAGAAGCAATGAGTGTTCTCTCCATTTACTTGGTCAAACAGAAGCAATCCATAAGCTCTTAATGGAAGTTTTAAAACACATAATTGGTCATTTTTTAAAACTGTTGAGTATTGGGAATTAAATATAGTTAATGCTTTATTTCCTCACTAAACACATTGCTCATGATGTAACTAACAACAGTGACAGAATTTCACCATTTTGTAATCCTTAATGAATGAATGGTTTGGGTCCTGGATCGTTTATAGTTACCAGTAAGATAGACATTCCAGACTCAGTACAATCTAGTAGTGTCTACAAGGTAGTCTTCCCTTTAAGACCTCAAAAATATCTGGCCACAGTGGCACAAGCCTTTAATCCCAGTATTTGGGAGGCAAAGGAAAACAGATCTCTGAGTTCCAGGTCTACATAGTAAGTTCCAGGACAGCCAGGACTATGTAGAGAGATCTTGTCTCTAAATAAATAAATAAATAAATAAAACCGCAAAACTGAATCTGATCACATCTTCATATCCAACCACCTATGTAAACATTGATAAAAGGGAGAAGATGCCAAACACACAAGAAACTGTCTGAGAACTACTCAGTCAGCATAGCCAACCTATAGAATAGACTGGTGCTTTTGTTTCATTTTGTTGTTGCTTTTGGAGATGAAGTCTCAAATAGCCAGGACTGGCCCTGAACTTGCTCCATAGCTAAAACTAGCCTTCCCTGCCTCAGGCTTCCAAGTGTTGAGACACCAACTTGCTTGGTATTCTAAGATACTAAAACGGATCCCACAGTACTGGAGTCACAGCTGGTTGTGAGCTACTCTGTGGACACAGGGAATGGAACCCAGTAAGGACAGCCAGTGCTCATATCTACTGAACCATCTCTCCATTCCCCACCCCACCCCCTTTCTTTCATACAGAGTTGAAACAATGTATATGTAGTTGAGCATGGTTTTGAATTTCTGATCTTCATGCTTCCATCTCCTCCGTGTTGGAATCACAGGCATGTACCACCATGGCCAGTTTTATGAAAAACCAGGGCTTTCAAATATTATCACAATGAAATAGAAGCTTGCTAGCCAGTAATCCACCCATTTTTACCACCCTGTTCCCCATGCTGGGGTTACAATATGAGAAGCTATACTGGGCTTTTTATGTGGGTTCATCTTTAACGATATTTAATGATATTTTGATATATCCAGTTTCTATGTGCATTCATGCTCAGGTCCTCATGCTTAGAGAGCAAGAACCTCAAGCATGGTAGGCAAACACTCTTATCAAATGAGTTGTATTCCCTAGCCCTAAGTTAGTCTTACGTAGCCCAGGCTGTTCTAGAACCAACAGTGTATCCTAGGGTGACAATGACCACCTAATTCTTCTGCCTCTATTTCTTAAGTACTAGGATTACTGGTATGTGCCACCACACCTGGTTCCCAGCCTATTTTCTGTCCTTTCTAGGAAAGGAAGGATAATCCTAAATAGCCAGCAAACACTCTGGGCTACAATGACACCAGCATTTTTAATTTCTAAACACACTCTAACTAACTGGTTAGCCAGATGGTGGTGGTACACACCTTCGATTGCAGCACTTGGGAGACAGAGGCAGGCTGATCTCTATGTTGAAGGCCAGCCTGGTCTGGTCTACAGAGCAAGTTCCAGTACAGCCAGGGCTACACAGAGACTCTGTCTCAAAGTAATAAAAAAAAAATCAAAATATCAACAATCTGTAGTAAACTAGAAATTCTAGAACTATTCTTTTCCAAAGTCTCTTGGTTGGTACCATGTTAAACAGATTATGCTATCTACCTTTCCTTCTGAGAAATCACGTATCCATCAAGTACTCTGAGGTTTAGACACCAGCTGACGATGAACGGCCGATAGTCAAACCCTGGAATGGACGGGGTTGCCATCACACAAGGGTTGTTCATGATTGACAACTGCTCCAGTTCACTTAAAGAGGCCAAAAACGAGATCTGCAACAAAAGACACCATTGTTGAGCAAAATGAATGTCCAGTGTCAAGCACAGGGATCCGATGACTACATAACTTTGGCAGCATTCGAGAATATCACAATTTCCCTCTTGTTTTAAAGAGCATCAAGCCATACTCTACTCTTAGTCACTGACATCTAAAACTCTGAAGCCCTGGCCATTTGTCCTTGCTGAGCAACAGGAAAGTATAACACTATTCCTAGTTATGAAAACCGTATTGGCTTTTTTTGTGACAGGATCTCGTTTAGCCCAAGCTGACCTTTAGCTTCTAATCTTCCTGCCTCTATTTACCAACTGCTGATGTTACAGACATGCAAGACTTCACCAAGCTTGAGAAAGCCCTATTTGAAAACATACTAGCAGCCAGGGAAAGGTGGGCAGGTTGCCTTGTTGACCCTATAAAGTAGATGTCTCTCTCCTGCCAAGCACCAGCGTAACTGCAGCATTACCACTGAAACTCGGCCTGATGACCTGCCAGGGTAAGGAAAAGTAGAAAGGAAAACAAGGACACTCCAGAGCCATGTGTTTCACCATAGCAGCGTGTCCTCCCAAGACGGCCCCAGCCTACAAGTGAGCTCGAGACCCTCCCCTGCCTCTGCTGCCCTTCCCCCTTCCTAGATCCCACGGGCTCCTTGACTTCTTCCTGAGTCCCACCGAATAGCTGTAAATTTTACCTCATTTAAGTCTCGGATTTCATTTTCTGCCAAAGACAATATAGAAAGATTTCTGGGTAGATAAGCAGGTGCCATTCTAAGAGAAGTGATGATGTTTCCATGTAAAAGCAAGGTCTTGAAAGAAAAAAAAATTACAAATCAACAAATCATAAATAAATTAACTTGACAATGCCAAAACGGCACCTGCAAGAATAAAGAGGTCTGTTGTGTTATACTTCTCAGCTCACATAAATCAAAGATTAACACTTAGAAGGCACCTAAGTGGTCTCTGGCCCAACAGGACCTATAACTTACCCAAGAACATGTGGCTGATGTATTTAGCTCTGCTGTAATGTGCTAGCATGTTTTACAATTTAAGTTAATATTCAAAGCAATTTCCAACACAGCTATTCCTTTCCTTTTAAAATATCAAAATAAAGAGTAGCTGGTGGCACATGCCTTTAGTCCCAGCACCCATGGGGCAGGCTGATCTCTGAGTCCAAGGCTAGCCTGATCTATAAAGGAAGTTAGGGAGGAGGATGAGGGGGAGGAGAGAGAGGAAGAAGAGGGGGAGGAGGGAAAGGAGGGGGAGGAGGGAGAGGAAGGAAAAAGATGGGGAGGAGGGAAAGGGGGAGGAGGGGGAGGAGGGGAAGGAGGGGGAGGAAGGAAAAGGAGGGAAGAAGAGGGGGAAGGAGGAGGAAGGAGAAGAAGGAGAAGGAGGAGGAAAAATGAAGAAGAGGAGGAAGGAGGAGAGGGAAGAGGAAGAGGAAGAAGAAGGAAGAGGGGGAGGAGAAGAACAAACAAACAAAACAACATATCAAAATAAGGGCTGGAAGCTAGCCAATAGTGGCGCACATCTTTAATCTCAGCACTTGTGATTAATGTGATCCCAGAGTTTGAGGCCAGCCTGGTCTACAGAGCAAGTTCTAGAATAGCCAGAGCTACCCAAAGAAACCCTGCCTTGAAAAAGTATATAAATAAATGAATGATAGCTAGCTGTCTGGAGGGATAGCCCACTAGATAAGAGTGTTTGCTCTACAACCAAGAGGACCCGTTGTTGAATCCCCAGCACCCACGTAAAAAGCTGGGCATGGTGGCTCATACCTGTACTGGGGGGCAAAAATAAGTGGATTGCTGGCCAGTCAACAGCTAAAAAAGTGAGCTTCCAGTTCAGTGAGAGACTATTTCAAAGCAAGAAGGTAGAGAGGGATAGAGGAAGGCACCCAGCATCCTGTTCTACACGGGCGTCTCCATCTAACCCATCACCATGGACCACACCCACATCCACCACACCCATATCCACCACACCCATATCCACCACACCCATATCCACCACACACACATCCACAACACGCACGCATGCAGGCACACCATTCCACGGGGAAAAAGGATTAACAAAAGGAAAAATGAACAAAATATCCAATCCTCTTTTTGAATTTTCTTAGCATTTATTGGGACAGCTGGTTACATCAAATTGTTTAAAATTATTGTTGCTATAAAATGATTTCTGCTCAAGATGTAGGGAAAATAGAGCTTCAGACTCCACTTCTAAGATTTGAAGGGTCTATCTTGTGCTAATAACATTCAATTAAGCAAAAATACAGAAAAAACTCAATACTATGATTTTGGTTTAGATTTTATTATTTATATATTTTATGTATGTAGGTGTTCTGCCTACATGTATGTTGGTGTACCCATCATGTGTGTGCCTGGTGCCTGTGGAGGTCAGAAGAGGGAATTACACGTCCTGGAACCAAGATTACAGATATTTGTTAGCCACAATATGGTACTGGAATCAAACCCAGGTCCTCTGGAACAGCAGCCAGTGCTCTTAACCTTTGAGCCATTTCTCCATCCTCCATGTATTAAGTGAAATTAATTTTGTTAATTAAGTTATACTTAGTACTGAAAACAGCATCTTTGAGAATAAAAAAAATAAACACATAAATAGATACACACACACACACACAAGGAGATGGTATTTTGAGGAATTTCTTCGATTTGTGATCATTTTTAAGAAGTTACAGAAACCCCACTTACCTTCAGAGATACCAGTTTCGACACATCACCTATCTGGGGTATGTTATTGTCTGATAAGTCAAGGTGCTGAAGAGCCGTACAGCTATTGACTTGCTCCATAGTCTATTACAAGAAAAGCATCGCGTTACTCAGTGCACTTCATTTAGTTAGTTATTATATGTAAGTACACTTTTCAGACACTCCAGAAGAGGGCGTCAGATCTTGTTACAGATGGTTGTGAGCCACCATATGGTTGCTGGGATTTAAACTCCCGACCTCTGAAAGAGCAGTCAGTGCTCTTAACCCCCAGCCATCTCTCCAGCCCCCTCAGTGCACTTCAAATCAACTGATAAAACCGTTCCCTAAGTCTTTGCAGCCTCTGCTCCCTCTTGTCAGCAGAAGCACAGCAGCAGAGCTGATGGAGAAGGGAGGAACGGAGAGCAACATTTAGAAGACAGCCATGTTACAAACTTTCAGGGCTACCAAGCAATTCCTAACATCGAAAACATCTACAACCCAAAGAGAGTTCAGTGTCATCTGTTACTGGGGAGAATTTACAAAATCTGAATGAAGTCAAACAGCCTGTTAAATCCTGGCTCTGTGGTCGGGAAGGACCAGAGCAAAGGAGCATCTTCTAGGCATTACGGGGCTACTGCACCCACGAACACACAGCAGCTATGGCTATCTGTACAAGAACCGCTCAAGTGCAAGCCAGTTAACACTTAGCATAGAGGGAGAAGAGGTTCCAAGCCCCACCCCTGGGCACCTATGGACAGACAGTTAATGGCTTCTGAGAAAGGGAGAGTCAGTTTTCCTTAAGAATGGCCCTTGGGGCTGGAGAGATGGCTCAGCGGTTAAAGAGCACTGACTGCTCTTCCGTAGGACCCAACAACCACATGGTGGCTCACAACCATCTGTAATGAGATCTGACGTCCTCTTCAGGTGTGTCTGAAGACAGCTACAGTGTACTTATATATAATAATAAATAAATCTTTAAAAAAAAAGAAAAAGGAAGAGTGTGACCCCTAGTGAGTCAACCACAAACCAGTGGACAGCCCTACACCCAAGAATACATGGACAACATAAATTAGACTCAGTTGGTTATTTTTAAAAAGAAATAGAGAGACAACATCAAGTTTGGTAGGGTGATGGGTATGGAAGTGACAAGAGTTAGGGAAAGAGTGGGAGATGAATATGATCAAAATATGCTCTAAGTTGTATGAAATTCTCCAAGAATGAACTTAATTTTCTTTTAAGTTTTAGGCTCTGCAACCTCTTAGATGTATGAACTGGGATAGGTTATTAAGGTCTCTGGGCTTCAGTCTTCTTCCTGCATAATAACTACACCTACTTCACAGGCTGACACGAGCTTTCTACAGACAAGAAGCTTAGAAACATACAGAGCATAAGGTAGGTGCTCAGTAAAGGCAACTATTACTGTAATTACTATACTTAAACTTAATATAATGCCCTCGTCACCTCATCAGAAAATAACAGAGAGCAAGGAAGTTTGGTTTTTTTTTTCTTTTTTGGTTTTTTCGAGACAAGGTTTCTCTATATAGTCCTGGCTGTCCTGGAACTCATTCTGTAGACCAGGCTGGCCTCAAACTCAGAAATCTGCCTGCCTCTGCCTCCCAAGTGCTGGAATTAAAGGCATGTGCCACCACTGCCCAGCTGAACAATGATTATTAACATCCAAAGTTACATAGTTCCTGGGTGGCAGAAACAGTCGATAGAATCCAGATCTCTTGACTTTCAAAAACTTTTTCCTATGTATCATTAAAAATGTTGACTCTAGCTGCATATGTATCAAAAGATGGCCTAGTTGGCCATCACTGGAAAGAGAGGCCCATTGGACTTGTAAACTTTATATGCCCCAGTAAAGGGGAACGCCAGGCCCAAATAGTGGGAGTGGGTGGGTAGGGGAGTGGGGGGGGAGGGTATGGGAGACTTTTGGGATAGCACTGGAAATGTAAATGAAGAAAATACCTAATTTTTAAAAAATGTACTTAAGGGGGCTGGCGAGATGGCTCAGCGGTTAAGAGCACCAACTGCTCTTCCGAAGGTCCTGAGTTCAAATCCCAGCAACCACATGGTGGCTCACAACCATCAGTAATGAGATCTGATGCCCTCTTCTGGTGTGTCTGAAGACAGCTACAGTGTACTTACATATAACAATAAATAAATCTTTTTTTTTTAATGTACTTAAGGCCTCTCTTGCTTCTCTAGCCCTCTCACTCTCCTTCTCCCCCTCCCTTCTCCTCTCTCTCCATGTGGTGGCCTCCCCCCCCACCCCCCACCCCGCCCCTGCCGCCCCGCCTGTCTTTCTACAATAAAGCTCTAAAACCATGAAAAGAAATGTGCTTAGCGGGGAGTATTTCCTCCCCATCATGCTAGCATCTTATTTACTCTTTCAAGTATAATACAGATTCTCTGTTAACATTTAAAACTATACAGACTATACTGTAGTATATGTGTCAAATGGAGGCTTTTTAAAGTTTGGGTTGACACCAGTTATAGAAGTAAACAGTCTCACTTTTTAGTTGACTTATTTCTATACTTGCCAAGTTTCTTTTTCATAGAGAACAGGTACAGAAAACAACAATGACAAAAAAAAAAAATCTCAAAAGTTAATTACCAAGAAGAAAGCCATTCACCTTCAGATTATTGCCCGCTAAATTCAGCCACTCCAAATGGACTAGGTCCTTCAGGCCTTCCACGCAGCCAATACTATTATGAGGTAAATTTAACACTCGGAGTTGAGTCAGTTTGGCCACACCCATCATCCGTACCAAGCGATTGTTAGCCACTGACAACTGTGAAAGAAAGAAGAACATTATTATTCCTAGAAACAAAATATGTATCTCCACACATTATTAGTTTTACATTCTGGTAAATGGTCAAACATTCCCAAATACACAAACCTAATGTATATTTTACACTTATTATACACATCTATTACCTACAATATAAGTACTGGAATTTGTTGTTCAAATCAACAAAACATATAGATAAAACCTGTGCGGGGTAACCAACTGACACCTGACCACAGGAAGGAATTCCCTTGTGGTCATGTAAACCCAGTCCAAAGCCTGCAGCAGGGATAGCATGAGCCTAGAAAAAAGCTCCGGATGGCTTTTGCTAATGGATAGACTGGACCTATCACACAGTCTTCTGACTGACTGCATATTCACCCCCAGAACAATGCTGCAGTCAGCGGTATTCAGAGAAGCATCTTTTGCAGTGGTTGGTAGTGACTGCAAAGACTCAGAACTGGTCACAGTGCTGGAAATAAATATCTGCCAAATGCCATCCATAAACGGGACATCTAAAACATCCCCTCTGAGGCTCCAGGAGGGCAGTGGAAGAAGACTAGAAAGAATGTAAAGGCAGGAGGAAAGAGGGAGAGAGGTCTGGAAAAGTGACTTCTGAGTATCACATGGCTGCTGTGCTCTTGAACTCAAAGCAGCAATCTCCATAAGCTGCTTGAGCTCCTCTACAAGCTTGAGGTGGGGAGAGGATCGTGGAAGGCTCTACCTTCCAAGGATTAATCCTGCGGATTAACAGACAGCGGCGGACAGAGAAGGGAAAGACACTCTCTTCAGAGGAGTAGCCACGGGTAAGGTGTCTATGCTCCTGTAAACGGAATCTCACTCATGTCCCTCATGAAATTCACTTGGTCCCAAAAGAAAGGTGGGGGAGGAGGAGGAGGAAGAAGAGGAAGAGGAGGAGAAAAAGAAGACATGAGAAAAACAGGACAGGCCACTTGAGATTAAATGGGATTAAAGGGAGTGGAAGAAAACAAGAGTGGGTAATGCAGATGAATATGATAGAAATACATGTAGAGACATATTCAGAAAACTGAAACCCAGTCTCATGCATAATCACTGTATGCTTTCCCATTTTTAAACTACAGGTAAAGCTGAGGAAGACTTCTGTCAATTTTTAAAGACATTTGTGTGTGGATGGTGTATGTTGGGGTCATTGCATGCGTATCTGTATGTGTATATGTGTGAGTGTGTGTGTGTATATATGTGTGAGTGTGTGTGTGTGTGGTGTATGTTTGTGTGTTTCATTCTTGTGAGTACATGAGTGCACAGGCGGCCCATCTCTACACAGGCTAGAGCAGCACTATGATATCTCCCTCTATCCCTCTCTGCCTTATTGCTTTGAGACAGACTCTCTCACTGAACTGGAAGCTCATCATTTTGGCCAAATTGGCTGGCCAGCTAGGTCTCTGGATCTGCTGGCCTCTCCCCTCCAATGACCAGGTTAAACGTAGACTACATGCCTTGGTGCCCAGCTTTGTACATGGGTGCTGGTGATCCAAATTCAAGCCTGTGTTTGCAGAGCCAGTGTTCCTACCACTGGGCCATCTCCTAAAGACTCTAACAGATCGACATCCTGGAAATATAAGCTCCACAAAAACGGTCTTCAGACCGCTTCAGTCACAAACCAGGACAATGATAGGTATACTAAGAGGGACCAAATGCACACTTCTTGTTGGTTTGGTTTGGCTTGCTGCGGTAGTGTCGATAAACGTAAGATCTTTGAGTATGCTAAGCCTGTACTCTGCCACTCAAGCGCATCCTCAAGTCGAACACTCTTGGATGAATAAACTCTTTAACCCAATACAAAGTAAAAATTAGGTTAACGCAGTATTTTCTCAACGTAGAATGTTCTCTTTAAAGATATGTATTTATTTATGGCAATAGAAAGATGGCTCAGCAGTTTAGAGCATAATTGCTGCTCTCCCAGATGATGAGAGTTTACTTCCTCTCATGTAAGTCAGGTGGCTCACAACCGTCTGTAGTAACTCCAGCTCCAGGGAATCAGATCTCCCCTTCTGGCCTCTGCCTGTACTCATACACATGTGGCATACATTCATACAGAGATACACAAATATACATATGTAAAAAGTAAAATAAGCTGGGCAGTGGTGACGCATGCCTTTAATCCCAGCACTTGGCAGGGGATCTCTGAGTTCGAGGCCAGCCTGGTCTACAGAGTGAGTTCCAGGACAGCCAGAGCTACCTGAGACAGAGAAACCCTGTCTTAAAACACCAAAATAAATAAAATAAAATAAAATAAAATAAATTTAAAATATGTGTATAGAGAGAGCAAGACCGTGCATATGTATGCCTTCATGCATATTTGCAAGTACCCTTGAGCAAGAAAACACGTGCAAACGCCACTAGCACCTTCTCAAAAGTCAGTTCCCTCCTTCTACCCGTGGCAGGGATCAAACTCAGGTCTTCAGACCCTTATACAGGCACTCCCACCTACTGAGCTGTCTTGCCAGCCCGGTTTTCATTTTTTAACAATGCTTCCCTTTCTAGTCCATTGTCAGTGTAACGCATGTAGTCATCTTCAGAAGCTAGCATATAAAACTTTAAGGCGACATTTACTGCTTCCGGGGCACGTCGAGTGACTTTTTGGTTTTGTTTAGTAATAAATTAGTCTGATGTAACCCATACCCACCTGGATTAACTGTTTGCATTTCTCTAGATTCTCCAGTTTAATAATCTGATTTTTATCCAGAATCAAGGTGTGGACATCAGCTTCACAGGGTAAGTTGGCACCTAATTTCTGCAGCCCTTGGCCTGACCAGTTCACCACTGATCCTTGAGAAGAGAAACATCTTGTTAGAAAGCAAAGATGACAACTGAGCTTAGCATTTCACACCGAGGAGAGAAAAATACGTAAACACATTTAAAACTATACCAGAGCACACAAATATCAAGAATTTCAACCAATAGTAATCCAGAGCTGTAATACTACATTTTTTTTTTCTCCAAATTTACGAATTACAGGCTGGGATTATATAGCTCAGAAACAGAGCCTTTTCCTAGCAAGCCCTGAGTGTACTGTAGTATTTAATAACAGCATTCAAAAAACAGGACTGCTCAAAAAAACAAAACAAAAAACAAACAAACAAAAAAACAGGACTGAAGTTTCTTTTGAGGGGTTTGGGGTTTTGTTTTTCTGGGTTTTCTTTTTTTTTTTCTGAGTTTTATTTTAATTTTCTGAGACGGGTTTCTCAGTGTTTCCCTGGTTGTCCTGGAACTTGCTCTTTGGACCAAGCTGGCCTCAAACTCAGAGATCCTCTTGCCCATCTCCCTAGTGCTGAGATTAAAATGAAGATTCCTTTCCAGTGAGCCCTGAGGCCTGCAGATGTCTCCTGTCTTTGAAGGGGGCAGAAAATTAATGTCCTTGAAGTGTTAAGCTGTGGGAAAGAGACAACTGGGGCCAGCTTGGAAAAATAACCAAATCAGTCAGTTCTTCCCAGATCAAAAAGGTCCTTTCCCAGTCGTATGGTCCCTCCTTGCTGTCAGAACAAACGTTCTCAGTTTTGAATGCTAGCATTCCTTTACCTCACACCCAATCATGTAAGGCCACGCTTGAAAGCCCCAGCCTATCCTTTTCCCATATATATACCCCAATCCTCTAGACTCCAGTGTTGCATTCCTAACCTGCGGAGCAGGGAAGGTGGCATCCCCCGATAAGACTGTGTGTTTACATCTGTGATCCTGCTGAGAACTGGGCATAACAAAAGGAGGGTGCCATCACCTCCTGGCTAATTTCCCCCTTTTTTTCAATCTTTCAATTTTTTTCTTTGTTTTAGATTGGTTTTTGTTATTGTTGTTGTTGTTTGGGGTTTTTTTGTTTTGATTTATCTTTTGCTGTTGTTTTCAGACAGGGTCTGATGCTGGCTAGGCTAGCATAAAATATGTATCCAAGGCTAAATTTGAACTCCTGATCTTTTTTCCCCCCAACTCCCAAATACTGGAATTATAGCTATCATCACATCAGACCCTAAAACTTATTTTTTTATATAGAGATCAAAATGTTTATAACCTAACTTCAAGTACATCTTCAAGAGCCCAAAGTTGTGTGCACGGGAGTGGTGGGCAGTGTCTATCATGCATGCCCAGGGAAGCCGGAGGAGAATGCTGGGTGTCCCGTTCCATTACTCTTTATTCTCTTGACCCACTCTCTCAGTGAGCCTGAAAGCCTAGCACTGGATTGGAAGTCAGCAACCTCCATAGCACTAGGTGCTGAGCTTTTCCATTGACGCACTAGGTGCTGGGGCTTTGCCCATGGATGCTGGTGATTTGAACTCCAGTCTGCACACTGTCACTTCGAGCGTTCTTACCCACTGAGCCATTTCTACAGCCCTCACTTTGTTTTTCAAGGCAGGGTCTCTCACTGGCCTGGAGCTCATCAAGCAGAGTAAGCTGGTTGGCCAACAAGCCCCAAGACTCCACCCATGTCCACCTTCCTGGCACTTGAGACCACAAGCTCCTGCTACCAAGCTCCACCTTTTACTTGGGTTTTGAGGATGGAACTCGGGCCCTCATCCTTGTCACAAACAGCAAGTGCTGTGCCAACTACTCTCTCCCAGCAACTTCGAAGTCATTTTGAAAATCACAGTGTAGATAATTAATCAATGGAATACAGTGATTTTCTGATTTCACAAGGTTGCAGGCAGCACTAAATAAAGCACTTGTAGCACAAAGTCAGACTGTAGCCCCTACCCCCCATCCCCCCACCTCCCACCCCCACCCCCCAGCTAATCACAAATCCAGACTGTAGCCCCCACCCCCCAATCACTTCGGACAAGTTTCCTTCTCTTTATATCATTTATTTTTCAAAGTCTGAAACACCCAAAATTAAGGTGTTGGCGGGTTTGATAACTGAGACCCCTCTCCTAGAGGCTGGCTGCCTCCTCGCTGTGTCCTCCCATGTCTTTCCTCGAAGAGTCACCCTCTTAGCCTCTCCCCTCTCCATTTCTTCTTTGAGTTAACTTTTCTATTCTACAAGACATAGATGACAGCCAGGCGATTTCTAAAGCGCCAGCCTCTCTTCACTTTCAAGGTCAGCTCCGTCTATATAGTGAGTTCTGGGACAACCAGAGCTACATACTGAGACCCCCTGTCTTGAAAATACAAAGCAAAACAGCTAGGCAGTGGTGGCCTTTAATTCCAGCACTCAGGTGGCAAAGGCATCTCCTTGAGTTCAAGGCCAGATTAGTTTTCTGAACCAGTTCCAGGACAGCCAGGGCTACACAGAGAAATCCTGTCTTGAAAAACAACGGGCTGGAGAGATGGCTCAGCTGTTAAGAGCACTGGCTGCTCGTCCAGGTTCTGAGTTCAATTCCCAGCAACCACTTGGTGGCTCACAACCATCTGTAATGAGGATCTGATGCCCTGTTCTGGTGTATCTGAAGACAGTGACAGTGTACTCACATACATAAAGTAAATAAATCTTAAAAAAAAAAAAAAAAAAAACAGGCTGGAGAGATGGCTCAGAGTGGTTCAGACTGCTCTTCTAGAGGTCCTGAGTTCAATTCCCAGCAACCACATGGTGGCTCACAACTATCTGATGACCTCTTCTGATGTGTCTGAAGGCAGCTACAGTGTACTCATATAAATAAATAAATCTTTTTTAAAAAACTATAAATAAAGTTGTTTAAAAAAAAAAAAAAAGTGGATGAGCCACGTGCACAGCTCACACCTTTAATCCCAGCACTGGGGAGGCAAAAGCAAGAGGATTTCTTTGAGTTTTTGACCAGTCACAGCTACATAATGAGACCATGGCTTTGAAAAAAAAGAAAGAAAAAGAAAAAGAGTGAGAATATAATATAAACATTGTTCTACATAAAAACATGAGATAATGGGAGAAAGGCATCCAAAATATCATCTGGCTCTTTGGGAGCGGGGGTTGGGGTGGGGGTGGGGAGAATGGCTCTGTAAATGCTTATTGCTGCTGTTGTGGGTCGTCTCGGTGAGCTAGGAAGGTTGAGGAAAGAAGCTATCAGAGGGGGCGGGGCCTGAGTAACTGCCAATTTGAATTTTTCGATCAGACTGGGGCTACCTTGGGATGTAATTTTTCGGGTCTGCGCTCCTAGAGGGTTTCAATGCTTTTCGGTTTTCTTATCACGTGAGGCGTCGTGAGCCCCTTCTTCAAGACGAAAACTAGACTGTCCTGGAAAAGCGCACCTAGTGTCCGCACACAATTCCCAAGTGTCGACACATGTTTTAGCCGAACTCCTCCCCGTAGGAACTCAAGGGTCTCCAGGTTATGAGCCTCAACTCTACCTACCCTGGTCTGCCCCAATCCGGCCAGCTGCTACCACGCCTCAGAGTGTAACCAAAACAAAAGCTCTGAGGTCGGCGCCCCACGGAGGCATCTCCCAAGCACAGGCGCACCCCCCAACCTGCGCTCTGCCAAACAAAGACCAAACTCGAGCCCGGGACCCGGCCTGCAGAATGATCGGGGAGCAACGCGTGTCTGGATCATTCTCAGATTCTACCACGGCTACTGGTCACTTCCAAAGAAGAGTTCAAGCAGACTATGATGCGGTTTCAGATGAGATGCTTCCTGAACGTTCTCGGACGAGAAGGAGAGGCACGGGAAATAAAAAGGCTCTACTAATTTCCTGTGGGCACACGGAACTCAAAGTAAACGTCCCAGAAAGGTCACCGCAGTCCGAAGCCCACTGCCCAGTCAGGCTTGGGAGAGCGCGGGACAGGGGCGCCGGGCACCGCGAAGGCTCCTGGGGACTGAAGTCCCTTATTCAGCCTTCACAGTAATGTTGCGGGACTGGACCAGACAGCGGGACTACAACTCCCAGTAGGAAGTGCGCCTCCGTGTTGCCTACAGCCCCTCATCAAAAGAACTGGTCCAAAACTGCACCTCTAAACCCAGGCTTTCTCTTTACACCAAGCAACTGTTTAATATGACTTACTGAAGTAAACTTTGGAATTTAGGGGTAGGGATCATCGTACCTTCTCCCTGAGCCAGAGCCCCGTCGACTTGCGCCACCGCCATACTTGCCGCTTGTTAATGACACCAGGCAACCGTCTTCTGCCGTTCTGTAGAGCATGTAGTCAGCAGTGGGGCGCTGCAAACTACAACTCCCAGGATGCACAGCACTCAGTCGGCCCAATTGGCTCCTTGATGGGACTTGCAGGCTACAATGTGGGAGGTAGAGCTTAGAAGACCCGGGTTGACACCTAAAGTTGATCTGGTGAGCAAGCTGTATTGTTAGATAAACCATTTCACTCCAGGGCCAGGTGTTTGAGAAATTCGACACTTTTACCACCTGGCACATTATAAAGACGTTGTTTAAAACTGATTTTGAGAACTCATTGCCAGAAGTCTCTATGGCAGCTACCCATTTTGACAATTCTGAATTAAGTTTAAAAGGTTTTAGCTTCTCTATAGGAATGACAGTGAGATATTTTGAGATAGTCAAATGGATACGTTATATTTGCAATTTACCCAATCTTACCTAATTAAATAGATTTAAAGCCTCAGAAACTGATATGTTTGTTTTAAATGGTGGTTCTTACACATTGAACAGTTTGGCCAAGGAGTATATTTGATAAATACGTACCCAGAACTTTTTTCCAGAGTATTCAAAAAAAGTTTAAAATAGCTTCCAGAGTCAGGAATACTTACTTTGCCTGATTGGAAGGGCACAGGCTGATCCGTTTTTTATTTAACTATGAACTCAGTAATTGGGAACTAGAAATTACAATCTTTGGACAAAACTTGACAGGGGAAGTGAAATTAAGCTAGGGTTTACAAGGTAACTCAATCGTACAAAGGGGGCTCCACTTTCTTTCATCAACTGCTCAACATACTAAAAGCTACTCGTGGTGTTCGAGAAATTCAACACTTTTACCACCTGGCACATTATAAGGACATTGTTTAAAACAAACTGATTTTGAGAACTCATTGCTAGAAGTCTCTATGGTAGCTACCCATTCTGACAAGTCTGAGTTAAGTTTAAAAGGTTTTAAGGCTCTCTCTGAAGTCTGAGCATTCCTGTTCAGGAAAATTCAGTAACGTGGTGCTTCTAGCTTTTCAGGCTCAAAATTCTAATAGCATTTCCTCTTTACCAATTCCCTTTGACATCACTGCCCTTAAAGACCTTTTCTGCTTCCCATTGCTTTAGTCTAAAGATACTTTTCTATTTCTGAAGAAACACTAAGAATTCTCCCCTTCCTTTTAACCAGTAGACACCTTACTTGGAGAACAGTCTTACAACTTTATATGTCTGAAAACAAAGCAAGCCAGGCATGGTGGCCCAAATTTTAATCCCAGCAGTTGGGAGGAAGACTATAATGTTAGATATTGGAAGAGGCAAGCAGGAGGATGTCTGTGAGTTCAAGGCCACCTTGGTCTACATAGTGAGTTTAAGCATAACCTGAACTATGCAACAGAGAGATTCTGTCTAAAAACAAAACAAGTACACATGTGTACACACACACACATCAGACACACCAGAAGAGGGCATCAGATCCCATTACAGATGGTTGTGAGCCACCATGTGGTTGCTGGGAATTGAACTCAAGACATCTGGAAAACCAGTCAGTGCATAAATTAAAACAATTGGAGAGGATGAAGAGACAGCTTAGCCAATAGGGAAGTTTGCTGCCAAGACTGATGATCTGAGTTCAAGTCCCATAACCCACACAGTAGAAGATGATCACCCACTCCTGAAAATTGTGAATTGTGTTCTGAGTTCCACATGTGTGCTACCTCATTCATGGAGAGAGAGAGGAAGAGAGAGAGAGAGAGAGAGAGAGAGAGAGAGAGAGAGAGAGAGAGAGAGAGAGAGAGAGAGAGAGAGAGACTTAGAAAAAAAAAGGGCCAAGTGTGATAGCCCAAACCTGTAATACTAGAACTCTAGTGGTTAAGGCAGGAGAGAAGTATGCCAAGTCCAGCCTTGGCCACATAGAGGCACGTTGTCTCAGAAACAAAACAAAACAAAACAAAAACAACAAAACAAATAACAACATCAGCAAACAAGAATAACCCAGAGAACCCCTCCACAGGGTGATCACATACTGGGGATGACCATGCAGTTGTGTCCGGCTTTTCATCACTGAAGAGTGTTGTCGTTCACAAAGTTCACACGAGAAGCACTCTTGTCTTGTTCACCGTTTTTGGTTTGGGGTTTCTGAAACTGTTAGGGATCAAACTAGGCTCTCTTCATCTGAGGCAAGCACTTAACCACTGAGATACATCCCCAACTCAAAGAAAAAAAAATTTTAAACTTTTCTGGTTTTTTAGGGGTTGTTTGTTTGTTTGTTTGTTTTTACAGAAGCTTTGCAATTTTATGAGGTCTTATTTGTCAATTTTTTTTAATTTATTTTTTTCTTGGATATTTTCTTTATTTCAAATGTTTTCCCCTTTCCAGGTCTCCCCTTCAGAAACCCCCTATCCCATCTCCTGCTTTTTAGGTTTTTTTGAGACAGGGTTTCTTTGTGTAGCCCTGACTGTCCTGGAACTCACTCTGCAGGCCATGCTGGCATCAAACTCAGAAACCCGCCTGCCTCTGCCTCCCAAGTGCTGGGATTAAAGGCATGTGCCACTACTGCCCAGCCAAAGGAAGCTTTTCTTAAGAGGAAGAGGAAGGGGCTGGTGAGATGCTCAGATGTTAAAAGCTCTTGTTTCGCTGAGGAACAAGTCCCTGCAGCCTCATGGCAGTTCACAACTGTCTGTCACTTCAGTTCCAGGGGATCAGATGTCCTTTTCTGATGTCTACAGGGAACCATGAAAATGCAAAGTGCACATATATACATGCCAGCAAAACATTTACACACATAAAATAAAAACAAATATTTATACAAAACTGTTAATGTTTTTAATGAGGAGAATTGTGTCATATATTTTGAGTTACGAGAAACAAAAAAGAAAAGAAAGGAAAAAGGACAAGATGCTAAAGAGATGTTTTAATGGTTTAAGAGCACTGGCTGCTCTTATAGGGGACCAGAGTTCAGCTCCCAGCACCCACATGACAGCTAACAACCATCTGTAACTCCAGTCCCAAAAGATCCAACACCTTCTTGTGGCCTCCATAGGAACTACAAGCATATAGGGCACAGACAAAACACTAATACACATAAAATAAGAATAATAAAACCACACGTGCACACACTCACACACACACATGAAATGATTTAAGTGTGCTTACAACTTTACATCAGGCTGCAGTCACAGCTCTATGACAGCACTTGTGGCTCACTGAACACAGGCGGGCCCCCAACAGTCCTGCTCTTACTTCCTTAATCTCCAATTACTTTTCCCACCACTGCAGCCCATAAGTGACGCCATGCACCTTCCTCAAGGAAGCAGACTCAACAAGTGGGACGAAGTGATACATCCTATGATCACTGCACATGAGAGGCAGAGGCAGGCAAAATCTCTGTCCCAGCCTTGTCTACATAGTAAGTACCAGAATAGCCAGGGCTACATAGTGAGACCTTGTGTCAAAAAGAAAACAGAAAAGAGAGAAGGGGGGCGGGGGGAGAAAGTAGACTCAAGGCTTGTTCTCCAGGCTTTACACACATACACACATAGATGCCTAGTGAGTAAGCGCTTACTGTTTTCACACAAGTCATCGTCTCAGAGGTAGGTCTACTGTATGGCGCCTAGATTGGCCTGGTTAAGTGACATTCAGTAGAGCTGAGGTAAGGGAAGGGAATATTTGGTTAGCCTTTGTTTCACTGGATTGCTTCTTTGTTTGTTTGTTTGTTTGTTTGTTTGTTTGTTTGTTTGTTTTCCTGTGGTGGGAGTGATCACAACAAGGCCTTAACATCATGGGCAAGCAATTTACCATTGAGCTACATCCTCAGTTTATAGGAAAGGGTTTTTAAAATATTTATTTATCTAATGTACATGAGTAACACTGTAGCTGTCCTCAGACACACCAAAAGAGGGCATCAGATCTCATTACAGATGGTTGTGAGCCACCATGTGGCCGCAGGAAACTGAACTCGGGACATCTGGCAGAGCAGTCAGTGCTCTTAACTGCTGAGCCATCTCTCCAGCCCTATAGGAAAAATTTTAAGACAAAAATGGAGAGGATTATTTCTTATTTTAAGACAATACTTCTTAGTCATAATGATTTAATTACAGAAGCAGTGTCAGTCAGAGGCTGGACAGACAGTTGCTGGACAAATGCCCTGGTAGAAGTTCTCTGTGTACATAGTTGTGGTGGTCTCAGTGGAAGCTCTGTGGTTCAGTACAGGACAAAGCAACGAAGGTCCGTTGTGGGGAAATTATGTTCTCTTGTCCAGGGAATGAAATCTTTGACCTGACATTCTAGGTGGTCAGTATCAAGTAACCCTTCAAGAAGGCAAGACCGGCCGGGCGTGGTGGCGCACGCCTTTAATCCCAGCACTCGGGAGGCAGAGGCAGGTGGATTTCTGAGTTCGAGACCAGCCTGGTCTACAAAGTGAGTTCCAGGACAGCCAAGGCTACACAGAGAAACCTTGTCTCGAAAAACCAAAAAAAAAAAAAAAAAAGAAGAAGGCAAGACCACCCTTCAGGAACTTAAGCCATGCTTAAGGCTTCAGTGAGATAATAATTTAGGGAGATAATTGCTTCCCAGAATTCCCAGCCCCTAGTACTGTTGTACTTTTGCTTACGGAGCACAGCCGTGCAGCTGTACAAATGGACGTGCTTCCCTGTCTACTTTCTTATTTCTCTTATCTAAGCATCTTTTTCTAACGCTCTGGGCTTCACACTTTTCCTAGAGCTCCTCTCCCCTCTATATGGCTGCTCATCGGCCATGGTGTTGACTTCCATGCCAACCTGAGGGCATGACTTCTTCTCTCCCTCTTCTCCATCTCCCTTTCCGGGGCAGGTGCTGATATTACAGCTTGCCTGCTTTAGAGTTTGTCTCTCTTTCTTTCTTTCTTTCTTTCTTTCTTTCTTTCTTTCTTTCTTTCTTTCTTTCTTTCTTTCTTTCTTTCTTCCTTCCTTCCTTCCTTCCTTCCTTCCTTTCTTTCTTTCTTTCTTTCTTTCTTTCTTTCTTTCTTTCTTTCTTTCTTTCTTTCTTTCGTTTTGTTTCTTGGAACTCACTGTGTAGACCAGGCTAGCCTCAAACTCACAGTTCCACCTGCCTCTGCTTCCCAGCTGCCTGGATTAAAGATGTGCACCACCAAGCCCAACGTTTTTCTTAATGGCACGTGTGTAGGCTGCAAGGTAAGTCCACCACAGAACAATCATGGGCACTCTTAAAGTCAAACACCAAGTCTGCATTGCTAGCCAGCAGCTGCAGGGAGAATCTGCTCAAAGCATGCAGTTCTGGGCCTCACTGTTGTCTTTTATGCACATGAAACACATCCTGATTGACACAGTTCAGTTACCAATAACCATTAGTGCAACCCCACCGCACACACACACACACACACCAACCAAGTAGTGGTGTGGTGCCTGTGGTAGGCAGGAGAGCTGGCCCTGCCCTTCACCAGATGCAGCACTTGAAAAAGTGGACCTTGCACCCTGCCTGGACTACACAGTAGAACTGGACCCAATGGCAAAAGCAACGATTGGCCAGCCTCAAGTGGGTGAGAGATGGCTCTCGGGAGACTGGGCCCCTCACCTCAAGTGGGCAGCGTAGTAGAGCTGGCTCTGGTGGCACGAGTGCAGGTGAGCTTGACCTAAAGGCACGAGGGCAGGAACATTGACCCTGCCCACTTCAGCTTCAGAACAGGCTGGGGTCATGCTTCAGTGTTGTCTAATTGTCCTTTTCTCTTTAATCCTCCTCCCCACCCACCCCCAGAGAGTCTGTTGACTGCCTGAGCTTACTTGGTTAATTTTGCTAAGGTCTGGAGACCTGTTTCATGTACATATATTTGTGCTTCTTTTACTTTGGGTCCTCTGCTATTTCTTTTCTTTTGATTTTTTTTTTTTTTTTGGTTTTTGTTTTGTTTTGTTTTTTACTTTTTTTTCATTTCTGAGAAAATTTTATTGGCCTTTTGGATAAAATTTATTTTCCAGGAAGGATGATCCTATCATGCTCCTGCTGGAGCCAGCACATGGCCTCCTCTTTGCTGATTCTGTGGCCCCAGTGCTGCCTGTTCTGTGTTTCCTGTCTGGGATGCTGAACCCTGGCCTACCCAGCACCACATAGAAGTTCAGGCAGCCGTAGATACCAATGCTTGGGTCGTATTTGATGCCTAGGTCAATGTGTTCCTGAATCCAAAACCAAAGTTTCCAGTATCTGAGAAGTTATTTTTTCATAACTCATATTCCCACACCTTCAGGCCTTTCTCCAGAATTTCCTCTGCCTTGGCTCCACGGACTGTGCAGTGAACAGCAATCTTCTCATTTCTCTGGATGCCAAAGGACCTGACAGTGTATCTAGCTTTGGAAAACACCAGGGTCTGGCCTGTGTGCTGCTCCTTGGCTGCCCGGGTCAGTCTGTGTCTGCTCTCCCCGACACAGATAATGAGGCAGAGTTGCGGATGTGAAAGTCCCGCATGAGGTTTTCATTTTCCCCATGATCTTGCGCCATGGTGGAGAACAGGAAGAGAGAGTCATATTTTTACTTTATGTATATGATGAGTGTTCCCTTGGGGCTGGAGAGGTGGCTTAGAGGTTAAGAGCACTGGCTTTTAGTTCAGGGATCTTGAGTTCAAATCCCAACACCCACAGGGCAGCCATCAAACCATCTATAACTATAGTCCTATAGGATGCCGTGCGTGCCCTTAAACACTAATATACATAAACAAATAAATCTAAACAAACAAACAAAAAATGTTTCCCTGCATGTATGTCTGTGCCGTGTAGATGCAGTGCCTACAGAGGCCAGAAGAGGGAACTGGAGTCCCTGTTAGTGGGATTACAGATAGTTGTGAGCCATCATGTAGGTGTTGGGAATCAAACCCAGTTCCTCTGGAAGACTAGCCAGAGCTCTTAACTGTTGCGTTATCTCTCCAGCCACTCAAGACTTTTTCTTTTAATTTTATGTCTTTTGTTTGTTTGTTTGTTTGTTTGTTTGCCTTCGTGTATGCAAACACCCTAAATATGTGTCTGGTGCCAATGGAGGTTAGAAGAGGGTGTCAGGTCTCCTGAAACTGGAGTTACAGCAGATACGACCTGCCATGTCGGTATTGAGAACCCAAGCCCAGTCCTCAATAAGAGCTAGTGATATTAACCACTGGACCATCTCTCCATCCCTGGAGATTTTCTTAATAAACTCTAGCCACATTGTCCTTGAGGTTCTTTTTGAGTCTGTTCTTGATTTCTTTTATAAATGAGACCAAGAACCCCAAGAGGAGACTTACATACCCCTGTGACATGTGGCAGCCCTGACAGTACTTCCCAACAGTTCCAGTAACAAAAACAAGTCGCCATTTTAGGGCTGGACACCAGAAAACACACACACCAAAGGAACAGCTACACTCCTGGACTTAGCCAGAGCCATAATTTTGGAGTTCAGGAGTCACCCCACAAACCACAGAAACACCCCACTCAGTCAGACAGGGATGGTTTATTGAATGCACACCTCAAGACGGACGAATCAGGGCAACAGGTGAAAGCTGTGTGCCAAACATTTCTCAGGGCCAGCTTATAAATGCTAAAACAACAAAAACAACAATGAGCTCAAAAGTACATGCAGGAAGCGCTATCTGGTAGTCAGCCCTGACTTAAGTCATTTAAGACATAACAGTTCATATTGACCTTTAATTTGATGGGTCCTAAGTGAAGCTCATGGTTGTGGAATTTCTGAAGATTAACCAACCTCCTAAGATACAGAACATAACAGGGTGTGTAGTCAGCATGACCCTGTTCTGAGTCAAGTTATTTTTCTGTGTCAGTAACTGGCAGGTATGTTATAGCAACAATATGAAATAGCTGGCAGGCATGGAACAAAATGGCTACAGCTATGCTAAGCGGGCAGGCCTCAACAATAGCATTCTTGGTTCTGGACTGAGAATAGAGATGCCAGAAGGAAGTTCTGGTTGCTGGACCAGTTTCTTTTTCTCTCTCCCTCTAAGCTAGCATCTCTTACCAGAGGTTATACCTGACTATCTGACCAAATCCCAGCCCACAGTTTATACCTGCTGGGGATCCAATCTGAAGTTAAATCTCTGGATTTTCCCTGTGGGAATGGAGGAATCCATTCCTCTCCCCAATTCATCTCATCTCCCGTGGTTTTAGTATTGGGTCAGGAGGGGATGTTATAACTGTCTAAGGAAACACGGAGGATGCTGGGGCTGAGTGGAGATGTGACATTCTGATCGCTCTGAAGAGTAGTAAATCAGATTATTTATTGTTGTTTCCTATGAGTTAACCCATACTGGGTGTGTTGTACACACCTTTAATCCGGCACTCTGGAGGCAGGCAGATCTCTGTGGCTGTCACTGTCCACCATATGGCTGGTTGTCCGCCATGAGCCTGCATGGCTGGCTTTCTCTCGCCCTCCTCTCCAGCTCCTATCTCCCAGTGTCTGCTCATGGTTACAGCTTGCTTGGTCTGTTGGTTTTCTGTCAAATGCTAATAAAATTAAATAATAAATTGTCCTGGAACTTTCCAGTCTGTTTCTAAGTTGTTTTATTAAGTAGACTAAGGCCCCAAAAGAAGTGATTCCCCACCCCACCCCCCAGTAACATTATCAAAGAACCTTGTTTATATCAAAAGTTTTCCTTCATAATCTAGTAGCCTGACTTACTTGTGAAGGTTTATTTTATTTGTGCCTGTGTGCAAGCCACCAATGTGGATTCTGGAAACCAAACGCTAGTCCTAAAGTGCGGCCATCTTTCCAGCCCATGATTTATTTTTGTCATTATAAGGATCCTCCCAGGGCACTCCATTTTCATTCTGACAGAGCTGACAGCTCTTTCATACCTGGAATGGACTGTGAGGATTGTGGAGAAATTAGTTCATGGAGGAGGAAAGGAGCTCCAGATCTCTCCTATTTATTTAGAAAGGAGAGCCCCAAATATTAGTGGGTGAAGGTACTCCAGGAGCGCAGACTCTTCCAAGTTTACAATAGTAGCTGGAAGAGAGTTTTGTTTGATTCATCTGTCCCGAGTCACTGAGGAGGGGACACAAAAGCTAGCTGTTCCCATATGATCAAGTGTTTCAGGCACCAATTTTCCATCTACAATCAAACCTTTTTAGCTAAAATTGCCTTCTTCCCTAAAAATTAAGCCCTGTAATTTCTGAATGAATTGGAGAATTCCACTAATTAAACTTGCAAGCCTTCCAGAAAGGTAGTGTTTCCTGGCAGGCCCAACTTTTACATCTATCCCCACTGTATACTCTATCCCCAGCTCTGTCTCCCAAACCCATCTATCGGCCCCACTGTAACTGGGATGATCCAAGCAAGACAATGAAATGCGCTTTATCACGTCAATCTTCCCCCCTCAAAACCTTCCCACTTGAAATTCAACTTTCCATGGCCAGACCTGGGCTGGCCTCACTCGACTTGCCCGCATTCATTTCTGCTCGTTAGCCTTCGCTGCTTCTCACAGAGGGACTGACACAAAGAAACCTGTGTCTGGAAAAGTTAACGGGCTCATATAACAAGGACGGACTGAAAGGTAGATGAAGCCCGGAAGGAGACTTGGGCATGGGAACTTATGCCGAAGTTCCGGGAGGGGATGATATACAAAGTTCAGATAACACACAGGGAAGTCAGCACAGGACGGCGCGGCGATAACATTCGGGTGCTTGTGTTTCTGAGAGGTGCGAGGTGCACTTACTCTGCCGCTTAGGATGACCTCAAACTCAGTCCTGCCACAGACTTCTGGCATGCCAGGAGTACAGACCTTGCCACCGTGCCTGGATACATTTATGGATTCTGTAATCTACCATAGGATGAAAGTGTTTTGGTAATTAGGATTGAATTGATCACATTTGAAGGAAATATATATGGCTTTGATGTTTTCAAGTAGTAAAAGTAAGTTACGGATGTGCACATGTAGAAGCCAAAGAACTGTGGTGGGAATTGGTTCTCTCCTACTATGTGGGATTGGGCGATGGATCGCAGGCTCCGCAACAAGTCTCAGTTTTTAATAACTAATAGGCGGGCTAGAGCGATGGGTCAACAGATAAGAACACTTGCTACTCTTTCAGAGGACTAGGTTAAGTCCCCAGCACCCACATCGGGTGGCTCATAACTGCTAATAATGGACCTGCCTCAAGGGTCCAACCTCTTCTTGCCGCCACGGGCATCTGTATGCATGTGCACACATACACTTCCACAAATAAATTATAAAATGATGCCTTTAAAACAATCACAAGAGGGGCCGCAGAGGTGGCTCTGCCGTTATGAGTACTGACTGTTCTGCCACAGACCTGGGTTCACTCCCCAGCACCCATAGAGCAGCTCAAAACTGTCTGCCACTCACACCCTCACACAGAGATACATGCAGGCAAAACATCAATGCACATGAAATAAAACTAAGCACATAATTATTAAAAAAATCAAACAATTATATTTCATTTTACATAAAGTGACCTGAAATTAAGATTTCAGGGGACTGGAGAAATGGCTTAGCTGATAAGAACCAAGGCTGATCTTCCAGAGGACCTGTGTTTAATTGCCAGTACTTACGTAGAGGTTCACAGCCATCTATATAACTCCTGTCCCAGGAGATCCAACGCCCTTTCCTGGCCTCTGTAGGCACCAGACACAAGTGGTACATAGACACATATGAGGCCAAATCATTCATACACATAAAATAAAATAAAATAAAATAAAATAAAATAAAATAAAATAAAATAAAATAATAAAATAAAATAAAATAAAGATAAAAGATTTTAAAAGATTTATACATTTATTTTATGTCTATGCATATTCTGTTTTCAGACACACCAGAAGAGGGAATCAGATTCCATTACAGATGGTTGTGAGCCACCATATGGGTGCTGGGAATTGAACTCAGGACCTCTGGAAAAGTAGCCAGTGCTCTTAACTGCTGAGCCATCTCTCCAGCTCCCCCCTCCCATTATTTTTTTAAAGACTATCTTAGGGGGCTCTGGATGACTGCCACACATCAAGTCCTGGGTTTGATTTCCCAGCACTTTATAAAACCAGGCCTGGAATCCTATGTTTGTCACCACAATGCTTGTAATCAGTCGCAATGCTTGGAAGGTGGAGGTAAGAGGACTGACTGTCCGGGTTTAAATGAGAATGTCCCACCCCATAGGCTCATATGCTTGAATGCTCTGTCCAGTGTTGTTTAGGAAGAATTAACGCGTGTGCCCTTGGAGGAGGCGTGTCACAGGAGGTGGGCTTTGAGGCCTGCAGATCAGGATATAAAGCTCTCAGCCAGCGACTGCTACAGCATCATTTCTGTCTGTGATGATCCTAGATGAACCCTCTAAACTGTAAGCCAGACCCCCAGATAAATGCTCTCTTTTATAAAGCTGGTCTTGGCCACGGTGTCTTTTCACAGCAATAGAACAGTAACTAAGACAAAGATTAGAAGTTCAAGGCCATCCTTAACTACAAAGTTAAGCTCAAGATTAGCCTGGGATCATGGCTACATAAGATCCTGTCTCCAAAACACAAAATAGCTAGTCAGCCGTCGCCTCCTGGGTGGCACTAGGGGGTGATGCCTACAAGCACAGTGTGCAGAGCTGTCTTGCCTCTGCATTTGCCCCCAGAATGGGACAAACGCATTAGAGTCACCCAGAACTAGGCATAACCTTAAGACCATGGAGTTCAATGGCAGGTACACTAGGTTTTTGTCAATTTCACACAAATTGAAGTTATCTAAGTGAAGGGAACCCCACCACAATATTGGCCTGTGAGCATTTCCTTTTGTGTGTGTGTGTGTGTGGTGTGTGGTGTGTGTGTGTGTGTGTGTGTGTGTGTGTGTGTGTGTGTATGTGTGTGTTGAGACAGGGTTTCTCTGTGTAGCCATGGCTGTCCTAGAACTCACTCTGTAGACCAGGCTGGCCTCAAACTAAGAAATCTGCCTGCCTCTGCCTTCCAAGTGCTGGGATTAAAGAGTGTGTGTGTGCCATCACAGCCCGGCCGAGCATTTTCTTTTTTTTTTTTTTTTTTTTTTTTTTTTTTTTTTTTTGGTTTTTCGAGACAGGGTTTCTCTGTATAGCCCTGGCTGTCCTGGAACTCACTTTGTAGACCAGGCTGGCCTCGAACTCAGAAATCCGCCTGCCTCTGCCTCCCGAGTGCTGGGATTAAAGGCGTGCGCCACCACGCCCGGCGAGCATTAAAGGTTAAGGGCATGTGTTGCATGTGCAGAGAACCCGGGTTCCATTCCAAGATCCCATGTGGTGGTTCACATCTTCTGTAAGTCCAGTGTCAGGAAAGCTAATGTTTTGTTTGTTTGTTTGTTTGTTTGTTTTTTCCTGATCCTTAGAGCACTGGAAAGACATGTGGTGCACATACACACATGCAGACAAAACACATGCATAAAATACTAACATAAATGTTTGTTTGCTTGCTTGCTTGCTTGCTTGCTTGCTTGCTTGCTTGCTTGCTTGTAACAGGGCTTCTTTGTATATCCTTGTCTCTCCTAGAGCTTTCTCTATAGACCAGGCTAGCCTAAAACTAAGAGATCTACTTGCCTCTGTCTCCCATGTGCTGGGGTTAAAGGTGTGGGCCACCAAGACCAGTGTAAAATAAATATAAAAGAAAAAAAAGAAGGAAAGAAGAGAGAGAGAGAGAGAGAGAGAGAGAGAGAGGGAGAGAGAGGGAGAGAGAGGGGGGGAGGGAGAGAGAGAGGGAGGGAGGGAGGGAGAAGAGGAGGGAGGGAGGGAGAGAGAGAGAGAGAGAGAGAGAGAGAGAGAGAGAGAGAGAGAGAGAGCAGAGAGCAAGCCATGGATGGAAGACTTAGTAAGCAATAATCCTCCATGGTACCTGCCTCCAGGTTCTTGCCTTGAGTTCCTGTCCTGAGTTCCTTCAATGATGGACTGTGATGTGGAAGTGTAAGCAAAATAATACCTCTGTAGGGTTATATATTTTTTAAACCTTCTTTTAATAAGGGTACTTAAATGCTTTAATCTCCCTTCTAGCTCACCACCTACCAGAGGTAGTGGAAAGGAAAGAAAAGTTAATAGGACAAAGGAGAATGTGCACTTGTTTAGAAATAGATCTTTGGACCAAACCCAATCTGTGTGGTCAGGATATCAGCAGCTCTGTTCACACAAGTCAGCAACGTTGGTTTGATCCAGAAGAAACTGCAAGGCTCTGCCAATCAAGTCTGTAGAAGCTGCTGGAACAACACCAGAAGTTTCTCTCCATGGTGGTGTTTCTCTCTATGAAGTCACCACAAACAATGACCAGCAAAGAGTGGCAAGGCGAACCAATATCATGCAGAATTGTCCCCTGTGTGTTGGGTTATACTTTTTTTTTGTTATTGTTTTTGTTTTTTTCAAGACAGGGTTTCTCTGTGTAGCCATGGCTGTCCTGGAACTCACTCTGTAGACCAGGCTGGCCTCGAACTCAGAAATCTGCCTGCCTCTGCCTCCCGAGTGCTGGGACTAAAGGCGTGCGCCCTCCTTGTTGGGTTATACTTATAACCTTTCCAAACGTCATGTGTTCTCTCAAGCGTCCATTCTAGCAAAACATTGCATGCCCTTTTTCCAGGCTGCTTCCAGAAAAACATCTGTTCTCAGCAAAACATCCTCCCATGTGTCTGCTTCAGCAAAAACATCTTTTCAAAAAAGACAGTTTCCAGAAAAACAACATCTCGCAACACAACTGAGTTTCCAAATAAATTAGAAATTTCCTCTTTCTATCCCTCCTTCTGTTTAAAAGTTTGTCTTTTTCTCTAACATTATCAATTATATCAGTTATAAGAACCACAAAACTAGAACTTTACATCATACCTTAAACAAAAAGTTTATGTACAAGGTACTCAAACAATAGTCTAACAAAACAACTTTAAATTTTTGTCACTATACAATGATTAAGAAAAACAACTTTCCACCCTAGATGGTAACAGCCATAACCACATCAAGTGACCACATCCACCCTCACTTAAGGGATCGGAATGATGTGTGTGTGTGTGTGTGTGTGTGTGTGTGTGTGTGTGTGTGTGCTGAGTTGGGGTGAAGAATTCCTATTTGGGGCCCCAGGGGGAAAATTATTAGTTTTTTTTTTTAAAGATTTATTTATTGATTACATGTAAGTACACTGTAGCTGTCTTCAGACACTCCAGAAGAGGGAGTCAGATCTCGTTACGGATGGTTGTGAGCCACCATGTGGTTGCTGGGATTTGAACTCCGGACCTTTGGAAGAGCAGTCGGGTGCTCTTACCCACTGAGCCATCTCACCAGCCCTAGTTTTTTTTTTTTTTTTTTTTTTAAAAAAAAAAACTAGCTGTAGCATTTATTGCCCAGTTTCTGCATTATCCAGTTTCAGTGTTGTCTGTCTAGTCTACATATTGTCTGTCAAGCTTCTGTATGATCAGTTATTTGGGCTAGCCCTTTTGAAGTTGATGTGCATGCATATCTAACCTCTAGTTGGAAATGTCTATCACTGGGTAAAACTAGAGAGAATAATATAAACTACTTTGATGGACCTTGGTGTTTCCATCATTATCCACTCCAGGCCAATCAGTCTTTCACACACGCCTTTGCCAGCAACCCTTCTTTCCTGCTCTGGTTTGTCTGTTTGTTTACCTTTTTTTTTTTTTTTTTTTTTAACAGCAAATCCTAGTCTATGCCACACCATTTTAAAGTGTTTAATGTGTAGTTCTGAAAACAGTCTAAGATTAAAAAGGAACCGTTTTATTACAAGACACCAAAATTAACAGTAAATCTTAGTGCCATACAAAATCCACTTAGATTCTAAAGTTTCTTCACAGCTTGTTTGTTCGCACCAAATGATGTATGTCTCTTACTGACTTCCCAGAGATGACAGACCTGCTCAGAGTGACTTCATTTTGTCCTACTTTCAGCTAACCTACCTTCCCAGCCCCCACCGACCACATCCTGTTGAACACTCTCAGGCGGCTGTCATCCTGTTGAGCACTGGCAGCCTTGGGTTTTATAACATAAAACAAAGTGAAACTTCTGAACTGAAACATTTGAAACTTCTACAAGGTGGCCTGCCTCTGGCATCATGTGATGGTGGTTTTTAGCTTCATCAACTCTACTTTTCTCTGAACCAAACATTGTTTCCAACTAAAGCCTGTTCTTGACCTCCAGCAAATAAGGGGCTCTTAACCTGACTTTCATTGACTGGCATTCTCATGTCTCAATGGGTACAACGATTAAATGCCAACACTTAGACTTTTTAAAATCAGTATTGTGTGGTGTCTATCTGCACACAAAGATACTTTTCAAAGATAAACTTGGGCTGGTGAGATGGCTCAGTGGGTAAGAGCACCCGACTGCTCTTCCAGAGGTCCAGAGTTTAAATCCCAGGAACCACATGGTGGCTCACAACCATCCATAACGAGATCTGGCGCCCTCTTCTGGAGTGTCTGAGGACAGCTACAGTGTACTTACATATAATAAATAAACATATATAAAAAAAAAGATAAACTTTGGAAAATCACATATCATGACAAGTAAGCAATGCACAAATTAATTAATTTGGTGATAGGCAATAAAAATCTTTGCAATATTAAAAATTATCCTTTACTTCAGAAAAGATAGAAAGGTAAACAAAATTTATTTTTATTTTTTTAATAAATCTTTGAACCGGGCAGTGGTGGTGCACTACCCTCTTTCTTTCTTTCTTTCTTTCTTTCTTTCTTTCTTTCTTTCTTTCTTTCTTTCGATTCATTTTTTCTTTCTTTCGATTCATTTTTTTATTATTATATGAAAGTACACTGTAGCTGTCTTCAGACACCCCAGAAGAGGGCATCAGATCTCATTACAGATGGTTGTGGGCCACCATGTGGTTGCTGAGATTTGAACTCAGGACCTTCAGAAGAGCAGTCAGTGCTCTTCACCACTGAGCCATCTCACCAGCCCTCAAAAATTTAATTCTTTTTTTTTTTAAAGATTTGTTTATTATATGAAAGTACACTGTAGCTGTTTTCAGACACCCCAGAAGAGGGCATCAGATCTCATTACAGATGGTTGTGGGCCACCATGTGGTTGCTGGGATTTGAACTCAGGACCTTTGAAAAAGCAGTCAGTGCTCTTAACCACTGAGCCATCATCTTGCCAGACCCCAAAATGTAAATCTTAATATTAGGCTTTAAATCCTTTACATTTTAAATCACATGTATGTATGTATGTATATATGTGTGTGTGTAGGTGTGCACATATACCTTGTCACATGTGTGAGGAACAGAGAACTTCTTACAGAATCAGTTCTTTCCTTCCTCTTTGGGGTTCTTAGGGCTTAGGACTGGCAGCCTGAGAATTACCAAGTGATCCATCTCACAGGCTAGCAGATTTGTTTTTATAAAGGGCTGTTCTTGGGCCTGGAGAAATGGCTCAGTAGTTAACAGAACCAACTGCTCTACCAGAAGACCCGGGTTTTCACTCCCAGCATTCACGTGGCAGCTCATAACTGTCTCTAACGCCGGTCCCAGGGGATCTGACACCTTCTTCTAGTCCCTGGGATCACTGCATGCATGTGGTGTATGGACATATATACAAAGGCAAAACTCCTTTGTATAAAGGAAAAATGAAGGTTAAAATTGAAAAAAAAAAAAGAAGAAGAAGCTGTACTCATTATATTAGAAATACTGGGCTGGTGAGATGGCTCAGTGGGTAAGAGCACCCGACTGCTCTTCCAAAGGTCCGGAGTTCAAATCCCAGCAACCACATGGTGGCTAACAACCATCCGTAACGAGATCTGGTGCCCTCTTCTGGAGTGTCTGAAGACAGCTACAGTGTACTTACATATAATAAATAAATCTTTAAAAAAAAAAAAAAAAAAAAAAAAAAGAAATAGTGTCACTATGCCGGGGCCTAGCAAACACAGAAGTGGATGCTCACAGTCAGCTATTGGATGGATCACAGGGCTCCCAATGGAGAAGCTAGAGAAAGTACCCAAGGAGTTAAAGGGATATGCAACCCTATAGGGGGAACAACATGATGAACTAACCAGTACCCCGGAGCTTTTGTCTCTAGCTGCATATGTATCGAAAGATGGCCTAGTCGGCCATCACTGGAAAGAGAGGCCCATTGGACTTGCAAACTTTATATGCCCCAATACAGGGGAATGCCAGGGCCAAAAGAATGGGAATGGGTGGGTAGGGAAGTGGGGGGGGGGGTATGGGGGCCTTTTGGGATAGCATTGGAAATGTAATTGAGGAAAATACACAATAAAAAAATATTAAAAATTAAAAAAAAAAAAAAGAAATAGTGTCGCTGGGCGGTGGTGGCGCACGTCTTTAATCCCAGCACTTGGGAGGCAGAGGCAGGAGGATTTCTGAGTTCAAGGCCAGCCTGGTCTACACAGTGAGTTCCAGGACAGCTAGGGCTATACAGAGAAACCCTGTCTTGAAAAATCAAAAAAAAAAAAAAAAAAAAGTGTCAGTAAGAATGTTGTGTAAACTTTTTTTTTCTTGTCATGTATGTACCTACATGGTATCTTCAATTTTTCCTTTTAGCTCATCAAGCTGAAAGTATTTGCTATTTGGCCTTCCACAGAAGACATTTGCCACTCCCGATTCTAGAGAAAGCAAGACGTAAGCTGGTGGAAGAAGAAAGGCTTTGGGGCTGGTGAGATGGCTCAGTGGGTAAGAGCACCGGACTGCTCTTCCAAAGGTCCGGAGTTCAAATCCCAGCAACCACATGGTGGCTCACAACCATCCATAAGGAGATCTGACTCCCTCTTCTATGGAATGTCTGAAGACAACTACAGTGTACTTACATATAATAAATAAATCAAAAAAAAAAAAAAAAGAAAGAAAGGCTTCAGAAAGGACAGGCTGGCTGGGCACATAAGGGTGAGCAGATTGTTTGTGAAGAACAATAGACAAGCATTTCATGGCAGGCTGTAACAAGCAAACATCCTGGTTCCCATGCTCGCCCTTCAGAGCCAATCTGTAATATCAGATTCTTCCAGAAGAGGGCTCCCTTAGCTAGTTAATTGAGATATGGAAAATGAAAGCGCTTTAGAGTAAACGGTTATATACCTATCGCTCCGATTTCATCCTTAATAGCTTTATACTTGTATTTATCAAGTATCTACTCGTCTATCCGTTAATCGTGTTTTCAATAGACCACTGCACCTCTCTTAAAATAGGCCAGAATTATCCAGTTTCCTACTTTTTTGTTTTTTGTTTTTAAATGTTAATTATCTTTATTTTTGCAGTGCTGGGGCCTTGGGCATGCTAGGCAACTCCAATAGCATTGAAATGCATGCCCATTCCTTTTGTTAATCTAAGAAGACAGACGTAGCCTGACGGTTGTAGCACAGTCCTTTAATCCCAGCACTTGGGAGGCAGAAGCAGGCGGATTTCTGAGTTCGAGGCCAGCCTGGTCTACAGAGTGAGTTCCAGGACAGCCATGGCTATACAGAGAAACCCTGTCTCAAAAACCAAAATTAAAAAAAAGAAAGAAAAAAGAAAAAGAAGACAGACTGGACTGGGGGAGGTGCGGAGGGGGGTAGGGCCAGGGGGGCGTGTCCCAGAAGGCCAGCCATCAAAGCTCAGATCTCTTGGATGCCAACTTTCATGCACCTAAATTAGAAAGAAATGACCTGGCTGAGGCTGAGGTGGTGCCACCAGGGAGGCAGAAGTAGGTGGATCCTTTCTGATCTATGTATGTAGTAAATTCCAGGACAGCCAAGGCTGTAGAGAGACTGTGCCTCAAAACCCAAAACTGACAGTGGCGAGATTAATCATGAGATGTATAGTTTAAAAAGCAAAAAACCAAAAAGCAGGCAAGGTGGTACAGGCCTTGAATGCCAGAACTAGGGAGGCAGGGGTAGAGGAAGGGTCACCTTGTTCTACATATTGAGCTCCAAGGACACGCAGGTCTCAAGATAAGATAATAAAAATAAAATAGGGCTGAAGATGGCTCAGTGGATGAGAGCGCTGGCTGCTCTTCTGGACAGGGGTTGGATTCCCAGCACACACATGGTGGCTCACAACTGTCTGAAACCCCAGTTCCAGGGGATCAAATGCTTTCTTGGGCACTGTATGCATATGGTATATAGATATACATGCAGGCAAGATACCCTTACATGGTAAATAGGCACATCTCCAAAACTTTTAAAATATTAGATATAACAAACAAACAAACAAACAAACAAAACCCCCACAGTTGTATCTTAGTGCTATCTCTGATGGTTCCTGCCACATAAAAACACTAAGCACGTGTGTACAGTGAGAAAACATGTGTGTCCAGTTACTGCCCACCATCCCCACTGTCATTGGCATTTCCAGATGAACAGGGGAAGACAAACACTGTCAAAGGGAGTCGGGTCCATTCTGATCTGCAAAAGGGAACAACATTACTTTGCTCTCAATAGCCATCCATCTTGTAAATATTCAAGAAATTCCCTCTCTCCCTCTCTCCCTCTCTCTCTCTCTCCCTCTCCTCCCACCCTTCTCTGTGTGTTTACAACTTTCAACTCTCTGGGCTGACACTCACCACACCCTTTCCTCCCTCCCTCCTCCTCTGCACCAATCTGCCTTTGGAGTGCTTGCTTTGCCTGGTTAAATAAACTGCTGGCTTTGCAAGGTTAAATAAAAGTCTATTTTAACTGTTTCCTGAACCAATTCTTTTCTTGCAGAAAAGAACTAAAAGACCCCTTATAACACTTGGAAGTAAAAGTTGTATAGTGCAAAATGGATAAATTTTTAAATGAAAATTTCCCAAGTTTACACAAACTATAATTATCCCAGACCCCATCAAAATGTAGAATATTACCATTAACACAGAAAATGCCTTCCCTACCAAATCACTGCCTCTACCAACTAGCTCCCAACTAGCAGTTGCTATGAGTTACTATGCTTTTTGTTGTTGCTGTAATTTTGTTTTCTTGTTGGTGATTTGACTTGTTTTTTGTTTGGTTGGTTTTTTTTGGCGGGGGTGCTTTTTGTTTTTGTCTTTTTTGGGGGGGGTGTTGTTTGTTTGTTTTGGTTTGGTTTGGTTTGGTTTGGTTTTTGGTTTCTGAGTCAGGGTTTCTCTGTGCAGCCTTGCTGTCCTGGAACTAGATTTGTAGAACAGGTTGGCCTCAAAAATATTTAGATTTTTTTTTTCTAAAGATTTATTTATTTGCAGGGCAGTGGTGGCACACACCTTTAATCCCAGCATTTAGGAGGCAGAGACAGGCAGATTTCTGAGTTCGACCAGGCCAGCCTGGTCTACAGAGTAAGTTCCAGGACAGCCAGGGCTATACAGAGAAACCCTGTCTCGAAAAACCAAAATAAATAAATTAATTAATAAAAAAATTATTTATATATTTATGAGTACACTGTAGCTGTCTTCAGACACACCAGAAGAGGGCATCAAAGCCCATTACAGATGTTTGTGAGCCACCATGTGGTTGCTGGGAATTGAACTCAGGACTTCTGGAAGAGCAGTCAGTGCTCTTAAACGCTGAGCCATCTCTCCAGCCCACTTAGTTAGTTAGTTAGTTTTTTTTTATTTCTCTGCATGTATGTATGTATGTATGTATGTATGTATGTATGTATGTATGTATTCCTATCTGTCCTGGAACTGGACCAGGCTGGCTTTGAACTCACAGAGACCAGCCTGCCTCTGTTGGAATTTTACATTTTGTTTATTTGTTGTTGGTAAAACAGAGCATGTGTGTGAAGGCACGCACGTGGAGGTCAGAGGGCAGCTTCTAGGAGTTGGTTTTCTCGTTACACCATGTGGGTTCCAGGAACCCAATGAGGGTTGTCAGACTTGGCAGAGAGTGCCATATCACCAGCCCTCTATGCCTCCTTTTCTGAGGCAGGGGATTTTATTTTTATTCTTTTGCCATGTCAAATACAACAACCAAAAGAAACTCAAGGAAGGAAGGAGTTTATTTCAGCTTACAATCCATCATTGACAGAAGGGAGGGACAGAATTCAGTGGTTACGTGGAAGCACATCTGCTTGCTATTGCACAAAGCACTACCTCCTACTGAGGAACTCATTTCACAGCCAAAAAGGTACAATAGAAACTGTGTAGGATACTGCCTTCTAGCCAGCTCTCAGCCAGCTTTCATAGACAGCTCAGGAGAATCATGGAACAGTGTTGCACACCATGTACTGACTAGGCCCTCCTCCATCAACTAGCAAATAAGAAAATAGCTCTAGGCATGTCCTGAAGATGGTCTGATCTGGGAAACACCTCTCAAGTGTCTAGGTTAAAACTAACTGGGAGCCGGTCGTGGTGGCACACACCTTTAATCCCAGCACTCAGGAGGCAGAGGCAGGTGGATTTCTGAGTTCAAGACCAGCCTGGTCTACAAAGTGAGTTTCAGGACAGCCAGAGATACACAGAGAAACCTTGTCTCGAAAAACCAGAAAAAAAACAAAAAAAAAACCTAACTGGGACACAGAGTGTCTCACTGAACCTGGAGCTGGACTGACTGGCCAACCAATCTCTCAGATCCTCCTGTGTCGGCATCCCCAGTGCTGAAATTCATGTACATTCCACCATACTGGCTTTTACTGAGTGCTAGGCCTCTGAACCAGGTCCAAGTGCTTTCATAGCAAGCACTTTGTAACCACTGACCCATCTCCCCAACTTCCACCTTTCAATTTCTGAGGAGGGGTCTCATGCTTCCTAGGCTGACCTCAGACTGTGTAGCAGAGGGTGGTCTTGATCCTGATCCTCCTGATTCAAAAACCCCAAGGTACCATCTTGCATAACAAACAGCATTCTTAAAATTGCTCACCCATTTCTCAACTACCCACTTACAGAACATTGTGAGTTGCTTATAAAAATAGAAAATATTAACCACTATATTTGTTTCAGTAAGCAGTGATTTAGAACAGAGTTGGCAGCCTTCCACAAAATCCATCAGCTGGCTCCTGCCATATCTCTTTCCCTCACTGAGAATGTCCCATCCCAAGTTCCCATCTGTCCTCACCTGAGCTTCTCTATGGGGACTACATTTCCAGGTTTTTGTTGTTTTGTTTTTGAGACAGGCTACACATGACCCTGGTAATCCTAGAACTTGCTCTGTAGACCAGGCTGTCCTTAAACTCTGGGATCTGCCCATCTCTGCCTGCCAAGTATCCAGAAGTTCTTTAAAATAGTTTTTTTTTAATTAAAAGTTTTTTTTTTTAATTTTTAAATTTCATCTGACTTTCTGTGTCTGAATGTTTTGGCTAGCTGTACGTGTGTACACCATGTGGCACTGTGTGGTCATTGGAGATCAGAAGACCCAGCTCGGTTTCCTGGAACTGGAAAACCATCTGTTGTGAGCCACCAAGTGTATGTTGGACCATGTCTAATGCCAGTCCTCTACTAATTCAATAAGTGCTCTTACAAGCTGAACCATCTTTCCAGGCCCTAAAATAGCTTTTCTTTCTTCTTAAGATTTATTTTTGCATTCATTGGTGTTTTGCCTGTATGTATGTCTAGGAGAAGGTGCCAGATCCCCTGGAACTGGATTTACAGTTGAGCTGCCATCTGGGTACTGGGAATTGAAGTCAGGTCCTTTGGACGAGTTGCCAGCGCTCCTAACTGCTGAGCCATCTCTCCAGCCCCATAAAATAACTTTTCTTTTCCTTTATTTTTGGTTTTTAGAGACAAGGTCTGTGTGTAGCCTTGGCTGTCTTGCCACTCCCTGTGGGCGAGGCTGGCCTCAAAGTCTTAGTGGCCAGCCTGACTCTTCTGGGATTAAAAGTGTGCCTCCACCGACTGGCTAGTATAGCTTTTCTTTTCTTTTCTTTTCTTTTCTTTTCTTTTCTTTTCTTTTCTTTTCTTTTCTTTTCTTTTCTTTCTTTCTTTTCTTTCTTTCTTTTTTGCCTGTGAGTGTGTGTGTGTGTGTAAGTACACTCATGAGTTCGGGGTCAGGCAGCTAGCTGGAGTTACAGGTGGCTGAACTCTGGTCCTCTTCAATAGTTGTATGTATTCTTAACCTGCTCAGCTTTCCAACTCGTAACTTCAGGTTTTGAGACAGGGTCTCACACTGTAACCAAGGCTGGTCTCAAACTTGTGGTAGTCCCGCCTTAGTTCCTGAGTGCTCGTATTACAAGTGTTGGCAATCTATTTGAATTAGTGATTAATTATTTTCAGTTTTCGATGTATGTACCGTTGGAACTCTTACTACCATGCAGACCAGCCTGTGAGTGCGTCTCAGAGCTGAGATTAAAAGCTTGCCCCACAGTGGCGGGCTCTAATATTTTTTGGAGGCGAAGATTTAATTCAGGATTTTGCGTACCACTCGTGCAATACCTGGGCCACACTGTCGGCCGCTACGATTTATTTTTGTTTCAAGGAATAATCCAAAACCAAATGCAAAATGTGACCTTCAGGTTTTACCTGGGAGATACTGGTCTGCGGCTTCGTAAGAGGAGGAAAGACACGTAGAACATCCTTGTCTCTTGTTTATTAATTCCTGCGAAATGCTGGTTTTAGATTCTAGAACACTAGCCTGGAGAAAATAAAATGGCACAGAACCCAAGCCAAGAACCAATTTAGACCTTAAACGAACCCCTCAAACCCACTCCGGGCCAATAATTTAGGAAGAAAGCTGTTGCTAGGAAACAGACTGGGCGCTCGGAAGTGACATCATCCCTGGGCGCCGGGGTCAAGGAAGGGAATTTAGGGAGGAGATTCTCTCCCTCTGCCCTATAAGGTGTTTTCCCATGATTCTTTCTTTCTCTTCGCCATCTTTCCCCCGGCAGGCCGACATCTATCACCATGAAGTAAGCGGGCGCCCGGTGTCCCAATCCGCCTCCATCCTGAGGCCGAGCTCCCGGGGATGGCTCCTTTTTGCAGCGCACATACTAACGAGCTTCGCCTTTTCCTTCCAGGGTCGAGCTGTGCAGTTTCAGCGGGTACAAGATCTACCCGGGACACGGGCGGCGCTACGCCAGGACCGACGGGAAGGTAAAGGCCGGCTGGGCCGAGCGCGGCTCGGGACGCTGGGAGTGGAAGAACGGTCCTCTGTCTCGCGAAGGCCCCGGGGACCGCGTGTGGGATGGGAAACTTGAGGGAATGTGGATGGGGTGTGAACCAGGCTGTAAATGAGTGCTGTATGTAACTAATGGGAAAGGGAAATGGGCTTCAGGTCTTTAGGAGTCTGAGAGGGCTCAGAGCCAGATTTCTTTGAGTTTAGCGCCACCCTACCCTTTTCGACTAGTTTAGATTTTTCGGCTCCTGAGAAGATTGTAGCATTGATGCCACCATGTCATTTCTCTTGCCTCCTTTGTATATTTATATAACGAGAAGAGGGAAGTAAAGCTGTAGAAGGACTTCAGTCTCTACTTTGTGTAAAAGGATGACTAATTTGAACATGAATTTGTTAACTGCAGGTTTTCCAGTTTCTTAATGCAAAATGTGAGTCCGCATTCCTTTCCAAAAGGAATCCTCGGCAGATAAACTGGACTGTCCTCTACAGAAGAAAACACAAGAAAGGGCAGTCGGTAAGTGGAATACAGCTTTAAAATTACACTGTCAGATTTTGCCAGGTTAAATTTTGTTTAGACAAAACTGTGCAGTGTGCTCTTGAACTAAACCATCAGACAGAGTAACAACTTGTTAGTGTGGCCTTGTGTACCATAGCCTTCCAAGCTGTGTGTTGACATTTGAAAGGATTCCTCTCTGTAAGCTTCATTTTGGGTTGAAGAGGCTCTTAGGGGATGGTAGGTGTTGCTCTGGGTGGAGGTGTGGTGCTAGGACAACAGCTAATAGTTTGGCTTGGCATGTGTGAGCCTCGTTAAGTAGATTCTAGCTGGGTATTATAGTAAACAGTGGTCCCAGATGTGAAGTATGTTAAGTGGGCATGGTGGCCCACTCATGTAATGCCAATGTCTGGGGGGTAGAAGCAGGAGGATCAGTAGTTCAAAGGCAGCCTAGGCTACATAAGACCTTGTTTCCCAAAGCAAAGCACGTAGTACAGAGTTAGTGAAAAGAAAGATGAATTATATTTAGTAGATCCTTTTGGATGCATAAATGGGGGGGAGGGAATCTTAGAGGTGTGAAGATGTAGAGAAACAAATCCTAGAATAAAATGATACAGCTGTTGTAAACCTTTTAATTAACTCAATGTTATTTGTTTTTTTAGACAGGGTTACTCATAGATCAGGTTGACAACTGTTAAAAAATTTTTTTGAGTTCTTAACATCTGGCAATTCCATTCTAAGTATTGAAAGCAGGTACCCAACAAATCTGCTATCGAACTCTTGGAATGCTGAGGCAGTAGAATTGACTTTTTGTTTGGTTTTGGTTTTTTGTTTTTGTTTTTTTTTTATTTTCCTCGAGCCAGGGTTTCTCTGTGTAGCCCTGGATGTCCTGGAACTCACTCTGTAGACCAGACTGGCCTCCAGCTCAGAAATCTGCCTGCCTCTGCCCCCCAAGTACTGGGATTAAAGGCGTGCGCCACCACCGCCCTTCGAGAATTGACTTTGAGGCCAGCCAAGGCTACAAAGTAAAATCCTATCTCCAAAAAAGGTGGTTAAAATCAGTTGAATGCTTAAAATTAAATATATCTATCTATATATTTTTTAATGAATATTTTGGTGACAGGACCCAACTCTAAAAAGCAGCCCCATTTCTCTTCTACCCTGAAAGTTATTTTCTAAAAAAGCAACATTCCCAGACCCAATATTTGACAGCAACCCCTTTAATGAAACCAAATGTGGAATTTTCAGTTTGCGGTGATTGTTGATTGTTCCTCAAAGACCCAAAATTTTGGTTAGGGGTACTCAGCCATAAATATAATGTATTGGGATATTTCCCCCTCTAAAGGGAGAGAAACAGCCAGCATTAGACTGAAGAAATAGGTTAGAGCTATGGTTCTCAGCTTTCCTAATGCTATGACCCATATGTTCCACCTCAACCGTAAAGTGGATCCATTGTTACTTCATAACTAGTTTTGCTTCTGTTATGAATTGTAAGTATCAGATATTAAGATATGTGGCCCCAGTGAAGGGCCCAAAGCCAATTAACTGTTACTTTAAACCAATGACTATTGTTTGATAGTGTTAGGAGAGCACTGTGAAACGTTCTTTAAGCCCCAAAGGGGTGAGACCATAGGTTTTTTTGAACCATTGAGCTACACCAAGGGATGACTATATAGTTTCACTTTTATGAGGTACCGAAAATAGGCAGAGTAATAAAGACTGAAATATAAGGAGAGAGCGATGGAGAGTTAATTGTTGTAAGAAGAATTTGGAGAAATCATGAAACAAATTGTGTTATTTTTCTAATGTAAGACAATCTAGTAAATTTTCCTTTTCGACTAGAAGGTTAAGTCTAAGCAGTCTTGCTAAAGCGTTTTAATGTTAATAATGTTTTGCTTTTGGATTTATTTTCTGTGTGTGAATGTTTGCATGAATGCTTGTAAGTGCTCCATGTATATGCTTGGTATCTGCCAGGTGTCAGAAACAATGTCAGATCTTTTGGTACTAGACCTACTATCTGGGTGCTGGGAACAGAACCTGCATCCACTGCAAGAGCAGCCAGTTTTTGTTGTTTTTTCAAGACAGGGTTTCTCTGTAGCCCTGGCTGTCCTGGAACTCACTTTGTAGACCAGGCTGGCCTCGAACTCAGAGATCCACCTGCCCCTCTGCCTGGGATTAAAGGTGTGTGCTACCACACCTGGCCCTAAAATTATCTTTAAAGTACCATCCAACTCCCTAAGTGGGCCATTCTGCTTGAAAGGTCAAGATTTTTGTCCCTTTTTAGTAGCAAAACTGGTCTTTGTGATACAAGCCTAAAACAGCTCATAACCTGGAAAGCAATGTTTATTTTATATAATTGGCCTGAATTAACTTCTTGAGTATGAAATTTAAGAGCTCTCTGACCAAGGGGCTGGGTGTGGTCTTGCATGCACACCTCTAATCCCAGCACTTGGGGGCAGCAGAGTTTGGCCTGGACTACAGAGTTCCAGGACTATAAAGAGAAAACCTGTCCCAGAACGCCTCCCTCTCAATAAAGTTCTCTGACTTTAATTTTTACTTCATTGAGTAAGGTTAATAAATCATAGTCTTTGCTTTGTAGGAAGAAATTCAAAAGAAAAGAACCCGCCGTGCAGTCAAATTCCAACGAGCCATCACTGGTGCATCTCTTGCTGATATAATGGCCAAGAGGAATCAGAAACCAGAGGTTAGGAAAGCCCAGCGAGAGCAGGCTATCAGGTAAGGATTGCTCTACCTCAACCTTTCAGCTGTGGGCCAGACTTTACAGAAACCCAGTCTCATCATGGCACTGTTGGTTGGTAGAAGCATAATACAAGCATATACTCTAAATTGCTAAACTTCAGTAGTTACTGTATAGTTTATTATGTTTAGCTGACTTGGATAATGGAATTTATCAGCAGTTCTTAGGATCTGTTTTTGTTTGTTTTGGTGGGGTTCTTTGCCAAGCTCTCCCAGTAAAACCCTGGTTGTCTTTGGAATTGGGTTGTAATTGCCACGGTTTCACCATCTATATAATTGTAGGCGTGTGCTATCGTTCCTGACTGGATTTTGGATTTTATTTGTAGATAGGGAGAAAGAATTTATGATGATCCCACTTGTCTAAAGCTCTAGCTTCATACCAATAAGTTGTGTTCTTAAAGAGTAAAGTGTCTTGCTTAATGTTACTTATATGACACTACAGGGCTGCCAAGGAAGCAAAAAAGGCTAAGCAGGCATCAAAGAAGACAGCAATGGCTGCTGCCAAGGTAACTATGGGGATGTTCTTGGGTTTCTTAAAATAAGAAATTTTATCCTTAAGGCAAGGGTTAGCAAAGTGCAGGTTCAAGTTTCTATTGGAAATGGTTGCATCTCTGGTTTCTAGTGAGCTTTAATTTTAGATGTGTTAGAGAGGGGAAATTAAAGCTAGCTTTGCCTTTGCTTTTTTTTTTTTAAGTGGGTTTCTTTTTGTGAAATGAGATATGACAGAGGCTGGCTTGGAACTGTCAACCAGACTTGTCTTAAGAACAATCCTGCTGCCTAGCTAGTGCTATGAGTGTGTATCCCTGTGTCCTCGGCTTGGCTTTTGTGTTTTAGACATTGTTTTAAGGTAATTGTATACTCTGAGTAATGCTGCAACAGTATGAGTGTACCCAGCCTCTTCTAGGAGTTAAAAATGTAAAGCCAGAGCTAGGCGGTGGTGACTCACCCACCACTCTTGGGAGCAGAGGAAGGCAGCCAGGGCTACACAGAGACCTGGTCTCAAGAAAGCCAGAGAATGAATGTCAGTTTTCATTCTTGAGTGGGCAAATGGCTGCTAGTCAAGGCGGTTTGTACGGCCCTAATTTGGTCTTGGGGACCTGTAAGGTGAACGTAAAGAACACCTGTAGCACTCTACCTCTGCCCCTGCAAGTGGAATAAAGATTTAAAAAAATTCTGCGCCAACAAGTTGGCTCAGCAGGTAAAGGCACCTGTTGCCTGGTATCTGAAGTTTGATCGTCAAGAACAATATGGTAGTAGCAGAGCTGATTCCCACAGTTGTCTATGATCTCTACAAGTGTGCTGTGGTGTGCCTTGCACCAAATCAAAATATATCATTCTTAAATGGCTGTGCAAAGTAGAGTGAGCCCCCAGTCCCAGCACTTGAATTGTGGAGACAGGATCAAATCTAGCCTAGATGTCCTTCAGGATCCCACGTTGTATCTTACTGTCCAATCTGTAACAATATTATATGGTGGAAGTGAAATTTAAAAATGAGTTACTTTGACATTGATAACACAGTTAAATTAAGACAATGGAAGGTATGTAAAGACTGAACAGTAAGGGCAAGGTGACAGTCCCATTGAATAAGTGATGTGACTTCTTTTTTTTTTTTTTTTTGCAGGCCCCCACAAAGGCAGCACCTAAACAAAAGATTGTGAAGCCTGTGAAGGTCTCTGCCCCCAGAGTTGGTGGGAAACGCTAGTGTGGTAGATCAGAGTTGGAAATAAAGATCTATCTTTAACTCTAGGTGGTGCTGAGTGATTTTTTTTTTTTTCCTCAACAAAAGCATGTATTCTTACTTGGGGCGGGGCATTTTAGCCACAGACTGTATGCTTTGCTTGACTTGAGTTCCTAGGTCCAATCTCCAGCTAAAAATGTTTATTTCTCATGTGTGTGGTGGCACACACACTTAATCTAGCACTCAGGAGGCAGATCTTGAGTTCAGGACATTTGAGCTACAATGCCTCCTAATATGTCAGCTGAAGATGGCAAACAAAGTGATGCGGTTGTGAGCTGTGTTTGGAGTATAGCTATGATGCCAGCACTTGGGAGCGATGCGTTGAAGGCCAGCCTTGGTTCCATGTAACTGCTTAACTCATCACTTAGAACATCACCATTAGCAGCTAGTTTAGAACTATTCAGTCTGCTCCCCCATGAAGACCTTCAGTGAAGACCACTGCTGTGTCGTGGTTTAAGAGTCAAGACCTGGAGCCTCAAGATTGTCTTGCCGCCTGCAGTATTTTATATAGGAGTGTATCTACACATGCTGCTGGACGTTTTTCTGTTGAAACTAGATTTCACTGTCACTGGCCTAAAATTCTCAAGAAATTAACCAGCTTCTACCTCCTGGGTACTGAGATTAAAGGCATGGTGTCACTACACACACATACACCCTTTTTTTTTTTTTAGGGAAGGATAAAGAGACATTCTGGCCTATTCTGGCCTTAAACTCCGTCATATCTTCCTATTAAGAGTGCTTTGATTACAGTTGTAATATTGCTTAGATATTGTTTTCTGGGCTAAGAGTTACAAAGCCATATAACATTTTGAGTTTTCTTTCAAGTGGGATTGAGTATTATAGGGTCTGCCTGTAAACTGAAGACCTCAGAAGTCCAAGGCCATCTTGGTTGTATGATGAAATCAGTGGTTAAGAGCACCACTGACTGCTCTAACAGAAGTCCTGAGTTCCAATTCCCAGCAACCATATGGTGGCTCACAACCATCTGTATTGGGAGCCCTCTTCTGGTGTGTCTGAAGACCGTGACCATGCACTCACATACATAAAATATTAAAAATCTGAGGTATGAGGGTTGTTAAGTTTGAGACTAGTCTAGTAACAAGATCTTTTTCCCAACCATTAGCTTGTGTAAAAAAATTAGTACATGGAATGTAGGCCTTTGCAAGGACACAAGTTTAAAGTTTGGCTTTTCTTAGCAAAGTCTGATTAAAGAAAAAAACTAGTAACAGTTCCTGGGTTTTGGTTTTTTGAGACAGGGTTTCTCCGTATACTAGAACTCACTCTCCTGGAACTCACTTTGTAGACCAGGCTGGCCTCGGGACTCAGAAATCCGCCTGCCTCTGCCTCCCGAGTGGGCCACCACGCCTGGCTGTAACAGTTCCTGTTACCTGCAAATGCTTAGGTGGATCTTAATTGTATTTACAACATCCTTTTTATGTGTATTCTCAAGATTTGATTCAAAAATCTAAGCTTTTTTTTTTTTTTTTTAAGTACAAAGGTCATGAAGCCACACCCTGTACAAACCTTTATCTGAATCTCTTGGGAGAAAGATGCTCTCCATTTTCACCCTTCATTTCCTTTATACATGATGGAAATACTCTAATCACTGTCTGGTTTCTGAGCCCACTGCCACCTGCTTGCTCCTTACCTGTGGTACCACAAACTTAAAAGCGTCATAGATAATGTATGTGTCTTCTAGGCAGGAAAAAAGAAAAATGGCTTCTTCAGCTAAAGTCATTGGGTTGGGAAGCCTGGAACTTTCTAGCTTCAAGGAATAAGCACAAAGCGTCCAGGCATTACAAGGAAACGGGATTGAGAGTTACGTTGCATGTTATTTAATCATCTAAGCAATCTGGACCTGCATAGTCGTCACCATGGTGATGATTCTAGAAAATTACTTAGTTTGGAGATAATTTTTTTTTTTAATATTTTTATTACATATTTTCCTCAATTACGTTTCCACTGCTATCCCAAAAGTCCCCCATAGCGCCCCCCACTTCCCTACCCACCCATTCCCATTCTTTTGGCCCTGGCATTCCCCTATATTGGGGCATATAAAGTTTGCGAGTCCAATGGGCCTCTCTTTCCATTGATGGCTGACTAGGTGGAGATAATTTTTAAGACGATAATTCGTAACACTGAAGCACTTAATGCTCGGTAATACTGCGACAGTCTTTGGCCCAGAGGCTCAGACAGTGGCAATCAATTGCTACAGTTTCAAACTCGGCGGTATCTAGTATAGCTAGTCTCAAGAGTATACAGAACAACTCAGTTACCATTTACCGGGAGGGTCTCTGGGAAACAAACAGCGAACGGCTCAAACACGTGGCTTTCCAGAGAGCGTGGGAAAGGAAAGGGAGGGCGGTGGGGGAGGGCCCTGCCAAGACTTAAGATGTCTGCTGAGGACCCCCGTATCTGCCGGAGAGAGCGCGTTCCCTATTCCAACATGTCCTCCCGCAGTGTTGACGTCACACCGCCGGCTCCCTGGGAGCGCAGAGCCGAAGCGCGCTCCAATCCGGGTGGCGGCCCCGCCCCGCTCCCCGCGTCACTTCCGGTGGTGCAGCAGCCATTTTGTCAGTCGCCAGCGGATCCCGCGCGCTGCCGAAGTGCAGTTCCCCCTGGTTACCAGGTCGTCGGTTCTTCCCCTCCGCGCTGCGGGCGGGCGGGCGCCCTCGGAGAGAGAGCGCCCACCACAGGCGTCGCCTTCGCTCCTCCCCGGGTCGCCGCCGCCGCGGCCCCTCTCCCGAGTCGCGGCGCTGTCTGCCTCTCCCTACCACTGACAGGCGCCCCCGAGGGCGCTGCCGGCGGCTATGTCAAGCGAGGAGAGCTACCGGGCCATCCTGCGCTACCTGACGAACGAACGCGAGCCCTACGCGCCGGGCACCGAGGGCAATGTCAAGCGGAAGATCCGCAAGGCCGCCGCCTGCTACGTCGTGCGCGGCGGGACCCTCTACTACCAGCGGCGGCAGCGGCACCGCAAGACCTTCGCCGAGCTGGAGGTGGTGCTGCAGCCGGAGCGTCGCCAGGGCCTCATCGAGGCGGCCCATCTGGGCCCCGGGGGCACCCACCACACCCGGCACCAGACCTGGCACGACCTGTCCAAGACCTACTGGTGGCGAGGTGAGCGCGCCGGGCCGAGGGGGGCGGCTCGGCTCGGCCGGGCCCTGCGTGCGCACCCGCGAGCCCTCAAGTCTGGGGACTGGGCCGTGCCCTTAGCCCGGCGGCGTGCGTGCGTCCGTTCGGCTGCGCGGCAACCGCGGGACCCAGCCGAGCCGAGCGGAGCGGAGCGGGCTGGGGACGCGAAAGCAGCCGCACTGCCCCTACAGGAAGGAGGCCCGGGAGGCTGGGGGCGGACCCTCGCCCGGGGTGGGGCTTCGGGGGCTTCCCTCGGGGCCGGGCCAGGCGGTGGAGGGCGTGGTGCGGCCTATCTGGGCCCGCCCCCTGAGGCCCCTGGTGGTTGGTGGGAGACCCAGAGGCAGAGGCAGAGGCTTAGGCAGACCTACCCTCTCCCGCTCTCTTCTGCCTTAGAAAAAGCTGTCCCAAATCCTGGCTGCGGTCTCCCAGTGAGTGCCGCTCGGATTTGGCCATTGGACTAGGTCCAAATGTCTGTTTCTGCAACTGCGACACAGAAAAAAGGAATAATGTGGTTATTAGGACTAATGATGGCGCAGTCGCCGTGAGTCCCGGTTTTAGGGCATTAGGCAGCCTTCCAGACTGCCAGATCCCTTTTCACGGGAGATGGACCGACATACCATAAGAGGTTTTATTAGGAGGAATGATGACACTTATGTCGTATGTTTTTTCTTGTTTTGAGTGTGGCACTCCTCCCACCTCAGCCTCTCACGTGTTGATATTACAGCCCTGACGCACCAATCGCGGTGACAGGGATCCTGTTTCCTAATGCTTTAACGTTCTTTTTACTTTGTGAAAATAGCCTCGGGAACTGTGTTACGCAGTTGTGTGTGTTGAGAAAAGATAAGGCAACTGGTTTATTGATTGATTGTTTCTCGATTTGAGGCAAGATCTTACTAAATTACTCAGGCCGGCCTTGAGTTAAGGATCTGAGTGCCTCACTAGCAGGGATTACAGACCTGTACCACCAAATCATTGATTATTTGGGAGCAGAATATAATGGCCCTAGCACTGTTTGATCCCTTGGAGAGCAGATGAGAGCAGAAAAGCTTGACTTTTTTCTTTTTAATTTTTAAAAAAATGTATGTATATGAATGTTTTCCTTGGGGTGTGTGTGTGCGCGCACCAGCTGCCCACGAAGGTCAGGGAAGGGCATTGGATTCAGAACTGGAGTTACAGATGTTTCTGACACCAGGAAGGTGCTCAGAATTGAACTCTGGTCATTTGATAGAGCAAAAGTACTGTTTACTACTGAGCTGTCAAGCCAGTCCCTCTAATCTTTCTAGTAAGTTTTTAAAATTCTATTTTACGTGCTATGTGTATGTACATGTAGGCTAGGGCTGGCAGCCTTATTTGTTGAGTCATCTCATTTGTTCTAGATGCTAATTTTTGTTAGGTTTACCAACTTTGTCATCAAGCCTGTTTTAGGAACTCTTTGGTAGTCCTTTTGTTCCTTAGAGAATTCCTTTGTGGGTAACAGGTTTATCTTATTCTCATACAGTTTTTCTTTATATTTCAAAATTTTGTGTGTATAGGTGTTTTGCTTGTATGTCAAAGTGTGCCTGGAGCCTACAGAGGTCAAATGGAATTCCTAGAACTGGAGTTATGAATGGTTGTGAGCTACCACGTGGGTGCGTGGAATCAAAAACCTTGGTCCTCTGAAAGAGCAACAAGTGCTCTAAACTGTTAGCCATCTTCCCTGGCAGTTCATATGACCTCCTAACACTTGTTTGATATTTGTAAAGAATGCCTGAATAAACTGGGTGTGTGGTAGCATATGCTTTCAATCCTAGTGCTTGGGAGGCAGAGGCAGGCAGAGCTCTGAGTTTAAGGCCAGCCTGGTCTACAGAATGTTTCCAGTACAGCCAAAGCTAGCCATGTCTCAAAAAACAAACAAACAAACAAACCCCCAAAAAACCAAATTAAGTGAAATGAAAAAAAACCACCACCACCACCACCACCAAACCCCTGAATTAAGCCAAGCCTATACCAGTACTCCCATTGTTCCAGAGGCAGAGGCCATAGGGTCACTGCAAAGTTGAGGCCAGCCTGGTCTCCTCCCTCCCCACCTCCCAAATCTGAATTAAATTTCCAAGAAGATGTTAACTGTGAGGAATAAAACTAGAATCATGGCTGCATATTGTTTATATGAGGCAGAGGCAGCCTGTTCTATTCAGTGAGACCTTTGTCTAAATGTAAAAAACAGAGTATCAGTGTCTCACTTTACTAATTTCATGTACTGTTTGCCTCTGCTGCATGATTCTTTTATTCCCACCTCTGCCCAGGGTAGGAATATGTTAATATAACCTTTCTATGCATGCAGCATAATCCAGTCAGCAGGTGATAACTGGTATATGTCCAATACTCTATAGTGCACGACACAGCTTTGATGTTTGATAGGTTGGGTGAATTATATATGCATTACATTTAAGGATATTTTCAATTCATGATGGGATCATTGGGATTATAATCCCATCATAAATTGAAGCATTTATATTACTAAGGTTCAAAAGCAAAAGCCCTGACCATGTATAGTGGCTCGTGCTGTCCCTTTAATCCTAGCACTTGGGAGACACAGACAGGCTGTGATCTCTGAGTTCCAGGATAGCCAGAGCTACACACTGAGACCCTGTCTTGAAAACATACAAAACCCTGTTCTAGAGCAAGACACTTGACAGGGTGTTTTATTAAATGAGTGCTCACTAAGGGATGATGTTTGACAGAAGTGCTTAGGAACAGGTTTTTGTTGTTGTTAGTTTTTGTTTTGTTTTTATTTGAGACAGTGGTTCTTTCTATGTCAGGCTAGACTACAAGTTTTCTAATTGTTTTCAATTTAGGACATATTATGTATACACATAATGAGATGTCTTGAGGAAGCAGCCCTATTATAAAACACAAAGGATCATATATGCTTTATAAAGTGTGTTATGTTTATACACTTAGCTTGAGGTAGTTTTAAACAATAATTTTAGTGCCTGCATAAAACTGTCCCATCACAGAAGTCAGGTGTGCAATTTTGTGACATCACGTTGATACTTTAAAAAGTTTTAGATTTAAAAAAATAATATGAAAGGGGCTAGAGAGATGGCTCAGTGGAAGAGCACTGACAGGTCTTCCAGAGACCCTGAGTTCAATTCCAGGCAGCCACATGGTGGCTCACAACCATCTGCAATGGAATCTGATGTATTCTTCTGGTATGTTCTGAAGACAGCTACAGTGTATTCATATAAATAAAATAAATAAATCTTTAAAAAAATATTGATGAAAATATTTATTTTAGGTATAAGTGTTTTGCCAGCATGTATATCTTTGTATCACTTGTGTGCTTGGTACTTACAAAGGCCAGAAGAGAGAACATTGGATCTCTTGGAGCTGAAATTACCTGGAGTTGTGAACCACTTTGTGGGTCCTGGGAATTGAACACTGGTCCTCTGGAAAACTGACTCCATCTTCAGATGTCTATTGAATCTTCTCTTCAGAGCCACTTTTTGTTTTTGTTTTTGTTTTTTTAATTTATTTATCATTATACATAAATACACTGTACCTGTCTTCAGACACTAGAGAAGAGGGTGTCATATCTCATTACAGGTGGCTGTGAGCCACCATGTGGTTGCTGGGATTTGAACTCAGGACCTTTGGAAGAGCAGTCAGTGCTCTTACCCGCTGAGCCATCTCTCCAGCCCCCGTTTTTTAAATAATTTTTTGGGCTATGGTGGGTGCTCAATGTAAAATTTATTTCTCTCTGATTCTATACTCTATGAACAATCTTTTATTAGTAACTTGACATCCAAAGAACTATCTCAGGGGACTTTGGTGGGAAAATATAGAAACTTGCATTGAAGAGTGTATCATTTGTTTCCCTAAATGTCAAAGGAGATTTCCTGGGAGATAGAGCCTGGCAAATGCTTAGAGCACCAACATAAAGAAACAGACTATGCACAATGTAGATAAAAATAGCTCAGCCTCATTTTTACGATATGTAGTTGAAATGTTTCTCATTGGATAGTAGTTATTTTATGAGAAACATCAGAAGAGCATCCAGCTGTCATCTTCACTGTCTTCTCCTCAAGACATGCTCTTAGCAGTGATTACATGATGTCCTCATAAAATACTATGCTGTTAATTTATCTGTGCTGTTATTTTATCTTTTATTTTACTTTGTGACTGGGGTCTCTGTAGATCTGGTTGTCCTGGAACTTTCTATGAGAATCAGGATGGCTTCAAATGTACAGAGATCTTCTTACCTCTGCCTGAGTGGGATTAAAGGCGGGTAGGCCCCACTGCACCAAGCTTAGTGCTGGGTTGGGTTTTTTTTTGTTGTTGTTTTGCCTTTTTTGAGGGGGGGTGTCTTTTTATTTTGTTTTTGATGAACAGTAAGTGTATCAGAGTTCTGAATGAACAGAGTAATAATTCTTATTAAAGTCTCTGACAACTGACATTGTGTCTAATTCAGAGGGGTAAAAATTGCTCTTACACATAGGAACCTACACACACAGGGATTTAAACACTATTTTTGAGGTATTTTGTCTCATCACATAAAATCTTAACAGTAATTGAAAGAAGATTAAATGCATGGTAGAGGAGAAATTCTGCCATATTTGAGCATTTTCAAAAGAGATTTTGGGGCTAGAGAGAAAGCCCAATGATTAAGAGCATTTGTTAGAGAACCCAGGTTCAGTTCCTGGCACTGCTCAGTGGTTCACATCCATGTGTGCCTCCACTTCTAAGGGGTTGGAGTTTTTCCTGATTTATGTGAGCACCAGGCAAACACATAGTGCACATATGCATGAGTGGGCAAAACATTTAAATTTATATATGATAATTCTTAAAAGAAATTATTATCATTATTTTTTTTTTTTCTAGGCAAGGTGTCTCAGTGTTGTCCTGGCTATCCCAGAATTCACTCTGTAAATCAGGCTTCCTCAAACTCAGAGATCCACCTGCCTCTGCCTCGAGAGTGCTAAGATCAAAACCATCATCTGGTTTAAAAGAAATTTTTATAGAAATCATATGGTTACTTAACAATAGAAAACACTGGGTAGACAAAATTAAGTAGATTTTATCTGATTTTTAAAAATCTGGCTTCTTGCCGGGCGGTGGTGGCAGCACTTGGGAGGCAGAGGCAGGTGGATTTCTGAGTTCAAGGCCATCTGGTCTATAGAGTGAGTTCCAGGACAGGCAAGACTACACAGAGAAACCCTGTCTCGAAAAAACAAAAAAACCAAAGGGGAAAAAAAATCTGGCTTCTTCATTTTTCATTGGCAGAGCTACTCCTGACTTTCATCTTGTCATTTTCTTAGGAGTTCAGCCTGAGAGTAAGGTCATAAAATAGTTCCCAGACATTTGGTAGTAGACAGGGACGTGGGTTTTCTTACCATTTTCATCCTTATTCAGATACTTTTGAGGAAGTTTCTCTAGAGCCCTGTGAACGCAGTCAGCAAATACCTCTGTTTTTAAATTTTATTTTAAGATGTATTTATGTGTTTTGTCTGTATTTATGTATGGATATGCCTGATGCTCACAAAGGTCAGAGAGGGCATTGGATCCTGTTACAGATGGTTGTAAGCCACCGTGTGGGTGCTGTAAACTGCGGAGCCATCCCGCCAACTGTCCTTACTATTTTAAAAGTTTTTTGAAGGATTTTGTATACATGTATACAATAGGTATATATGATCATCGTTCCACACCCTACCTATCTTCTCCAGTATCTCTCCAAAAACACTATGCATCTCTACGTTGACTACAAGAGTACAACCATCTGCAATGGGATCCAGACACCTTCTCCTGTTGTGTCTGAGGACAGATATAGTGTACTCAGACATAAAATAAATCAATAAATCTTAAAAAAAGAAAAAACAAGAGTAGTGAGAGCTCCTAACACCTGACCTATCTCTCCAGCCTCAAATGCAGTATATTTTCAACTTTCACAAACTGTAATGCATACGAGTTTTTACTGGGGGGATGGAAAGATGGTGACAAAGCAGTTATGAGCACTTGCTGATCTTGCAGAAGACCTGGGTTCAGTTCCTAGCACTAACTAGTAGCTTATACTTATCTGTATCTCCAATTCCATGAGAACCAACATTCTGTCATTGTCTCCATGCACACTAGGCACACATGTGATACACATATATACAGAAAACCAACTACTCATACACATAAAAGACAAGTCAATTTTTTTTTTTTTTAAAGGAGTGGCCTTTAAGAAAATAGAGGTTTTAAAGTCGCTGCTCTTAGGCTGGTGAGATGACTCGTAAGATAAAGACACTTGCTGCAAAGCCTGAAAGCATGAGTTCAGTCCCTGGAACCCTCACTAAGAGAACTAACTTCTGAAAGTTGTCCTCTGACTTTCACACATATACTATGGCATAATCAATCGCACACATAGTAAAGTTAATACATTTTATAAGAAAAATTAATCTATTCACTGCACTGATAAGTTCAGAATAGGTTTTTATTTTATAGATGGTAGCGTACACCTTTAATCCCAGCTGGAACTCTTGAGTTTGAGACCAGCCTGGTTTACAAAGTGAGTTTCAAGACAGACAGGGCTACACAGAGAATCCCTCCATGTCTTGAAAAACAAAACAAGGGCTGGGGAGATGGCTCAGTGGTTTTGCTCGGCAAAATTTATTTCTTTAAAAACAAAACAAAACCAAACAACAACAACAACAAAAAACCCACCTAAGCCAGGCAGTGGTGGCGCACGCCTTTAATCCCATCACTTGGGAGGCAAAGGCAGGTTGATTTCTGAGTTCGAGGCCAGCCTGGTCTACAGGGTGAGTTCCAGGACAGCCAGGGATATACAGAGAAACCCTGTCTTGAAAAACCAAAAACCAAAAACCAAAAAAAACCCCACCTAATTTGCTGGATGGTGGTGGTAGTGGTACATACCTTTAATCCCATCACTTGGGAGGACCTGGAGGTGGAGTTTGAGGCCACCCTGGTCTGCACAGTGAGTTCTAGGACAGGCAAGACTACACAGAGAAACCCTGTCTAAAAAAACAAACAAACACACCAAAGAACCTATTTTTCTATGTGTATGTGCCATGTGGGTGTGCACTACCACAGAGGCCAGAAGAAGGATCCACTAGAGCTGATGTTACAGGCGGTTGTGAGCTGCTTCTTGATGGGTTGGAAATTGAATTCATGTGCTCTTAACTTCTGAACTATCTCTCCTTCCCAATAGACTTAACTAACAGAAACAATTATGTAGTATGTAGCTAGTTTATTTCATGGATACCTTGTAATGCACACAGAAATGGACAGGGATATATAATCATCTCATGCCAGAGTAAATTGTATACTTGGTAATAAACAAAAAGTCTGTCTCAAAGTGGAAACAAACCAACATTTATATATTTAGATGAACATCTGAACATAAATTAGTATGTACATTAAATTAATAATACATTTTTGGGGGCTGGAGAGATGGCTCAGAGGTTAAGAACACTGACTGCTCTTCCAGAGGTCATGAGTTCAATTCCCAGCAACCACATGGTGGCTCACAACCATCTGTAATGGGATCTGATGTCCTTTTCTGGTGTGTCTGAAGACAGAGAAAGTGAACTCATACATAAAATGAATAAATCATCTTCAAGTAGGAACACTTAAATTTGATGTCAATTTTGTTTTTTGTCTTGTTTTGTTTTTTGACTGAAGGTATATTAAAGCAAGTTAAAGATTACATAAAACAGTGTAGCAAATGTCAGGAGAAACTCGACCGCTCCCGTCCAATATCGGATGCTTCGGAAATGTTGGAAGAGTTGGGGTTGGATCTTGACTCCGGAGAAGAAAGTAATGAGTCGGAGGATGACCTGAGCAACTTCACCTCCCCTCCAGCTACAGCCTCCAAGGCTTCCAAAAAGAAGCCAGTATCGAAGCATGAGCTGGTGTTTGTAAGTGGCGCTCTCTAGCCTCCTTTCCGTCTTCAGAGTTTCTTGTTGTTTATCTAAGATATCAGCTGTTTACTATGGGAACTGAAGCTGAAAGGAATGTATTTGTTTAAAGTAGTGGTTCTCAACCTTCTTAATGCTGCGACCCTTTAATACACCTCATGGTGTGGTGACCTCTGACCATAGAATTATTTTTGTTGCTACTTCATAACTGTAATTTTGTTACTGTTATGAATTATCTACTATGTAGGATAACTGATATTGGACCCCTGTACTCACAGGTTGAGAACTGCTGGTTTAAAGTAAAGCTTATTGTTTAAGACATGTTAATTGTTTACTGTGTTACAAGCTAAATGAGCTAAATGTAAAGCAGTTGTTACTCTTCATTGAACATAATTCTTGACAATTAATGTTGTAGCCTATGTGTTTGTAAGTAGTATCCTAATTTTAACTCCTCCCTATTGTAATGATACATTGACATAGGTATACAGAATATTTTTCCAAATTAGACTGTGGGTCACATAACAAGTTAAAATTGCTTAAACTGGGACTTCTGCTTGTTGGATCATGTAGCCAATGCTGGCCTTGAACTAGCTGGCTACATAGGTGAAGTAGTGATGCTCTTGCCTCTGATAGTGCTGGGTTTCAGACACGTTCCACAGATTGTGGTTTATGAGGTGCTGAGATGAACCCAGGCCTTCACACAGGTTACATAAACACTCCACCAACTGAGCCACTGCCCTGTCTCTCTTTCTAGGTTTTTATTATTGGTCTTTCTGATACAGGATCTCTTTACTTATCACTGGCTGTCCTTGAACTTTCTGTGTAAACCAGGGTAGCTGGAACTCAGATCCCACCTGCTTCTGCTTCCCAAGTGCTGGAATTTAAGGTGTGTGCAACCATGCCTAATTCCTGGCTAGTTTTTTTGGTTGTGTTTGTTTACTTACTCATTTGTTTTGTTCTAGGCTATATTAGTGTCATACAACATCAGATTTTTGACCAGAAAAAAAAGGCAACAAAAAGGAAGATGAGGGTTTTTTTGTTTTGTTTTGTAGGATCAAGGAAAACATTGTGGCTGGGTACTGTGGCACATGCTCATGTCTTTAATCCTAGCACTTGGGAGGCAGAGGCAGAGGCAACTTGGTCTACATAATGAGTTCAGGGCTAGCTAAAGCTTCATAAGGAAACCTCGTCTTTTAAAAAGGCAGGAAATAGTAATGTATCTTATGTATATAGATAACAATAATAAATTGTTTGCTTGCTTGCTAAAAGTAATGGGTATATATAGGTGATTTGTAATACACTTCTTATCTCTAATATATTTTGACAGGTTGACACCAAAGGAGTGGTAAAACGGTCTTCTCCAAAGCATTGCCAGGCCGTTTTGAAACAGCTGAATGAGCAGAGACTTTCTAACCAGTTCTGTGATGTCACATTGTTAATCGAAGGGGAAGAGTACAAAGCCCATAAGTCTGTTCTGTCAGCTAATAGTGAATATTTTCGAGATCTTTTTATTGAGAAAGGAGCAGTTTCTAGTCACGAGGCTGTTGTGGATCTTTCTGGTAAGATTTTTTTCTAATACCTTTTGCTGTTTGTTAATAAGTATATCCTAGAAGATAAATAGTTATGTATCTTCCAAACAAACAGAATTGATGCCAAAATGGAGACCTGTTTTCTCAAGGGAAAGGCCCCATTAAGAGCAAGGCTTCTACTGCTCTATGCAAAGGCTGTCATTTATTTTTGTTTTGTTTCTCTTTGTAGCCCTGGCTATCCTCCTCCTCATCCTCAAACTCACCCTATAGACCAGGCTAGCCTCTGAACTCAGAGATCTTTCTGCCTCTGCCTCCCAAGCACTGAGATTGAAGGTGTAGGCAACCACGTCTGTCAGGCAGTCTGTCTTTTCCTACCACTGCCTCGTAGGTCAGGGAATTGTAGCAGGATTATTTCTGGAGTTGAAACAGCTGGAGAAAAATGTACAACTGAGCATTATTGCATCAGGGCAAAATATACTTTGAAGCTACCTATTTAATATCTTGTTTTGTGGAGCATGGGATTTTGTATTATTGTACTTGTATGTGTAATTTTGTGTGTGTGGTGAATGTACTTGTTAGTGTATAAATGTATATTGAGGTCTGCATCAGATGTCTTCTTCCTATTGCTTCTACCAGTTCTTTCCACTTGTATTTTCTGAGATCAGTTCTCTTGGTCTGTTTCCAAACCCAAAGCTCAGCATTTGGGCCATTGAGGCTGCAGGAGTCTTGTTTGTATGCCAGCACTGTGGTGGTGGTGGTGGTGGTGGTGGTTACTGTGGCTCTATAATAACATTTCAGAGCAGGTTTTAAGATAAACTGCCGAATTTGTTCTCTCTGCTTGGTTTAACTTTGGTCATTATCAGGTGTTGTGTGTTTCTTATGAATTTATAATTGTTTTTCTAGACAGGATTAGTTCTGCTGCCCTATGAACAGCATTATCCTTGTTAATAGTGTATTCTGGGTTGTTTGTTTTTTTTTTTGTTTTTTTTTTTGTTTTTTTTTTTTTTTTCTTAGAGCTTAAGTATAGAATCATGTCATTTGCAATAAGGATAATTTTCTTGTCTTCTTTTTTTTTTTTAAGATTTATTTATTTTATTTATATGAGTACACTGTGGCTGTCTCCAGACACACCAGAAGAGGACATTAGATCTCATTACAGATGGTTGTGAGGCACCATGTGGTTGCTGGGAATTGAACTCAGGACCTCTGGAAGAGCAAGCAGTCAGTGCTCTTAACCTCTGAGCCATCTCTCCAGCCTGAGACAAGGTCTCTTTAAAAAAAAAAAAAAATGTAGCTCTGGCTGTCCTGGAACTCACTTGAACCCATAGAGATCTCCTTGCCTCTGCCTTCCAAGTGCCGGAATTAAACTTATGTGTTACTATGCCTGGCTCAGAATTTTTTTTTTCTCTTTTTTTTTTTTTTTTTTTGGTTTTTCAAGACAGGGTTTCTCTGTGTAGCCCTGGCTGTCCTGGAACTCACTTTGTAGACCAGGCTGGCCTCGAACTCAGAAATCCGCCTGCCTCTGCCTCCCGAGTGCTGGGATTAAAGGCATGCGCCACCACGCCCGGCTTCCTTTTCTGTTTTATAAATCATTTTGAGGAACGTTGGTATTACAGTTGGTAGAATCTGGTCAGACTGAGGTGTGCTAGCGGGTGGTGGTTCTTGGCTATAGGTATCCATGGGAGCTCAGTTTTAACAATAGGCTCTCCTCTCTGTCGTGGTAGTGCCAGCTGCTGCCCTCTGAGTTACTCAAACTGACAATCATTGCTCCTGATTTTTTGCTGGAGGTTTGTCCTGGGAGCAGGGCTCCCCATCTCTTACTTGGAAAGTGTCCCCCTGCAGGAAGCTGCAGGGTTGAAACCGGGTTTATTTTGTGGATTTAGAACGTCTCACTCCCTTTGGGCTTTGGTATTTTTATTCTATTCTGACTTTTCCTCACTGGGTCACATAGAAGTTGCTTCCAGCTCGCTAGCTTGCCCTAGTAGTTCTGTTTGGTTTTGACGAAAATGTTTGAGAGAGAGAAAAAAAACAAAGTACAATTATCTCTTAACAGACAGAACCTCTGAATGATTTAACAACTACTACTATTACTACTACTACTACTACTACTACTACTTCTTCTCCTTCTCCTCCTTCTTCTCCTCCTTCTTCTCCTTCTCCTCCTTCTCCTTCTCCTCCTTCTCCTTCTCCTTCTCCTTCTCCTTCTCCTCCTTCTCCTTCTTCTCCTCCTCCTTCTCCTCCTCCTTCTCCTTCTCCTTCTCCTTCTCCTTCTTCTTCTTCCTTCTTCCTTCCTCTTCCTCTTCCTCTTCCTCTTCCTCTTCCTCTTCCTCTTCCTCTTCCTCTTCCTCTTCCTCTTCTACAGGGTTTCTCAGGGTTTCTCTGTGTAGCCCTTGCTGTCCTGGAACTCAATCTGTAGACCAGGCTGGCCTCAAACTCAGAAATCCGCCTGCCTCTGCCTCTGCCTCTGCCTCCCAAATGCTGGGATTAAAGGCCTGCGCCACCACTGCCCGGCTCACTCTTTTTTTTCAGTGATACTTTGAACACACATTCATTTTAAATACTTTGTCATTTGGAACCATGTTATTTCTTCCATGGGAAATTTTACCTGCAACCTTTAGATCTTTGAACTTAGATCAAAATGCAATTATTACTAGTATATGATTTAATAATTTGTGTGTCTTCTGTTCATGTATTTTACATACTTTGAATAAAAACATTTGCTTCGTCTCTATCAAGTCTTTAACAGTTTATCTCCTTTAAGGTCCTTTATCTCTATGACTTAGGAGTATATGTTGTTTGAAAGGAGCAAAGTGTGGACGGTATGCCTGTAAACACTTGGTGTGTGGGGATGAGGATAAGGCTACCTGGATGACTGGATAAAGGAATTGGAGAAGACACTAGAAGCAATCTACAGATTCAGTGTAATCTCTGTCAAAATCCATGACATTTTTCACAGAGCTAGGGGAAAAAAAATCCCTAAAAATTATATGGAAACCAAAACACTCACAAGTAGCAAAAACAATTCTAAGCAATGTAAGGGTCTGAAAATCGCAAAAGGAAGACCCTATACTCATTTAGTATGTAAAAACAAGCCAGGCGGTAGTGGCACACGCCTTTAATCCCAGCACTTGGGAGGCAGAGGCAGGTGGATTTCTGAGTTCAAGGACAGCCTGGTCTACAGAGTGAGTTCCAGGACAGCCAGGGCTACACAGAGAAACCCTGTCTTGAAAAACCAAAAAACAAACAAACAAACAAAAAAAAAAACCAAAACAACCAACCAAACAAAAAAACCAAAGAGCATTCATTTATTCTGCAGAAACAACCAGCATGCTAGGTTGCATGCTTTGAAATGGCGACCCTAGACAAAGGCACACAGGCCTTCTTCTAGGGAACCAGGTGAACTCTTTAGAAGGCTTAGGTAATCTAAAATTTCATGGGTGGGTGCTGGGGGCGAGGGGAGGGGCACAGGTGCTCAGTGGTGTGCATTCCTATGTCCCAAGCAGTCAATCATGTTTCATCACATGGGGCTATTCAGTGCAGATGGCCCATTCTGAGATATAATATTCTCCCATTTTTGTGGTTATCCCCCGACTGTTCTTTGGGAAGGGATTTTGTGTTATGGTCTTGCTTTCGGTTTATGATGTGTTCCTGGAGCTGGTGCCTTATGGCCTTTTTTGAAATCAGGCCTGGTCCTTAAAGTGGAAACAAATGGAATCCTTAAATGGAGACAGATAGGGTTTATTTTGTCCTCTCAGTAGAAAGAGCAGTGCTAGAGGTATCATAATATCTGCCCTGGGATTATATTACAGGCCTACATTGTTGTAGAAAATTTTAATCCCAATCTGGGGTTTCCTATCCCACCTTGACCATTCAGTTCCTGGATAAAAGACACACAACTTTTATTTACAATAAGCCTTAAACAGCACAGAACTAGGCAGATATCTCCCGCTGTGCTGTTAGAATCTGCTTTCCTATAGCTAATCCTGAGTTATTACTTAGTACTATGTTTCATCTAGGCTGCTTTTAACTCCAGTTGCCCATCCCTCAGGGCCTAGTTTGATGACTCACCTAACCCATGGCGGCTTCTCCATTCACCTTCTCCCCTGTCTATCCCTCAGGGGATAGATATCTCCTCTTTCCCTCCAGGCCCAGGAACCTAAAACCGACCTGTATGTGTCTCTTCTGCTCAATTGTTAGCAGTCAGCATCTTTATTCACCTATCAGAAATAACTTGGGGACAAGGTCACATAGAATCAAGTGCATACTCTTTGGGACAAGCAGGTCTTGACAGGATTAGAATGCAAGCAGCATCAGGCCAATGCACTACACTACACACTTAGCATTTTACTTGACAAATATACATTGAGAAAAAAACAGTTAACAAACAGTGTTAGGCAAAATGGATTTTTTCATGATCTGTATTGTTCACTAGCTCCAGATCTCTCACCAAAATAATCAAAAAATGGATCAAAGTTCTTTTTTTTTTAATTTGTTTTGTTTTTTGTTGTTTTGGGTTTTTTTTGTTGTTATTGTTTTTCAAGACAGGGTTTCTCTGTGTAGCCCTGGCCTGGAACTCACTCTGTAGACCAGGCCTTGAACTCAGAAATTCGCCTGCCTCTGCCTCCCAAGTGCTGGGATTAAAGGTGTGCACCACCACTGCCTGGCTGGATCAAAGTTCTTAATGTAAGACTTGAAACTTTGAACTGCTGGGGAAAACACTTTTAAGATACTGGCACAGGCAAGGACTTTTTTTGTTTTGTTTTGTTTTTTGAAGATTTTATTTAATGTATATGAGCTCACTGTTGCTGTCTTCAGATACACCAGATTGTTACAAGCCACCATGTGCTTGCTGGGAATTGAACTCAGAGATCTTTGGAAGAACGGTCAGTGCTCTTAACCACTGAGCTATCTCTCCGGCCCAGGCAAGGACTTTTTAAAAGGGACTTTAGTAGCACAGGCAGTGATACTAAGAATTTACAAATGTGATATCATGAAATTGAAATGCAAAGGGAAAAAAACAAAAGTGAAGAGACAACATACAGAATGGGAAGGAAGATTCTAACAACTTCACATCACACCGAGATTAATAACTAGGATATATAAAGAACTACAAAAATCAAATATGTACGTAGATATAGATCATTCAACCAATAAATAGACAAATGCACTGGCAGCTCTTCTAGGGAACCCAGGTTCAATTCTCAGCACTCACAAGACCCCTCACAACCATCTGTAACTCCCACCCAGTGGGATCTGATACCTCTTATAGTCTGAAGACATCATCTGTAACCATCTGTAACTCCCACCCAGTGGAATCTGATACCTCTTATAGTCTGAAGACATCATCTGTAACCATCTGTAACTCCCACCCAGTGGGATCTGATACCTCTTATAGTCTGAAGACATCATCTGTAACCATCTGTAACTCCCACCCAGTGGGATCTGATACCTCTTATAGTCTGAAGGCATCATCTGTAACCATCTGTAACTCCCACCCAGTGGGATCTGATACCTCTTATAGTCTGAAGGCATCATCTGTAACCATCTGTAACTCCCACCCAGTGGGATCTGATACCTCTCATAGTCTGAAGGCATCATCTGTAACCATCTGTATCTCCCACCCAGTGGGATCTGATACCTCTTATAGTCTGAAGGCATCAGGCAGGAAAGTAGTGCCCAGGCCTGCATTCAAGCAAAACACCTATACAGTTTTTAAAAGTTTGAAAATTGCTTTGAGATTTTTTTTATCCATGTCAGAATAACAATTATCAAGAAAATAAGTGACAACAGATACTGGTGAGACTGAGGAAAGAACTATGTGTGAAATTGGAAAGTATACTTGTGTAGTCATTATAAAAACATATGGAGTTGCTGGGCAAGGTGATCTGTACCATTAATTCCAGCATTCAGAGACAGGCTGCTGTTAATTGGAGGTTAGCCTGGTGTGTGTGTCTCTCTCTGCATACAGACAGATAGACAGACAGGTCCAGGATAAAACCAGGTTAATATAGAAGGATCCTGTCTCAAAGAAACAAATAGTGTAAACAAACAAAAATCTAAAAATAAACTTTTGCTATTTGTACATCTCTGTTTATTGGTTCACTCTTCATAACAGGTAGGAAATGGAACCAGGCTAGATGGCCATCAAGATAAATGGGTGAATATGTGGTGTGTGCCAGAATGGCAGTGCAGTTGCAGAGGAAAATGAAGTCAGTGCTTTTGTAGGATAATTGATAGAACTTAAAATCATTGTTAAGTGAAATATAAAATCTGCATATAAGATTTTATCTTTGAATTGGGTTGGCACATGACTTTAATCCTAGCACTGGAGAGGCTGAGGCAGATGTATCTTCCAGTTTGAGGCCAGTTTAATTTATTTTAGTGTGAGATCCTTTTTCAAAACAAAATCAAAAAATAATAAAAAAAAAGTTTTCTTTTTCTGTCACTCTTAAGGACAAATTATCCCATAAGGAGCTTAGCCATAGTCTATTTTGTGTCATATATTTCAAACAAGTCTTTTTTTTTTTCTGAGATTCACCTTAGGATATTCAGTGTTACAAGTGTGATGGATTCTTTTGCTGTTGTTGTTTTAATAATAATTTATTTATTTTATGTATGTGAGTACACTGTTACTCTCTTCGGACACACCAGAAGAGGGCTTCAGATCCTATTACAGATGGTAATGAGCCACTATGTGGTTGCTGGGAATTGAACTCAGGACTCCTGAAAGAGCAGTCAGTGCTCTTAACCACTGAGCCATCTCTCCAGCCCATCACTATTGTTTTATTTGTAACAAATTTTATTGCTTTAAGTTAAAAACTTCATGTTTTTTCTCATGTGTGACCTCTTTGGTTTTTCGAGACAGGGTTTCTCTGTGTAGCCCTGGCTGTCCTGGAACTCACTTTGTAGACCAGGCTGACCTCGAACTCAGAAATCCGCCTGCCTCTGCCTCCCAAGTGCTGGGATCAAAGGCGTGCGCCACCACGCCCAGCTAGGACCTCATTCTTAATGATCACCTAACAAGTTCATAAAAACCAAACTTAAGAAAAATAGGCACCGTTCTTTGGACAGGGGGAAAAGAAATGGGTGAATCTAGGACTTGGCAGGTGTGCTGTACCACCACCTTTGACTTGTAGTCTTACACAACTTCATAGTCATCTGTTTGTAGAAGTAGAATACAGTTCCCATTGTGTGGCACTTGTTTCTTACATTTCACTTTTATATACTATATTATATAGAGAGAATTAAAAATGATTGCTGAAGGTGAAGCACCAGGAGCTTACTGTTACAGAAAGTAATAATACTTCATAGTGTCAACTAATGATTATGTAATAATTATCCCTTGACTCTAGGATAAGCAAACTATAAACCAGTGTTTGTACTTCTATTTGTGTAATGAAAGTTGGCATCAATAGTTATTTAATCTGCTTTTTAACTATTATCTGCAGTAATTATCACCTGAATCATTGCAGAAAATACTTAGTAGCCCTTGCTTTAAATCATCGTTTTTTGTGTGGTTCTTTTGTGTGTGTGTGTTGGGGGCAGGGGGAGATAAGGTTTTATGTATCCCAGTCTATCCTCAAACCCTGTGTAGCCCAAGAGCTAATATTGAACTTCTGATCCTTCTTGCTCAGCTTAATGAACCCTTAAAGATTACAGAGATGCACCACTCTTGGTTTCTGGTTTGGGTACATTTATTTAGTGTGGGTGTAGTTAGGTGGACACTTATGTATGGCACAGTTGTAGAGGTCTGAAGACAACTTGTGGGAATTGGCTCCCTAGTTGACTGTAGTGGTTCTAGGAACTGACCTCAGGTTAACCTCAGGTGCCTGTAAAGTGAACATGTAGAACAAAGGACTGTACTTGGTTCCATTGACTTTTTATGTGGACTACTACTAGAAAAGACAGCTCTGGAGAGTAAATGAGTGGTAAGGGGACAGGTTGCTTGGTTCCTGTCTATTCACATTCCTACCCCCTCCCCCTTTGTACCCTCTATTCTCCAGCCACTGTTTCTTGAAGGGAATTGAGGAACCCCAGGGTTCTAAGGAGTACAGTTTGAAAATGGCTGCCTTATAACAACTCTTGAGGTAGTAAGTCTTTTATTATTTTCTTTTTTATTAGTAGTTTAGAGACTCATCTCATGGCTGTGAGCTAGTCAAGGTTGTTTACTAGCAACCAGAAATGAAAGAAAACCCAGTGATAGCTAATTGTAGAATACATGGGAATAATTGGCTTTTTACTATATTTTTTTCCTTGTCACAAATCTATATTAGTCTTACAAAGGAGTTTTGTGGTGACTGACTTCTTTGCTCCTTGACTTTTCTTATTTCATACAGGTTTCTGTAAAGCAAGCTTCCTTCCTTTGCTGGAATTTGCCTATACTTCTGTACTAAGTTTTGACTTTTGTAGCATGGCTGATGTAGCCGTCTTAGCTCGCCACCTTTTTATGTCAGAAGTTTTAGAAATTTGTGAAAGTGTACATAAACTAATGGAAGAAAAACAGCTTACAGTGTATAAGAAAGGTGAAGTTCAAACGGTTGCATCTACTCAGGACTTAGCAGCACACAATGGAACGACAACACCACCTGGCACTAGGAATGAAGCAGCCACACCTTTGTCCAGTGAACTTGGGCATTGTGAAATTGTACTGCTGGTAAATGGAGAGTTGCCAGAGACAGAGCAGAATGGGGAGCCAGAGCAGCAGCCTGCACCTCAGGTTTCTCCAGAGGCTGAAGCTAGTGTGTCCCCTGTAGAAGGTATACCTGAGCCCCACCCTGAAATGGGAACTGCAAGCTTAGCAAAAGAAAGCAACCAACCAGAGCTCGAGTCTGCAGTCACCAGAGAAGATGGCATAGTTGCTAATGTTCATCCTAAAATCTCAAAAGAGAATGTTACCAACACCTCCCAAGAGGACAGTGATACAGGAAACGATACATCACCTGAGGACATCTGTGCCAAAGACTGTCCAGATCATAGTCAGAGCCCTGGCCAACCTTCAAAAGATGAGGACACTCTAACTGAAGCTACAGAAAAGACAGACTCGGGCCCAGATGATGATACTTATAGGAGCAGGCTTAGGCAGCGGTCTGTTAATGAAGGGGGCTACATCCGGCTACACAAGGGCATGGAGAAAAAGTTACAGAAGCGGAAAGCCATCTCTAAGTCAGCAGTTCAACAGGTACAATGTGAAGTTGTTTGGGTGTTTTGCTGCTTAACCCTGATGGCATTCTATTTTAGTAACAAACTTAAGCCTATAATGAAAGTTCCATGGGAGAGGAGGGAGATAAGCAAGGATGCAGTTTACTGTTGAAGTATTATATTAGAAATATGGATCATGGCCCCTGACGTTAAAAATGATACTGGAGCTGGATGTGGTGATGCATGTGAGGCAGGAGGACTGCTCTAAGTTTGAGACCAGTCTAGGCTCCATGGTACCAGTCAAGCCTGGGCTACATAGCAAGACCATGCCTTGAAAATGAAGGGGAAATGAACATATTTTCTTAGATTGTGTTTTTTGTCTACTTAGGTGGCTCAGAAATTAGTTCAAAGAGGGAAAAAGATGAAACAACCAAAACGGGATGCTAAGGAGAGCACCGAAGAAACAGCTCATAAATGTGGGGAATGTGGAATGGTTTTTCCGAGACGATATGCCTTTATAATGCACACATTGAAACATGAAAGAGCTAGAGATTACAAATGTCCGGTAAGTACCCCGAAAGATAACTGAGATGATCCTGCAGTCATACATGGAGTCCATCTTACCAACTGTTCGGTTACTCTGACTGCCTTTGTTGTTGTTCTGTTTCTACTTTCTTTTTTTAAGTTGGCGTCTTACAGTGTAGTCCAGGCTATCCTTGGACTTGAGGTTATCCTCCTAATTCAGGCTTCCAAGTGCTGGGATTAACAGGCAGGCTTGGCCACAGCCCACAACTCTTACATTGCTTAAAGATTCTGATTTGTGTTATTTACTTGCCCCACTGAATATTTTTCATCTGAGCTTCCTCAGAAAGAGGACAGTGAAAAGATTGCTCTTACAAACAACAAACTTGGGGCTAAGGAGATGGCTCACCAGTTAAGAGCATTTGTTGTTCTTGCAGAGGATGGAGTTTGGGTTCCTAGCACCCTTATGGTGGCTTACAACCATCTGTAGGCATGTGTGTGTATAGTGCACATGCATACGCAGGCAAAAACTCAATGCACATAAAAATAAAAAGTCTAAAAGTAAAAACAAGACAAAGGTGAAGTAGCAGAACAGGAGACCGAGGCAGCTAAATCCTGTCTGCCAGTGAGGGTATAAAGTGATTCAGGGGGCTGGAGAGATGGCTCCTTGGATAAGAGCATTGACTGCTCTTCTGAAGGTCCTGAGTTCAAATCCCAGCAACCACATGGGATTTCACAACCATCCATAAGGAGATCTGACTCTGTCTTCCGGAGTGTCTGAAGACAGCTACAGTGTACTTACATATAATAAATAAAAAAATCTTTAAAAAAAAAAGTGATTCAAGAAATATGAATTAGATATCCAATAAAGCTGAGAATCAATCACACTTGTGTTGTGGAACCAACAAATGTCTCAAGACTTGATGGTACCGATTACTTCGAGACTAGGAGCAATTACATCGCCACCCTTTGGCCAGGAGTCTCTCTTCCCTTGAGGTGAAAAGTATCACAGCTGCCCTGGGGAGGACAGTGCATAGTGAAAGGGAAAGTACTTACTGAGTACCGAGACCTTTCTAGGTCTTTGCTTACCCAAGTTCCTCAAGGTTAGGACTCAAAGCATTCACCATAAAACAATGTTTTACTATTAAAATTGTTCTCTGACAATTCCATACATGTATAAAATGTCGTCCGTCTTCTTATTCCCATGACCCAATCTTCTCTCTCTCCTCCATCTACCTTGTCAACTCCTTACCAGTCTCTTTCTCACATTCAAAACTTTTTGTTTTGTGTTGTGTTGTGTTGTGACCCACTGACCTGCATCAGGGACATTGGAGGACCATAAGTTTGGAACTGCCCTTCAGAGGTTGGTGGGCTCACCAGTGGTACACATGGGGAGATAAGGACTCCCCACCCACCAGGATCCATCAATAGTACCCAGTAGCTCAGCTGGAAGGACCAAGGTCCCAAGTGAGCTCCTCCCTGTCCATAACTGGCTGTTAATGAATTTTTTTTTATTAGATATTTTCTTTATATACATTTCAAATGCTATCCCAAAGTTCCCTATACCCTCCCCCCGCCCTGCTCTCCTACCCACCCACTCCCACTTCTTGGCCCTGGCATTCCCCTGTACTGGGGCATATAAAGTTTGTAATACCAAGGGGCCTCTCTTCCCAAGATGGGCTACTAGACCATCTTCTGCTACATATGCAGCTAGAGACGACGAGCTCTGGGGGTACTGGTTAGTTCATATTGTTGTTCTACCTATAGGGTTGCAGACCCCTTTAGCTCCTTGGGTACTTTCTCTAGCTCCTCCATTGGGGGACCCTGTGTTCCATCTTATAGATGACTGTGAGCATCCACTTCTGTATTTGCCAGGCACTGGCATAGCTTCATACGAGACACCTATACCAGGGTCTCATCAGCAAATTCTTGCTTGCATATGTAATAGTGTCTTGTCCTGCGTTTGGTGGCTGATTATGGGATGGATCCCTGGGTGGGGTAGTCTCTGGATAGTCCATCCTTTCGTCTTAACTCCAAACTTTGCCTCTGTAACTCCTTTCATGGGTATTTTGTTCCCTATTCTAAGGAGGAATGAAGTATCCACCCGTTGGTCTTCCCTCTTCTTGATTTTCTTGTGTTTTACAAATTGTATCTTGGGTGTTCTATGTTTCTGGGCTAATATCCACTTATCAGTGAGTGCATATCTAATTATTTAAAACTGGGCTTAGATGTGCAAGAATTTTTAGGGGGATTTTCAAAAGAGAAGACACACCAAATGTACAAGCCCTTTGACAGCCAAACAATTGGCCAACACCAAACACAGACACTATTGCAGATGCCAAGAAGTGCTTGGTGACAGGAGCCTGACACAGTTGTCTCCTGAGAGGCTCTGCCAGATCCTGATAATACAGATGTGGATGCTTACAGCCCCCCATAGGTTGAGCACAGGGACTCCAATGGAGGAGTTAGGGGAAGGACTGATGAAGCTGAAGGGGCCTTATCTGGCATCAGTGGGAGAGGAGGCCCTTGATCCTGTGAAAGCTTGATGCCCTATTGTAGAGAAATGCTAGAGTAGTGAGGTGGAAGTGGGTGGATAGGTGGTGGATGCATCCTCATGAAAGCAGGGTAAGGGGGGATGGGATAGGGGATTTCCAAAGGGGAAACCAGGAAAGGGGATAACATTTGAAATGTCAATAAATAAAATATCTAATTAAAAAAATTGACTGAATTAAAAAAAAAACCACATTGTTTTCTCTGCAAACAAAGAGAAATCTGAAGTTCAGTAACAAAGACCTAAAGATACTGCTTGCCAGTGCCTAGGGTTGATAATGAAAAGCACATTGCCACATCAGTGTCTCCTCCTCTTCTGTTGATTGGTGCTGGGGATGGCTCTAGGCCTACCCCAGCTAACTTCCCAATAAACTCCAGTTCCAGGGAATCTGACTCTTTTCTAACTTGGCAGGCACCAGGTATTACACAAGGTGTACATACATACATGCAGGCAAAATACTCTTCACATAAATAGAAAATGTTCTTCACTCTTAAAAAAAAAAAAAAAAAAAAAACAAAACATATTCCTGTGCTGTGTTTAGGTTTTAATTCTCTCTGGAGTCTTACCCTTTTCATCTTTATAATCTAGGACTTTTTAGTTTTTATTTTTAATTTTTTTTTCTGTTTTGATTATATTTTACTGTATTTGTTTTGATTGTTTAATTTAGTGTTTCATATACCCTTGGCTGTCTTTTGCATATGTATGCATGTTAAGTGTATGGTTTCCATATATATTATCTTTTAAACAATGTATTTGTCTATTTTTTTATAATTAATACCAGAATTGGAAAATTGAAATGTGCATTGAGTTTCACTTAGTATTTTACATAGGAAGAACTTGTGCTTTTCTTTTTTAGTTATGTAAGAAACAGTTTCAGTATAGTGCCTCATTACGAGCACACCTTATTCGACATACAAGAAAAGAGGCACCCGCTCCATCTTCATCCAATTCCACGTCTACTGAGGCGTCGGGAGCATCATCTGAGAAGGGAAGAACCAAAAGAGAATTTATATGTTCTATATGTGGAAGGACATTACCTAAATTATACTCTCTCCGCATACATATGCTAAAGCACACGGGTGTAAAGCCGCATGCATGCCAGGTAAAGACCTATTTATTTGGTTACTTAGTAAGATTGGAAATTCACTGCAGTGATGAGGTGGGTTTTATATATACTCTGAAATCATCTGCAAGCTTATAAACTGTCAGGGAAATCCATCTTTGGTCTGTTGCTTACGTTAAGTGTGATTCCCTGTTGTAGTCTTTAATTTGCTGTCTGAATTTGTAACTGAAAATTTTGGTGTCTGTAAATTGAAAATTTTGGTGAGAAGAGCTGTTCATCATCGCAATCATCCCCTTAGCCTTTAGTAGAAATAACCCATAGTGAGAAAGAATGTGTGGCATAAGCAAATGCTGCGCAGAAAAAGCCCTTCCTAAGCTGTCTCTTTGCTGTTAACGAGAATTAAGGGTAAGTAAAAGCCAAAATCTTGGTTAATGAATCTTGTGATTATCCGGCTTTGGGCTGTTTGGAACATGCAAGAGTTTTGTGTAACACCAGTAGCCTTGCATATAAGCATGGCAATCTGCTTTATTTATCACACAGTTGTGGAACCAATAACAGTTTTGTTGTTAAATTGTTTTTTAGAACTTCATACATGAGTACCGTATCTACGTCACTTCTGCTCCTCCTGCTCTTGTCTCCAACTCCTGCTGTGCACCCCCCATCCATGATTGCTTCTTTAATTACTGTTGCCTTTATGGATATGTTTTTGTTTATAAGCATATGTATGTGTACACACGTATATACACCCTTCTAGGTCCAGTTAGCTTTGCTAGTATGTACATATATGTGTCCAGGCCTGGCCACTTGGGATTGGGCTTCTTATGGGGTGCTTGTGTCTGGAGGAGTCCGAATCTCCCTCTCTCAGCAGCGACTGACCACCCATAGCTCCTGATCTAGGAGTGAGACCATATGGAATTCCCCTGTCTATTTTTTGGGTTGTCAGTTGATGTTGTCATTATGGAGGTAATTGTATTGTTCAGGCAACTATATTGTTGAGAGTCCATGGAGAAGATAGATGGAAAAGATACCATTTCAGAGCGGGTATCCTGGCCCTCTGGTATTCACAGTCTAACCAACCCTCCCCTTTTCTGAGATTTTTCAATTGTGGTAGGGAACCCACAGTCATTTATTCTCTTCATTTTGACCTACCTATTTTATATCTCTGTAATAGCATCCTTCTAATGCAAAAAGAAGCTCCACTTATCTACAAAAATAAGGATAAGTATTTAGAATAGTTGGAAATTATATCAGTCTAGGATATGACAGTAGAAGGTTTCCTTTCAGCTCTGTGACCTCTCAGGCCATAGGCCTTTTTGTTTGTTTGGTTGGTTGGTTTGTTTTTATTTTTATTTTGTTTTTTACTTTTTTACTTTTGTTGTTTTTTTTTTTACTTTTGTTTTTTGTTTATTGACTTTTTATTTTGTGTTTTTCAAGACAGGGTTTCTCTGGCTTGTAGGCCTTGCTGTTCAGAAACTTACCTTGTAGATCAGGCTGACCTCAAACTCAGAGATCCACCTGTCTCTGCCTCTCAAGTACTGGTATTAAGGCGCGTACCACCACTGCCCAGCCAAGGACAGATTTCTTTTTTAAGCATCTTACTGTATGAAAACAGAATTTGTTATAAGAGAGCCCTTCATCAGTATTTAGTATTGACCTTTAGCTCATGGACAGTCTGTTTTATTTTTATTGTCAGTCACTGTGCTTTCTTATTTTTGAGGTTAAGCTAAGAATTGCTTACTTGCCCGGCATGGTGGCGCACACCTTTAATCCCAGCACTTGGGAGGCAGAGGCAGAGGCAGGTGGATTTCTGAGTTCGAGGCCAGCCTGGTCTAAAAAGTGAGTTCCAGGACAGCCAGGGCTATACAGAGAAACCTTGTCTCGAAAAACAAAAACAAAAACAAAAAATTGCTTACTCATAAATTGGAACACTAAGTATTAGTTGAACCTCTGGTCTTCAGTATAACACTATTTAAAATGTGTGTTCCGTGGAAAATAAATACAAAAATAAGAGAGTAAAACCTCTCAGAGCTATTGATGTTGCTGCATTCATTGTGCTCAACAAAAAAATTACCCCAGTCGGTTGGGGAAACAAAGTATAGTTAGTTCTGCATCCAGAGTTTGAGAAGAACTGTTTTACATGATGTTTTAGAAGATGAGAAAAGCTCTTAAGTGAGCTTTCATGCCTCTCTAAGATAGGTATTTTGCCAAGCTGGCAAGGCTAGCACAATGATTTTTGCCTACTGTTATGCACACTTTCAGAAAAATGGCAGTTGTACTGAATAAGAAAAGGGCTCAACTAGCTAAGATCCTTGGTATTTGTGGCTTCATCTAACATTTCTATTTACAATAATAGTTTGTTCACAGTCATCAGGAATTAAATCTTTTTTGTTTTGCTGCCTTAAAAATTTCTGTCTTAGGTGTGTGGAAAAACTTTTATCTATAAGCATGGTCTAAAATTGCATCAAAGTCTGCATCAGTCACAAAAGCAGTTTCAGTGTGAACTGTGTGTCAAGTCATTTGTTACCAAGCGGAGTCTTCAGGAACATATGAGTATTCACACAGGTAATAAAAGAACCCATATTGACATAACTATATTTTATAATTTTAATTTAGTATTATGTTGATTGATTATTTTATATCAGAACATTATATTCCTAAAACTTGGGACCACTAGGTAGGAGGATGAGGTCAAGGCCGGCTTGGGTTTTATATAAGTTCTAGGCAAGTCTGGTCTACATAGCTGGACCTTGTCTCCAATTTCAACCCCAGAGTGGAGTAAGTCATATGCTCGTAAGTTAATGTGGTCAATCATCAGTGAGTAGTACAATTTTAAAGTTTTCTTAAATATAATTTCTGATTTGTCTTTTTATAAAAATGCTCTTTAAAAATTTTTACTTATGAGTTGGAGAGATGGCTCAGCGGTTAAGAGCACTAACAAACTGCTCTTCCAGACAGAGGTCCTGAGTTCAATTCCCAGCAACAGCTTACAACCATCTATAATGGGGATCTGATGCCCTCTTCTGGTGTGTTGGAATAGAATGACAGTGTACTCACATACATGAAATAAATAGATACATCTTTTTAAAAAATGCTTTAATTTGTTTATTACTTATTCCATGTGTATTTATGATGTGCTTATCTGTGTATGGCATTTGGGTGCTATGACATATGTGTAGAGGTCAGAGGATAGCTCTCAGGAGTCAGTTCACTTCCTCCATCATGTGTGGATACAAGGAATTGAACTAACATTGAAAGGACTGGCAACTGGTGCTTTCCCCGATGAGCCTCCCATGCTTGTGCTCAGGTGTGCTGTGAAGCAGAGTAGAGTAGGAATGGCCAGTGCTGCTGAACTTAGACTTAGCCCTATTACGATTCTAGTTCAGAGTCTTCAGATGCACTCTATTCTTGCACAGTGACCTTTACTAGTATAATCATGCTTGGTCCAGCTGTCCTGGAACTTATGCTATCGTCCAGGCTATCCTAGAACTCAAGAGCTCCTCCTCCCTCTACCTCTCAGGTCCTAGGATTAAAGGCAGACACAACCATGCCTCCATTTCTGTTCACTGTGTCAGGAGAGCTGTCATAGCTCTGGGATTCCCATTCTGCATGGAATGGGCAGAGGTGGAGACACGGTGATAGCTCGTTAGGCAGGCGTGTCCCCTGGTCTACAGAGTACCCTCTGCATCCCCTTTGAATGCTTCTCCTGTTACCACTTCCGCATCTCCATGCAGAGCCCCCGACCTCTTCCTCCTTTCTCTCCTATGAGTGCTGTGACTGCTATAACTCAGCTCTCACCTGCAAAGGTATTTACCTCAGTGACATAGAACCAGCACATTTTAAATACACCTTGACAGTTTTGAAAGGGAAAAGAAAATTTAATGAAGTTTTTCTCCGGGTTTTTGTAAAATGTTACTGTTTACTCTTGTCTCGATAAAATTTTGAGTTCAGAATGTGAAAAGAATTCATAATCCTAGCTATCTATATAAAAGACACACAATCCAGGTATCTTGTTTACAAACTGGAAGCCTGGATTGGGCAGGTTTAGCACTATATATACTAACTTATCCCTTGTTACTTGCTCTTACTCTTGGTCTCATGATCATAGTCTATTCCTCTCGTGGTAGTCTCTTATATCTCGGTCTTCCTTTCTCCACTCCCTCTACCTGCACAAGGGAACAAGGTTCACACAGCATCTCTATGGAGCACCCACATTTTTTTTTCCTTTGGTTTTCGGTTTTTCCAGACAGGGTTTCTCTGTATAGCTCTGGCTGTCCTGGAACTCACTCTGTAGACCAGGCTGGCCTTGAACTCAGAAATCCGCTTGCCTCTGCCTCCCAAGTGCTGGGATTAAAGGCGTGCGCCACCACTACCAGGCTAGCACCCACATCTTGAGAAGCCTGTATTTAGCATTCGAATAAATAAGCAGCACTAGATACAAGCACCAAACCAGAAATGAAATTATGTTGAAAAGACGGCCTAACTACTGTACTTACAGCATGGCTTTTCACTTTCTTACAGGAGAGTCCAAGTACTTTTGCTCAGTTTGTGGAAAGTCTTTTCATAGGGGCTCTGGACTTAGCAAGCACCTTAAGAAACACCAGCCAAAGCCTGAAGTTCGAGGCTATCATTGTACTCAGTAAGTAGTTACTATGTGATGGTAACTTCCCTATTTAAGCTCACTGATTTGAATGTTGCTTTTTTACAAGAAAACATTTGAAGATTACATTAAGCCATAATTTTAGTTTACTGAGTCATCAATCCATCCACCTCTTACTGTTTGTTTTAAGAGTTTTTTAAAACAGTGATTTAAAGAGACTTTCCAAGGTCCTACCTAGAGGTGGATACTGTAAGGCAGAGGTCTACATCCAGCAGAGTGTCTTTGCAGGAGGTTCCTTGAAACATTGTATGTTCTTTCTCTTTCCTTAGGACTCTTCTTTTTTCACTTTTAAAATTGAAGTTAAGTTGATAAAATGAAAAACCTAATCACCTTAGAGGTTTGTTGTTATTGTTGTTTACTTTTGGTTTTTTTGTTTGTTTGTTTGAGACAGGGTTTCTCTCTGTAACAGCTCTAGCTGCCTGCCCTAGAACTCACTCTGGCCTCAAACTCATAGAGATCTGCTTGCCTCTGCCTCCTGAGTGCTGGGATTAAAGGCCTGTGCCATCACCACCAGGCTCTATAATTTTGTTCAAATAAGATTACTAATTCCAGGATTTTCCAGCATTCAGCCTAATAGTTTGTCAGCGTTCACTAGCAGGCTGTGCAGACTCAGGCCAGCCTCTTTGTAGATTGTATCTCAGTGTATGTTCAGCTTTATGTATTTATGCATCTTGATTCCCAGAAAGAAGTGAAGAGTTTTCTAAGTTCTTATTCCTCAGAGCATCTCATTTTCATGCTTTTGATGTTTACATTTCTACAAAATGTGTTCCTTGCCCTTAAGAGACACTGGCTAATCTATTTGGCTTTAAATGTTCTCAACAAGCAATTCTGCTACTCCAAACACACAGTTATACAAAGGTTGGGATATAAATAAAAAGGAAAAGATAGGTTCCTTCAGTGAGCCATCCAATAAGTTTAAACAATCTTAGTTCTTAACCAAGTGTGATGGTGCACGCTCTTAGTCACAGGGTCTCTAAGTTTGAGGATGGCAGGGCTACATAGTGACACCCTTTCTCCAAAAACAAAACACAAAACAAAAAAACCCAAAACCAAACAAATAATGAAACAACATAAAACAAAACAAAAAAAAAACAGTTATAGATCTTCAGCTATAGATCCTTACTACTAGGAACCTTTATTAGGAAGTCAGAGTAAATTCAGAATGCCATAAAACCTTAGATAGTAATTGCTTATTTATTTTTATTGTATGTGTATAGGTGTCTGCCTGCGTGTATGTGTGTGCACCATGACTGTGACTGATGCATGCAGAGGCCAGAAGATGTTGGATTCCCTGGGACTGGACTGAGAGACAGTTGTGAGCTGCTGTGTGGGTGCTGGGGATGAATCCCTGAGTCCTCTGGAAGAACTATAAGTGCTCTCAACTGCTGAGCTGGCTCTATAGCTCTAGGTCTTGATTTAGCAGTTACTGGCCCTTATAAGCTTTTTTTTGTCTTTGTAGTTTTGTTTGTTTGTTTTTTGAGACAGGGTCTTTCTATTTAGTTCTGGCTCTCCTAAGCCATTCACTGTTTTTTTTTTTGGCAGGGGTGGGGTGGGGAGCTGGGGTGGGGGAGGGTGGGGAGACAGGATTTTACTGTGCAAGCTCTAGCTAGCCTCGAACTCTATGAGTAATTCAGGCTGGCCTGGAACTCATGAAAGAGATCTGCTTGCCTTGAGGATGCTGGGATTAAAGGGGTATACTAACACACCCGGCTTTGGTATAGACTTTTGATAAGTTTCTAGACTCCCAAGTGATGTACAACTTTTATGGATAAATAGATTTTTGCTGCCATTTCCTATTCTGCTGTATTTGCTTGCTTGACTACAAATAGTCTTATTGTAACGTAAAGATGGAGTTGGCCATGGGCTGGCGAGATGGTTCAGTGGTTAAGAGTGCTGACTGTTCTTCTGAAGGTCCTGAGTTCAAATCCCAGCAACCACATGGTGGCTCACAACCATCCATAATGAAATCTGATGCCCTCTTCTGGAGTGTCTGAAGACAGCTACAATGTACTTACATATAATAAATAAATAAATCTTTAAAAAAAAAAAGAAAGAAAGAAAAAAAAAGATGGAGTTGGCCACTGTGGCACCTGCTTGTAATCCCAGTACTTGAGCTGAGGCAGGGAAATTGCACATTGGAGACATGCTTGGGCTACAAAATGAAACTGTTTCAAACCAAACCAAACCAAAAACATCCCAAATATGGAGCGGGGGCGGGGGGGAGATTTTATTTGTTTTGTTTTGTTTTTGAAACAGAGTCTAAATAGCCTTGGCTGTCCCAAAATTTTCTATGTAGTCCAGGCTGGCCTTGAACTCATAGAGATCTGCCTGCCTTTGTCCTTGAAGTGTTGGGACTAACAGTGTGTGCCACCAGCTCTTGGCCCAAGGTACAAGTTTTCGTTAGTACTTTTTGTTGTTGCTGTTACCTGTGAAAGCAAATGCAACCGTAACTGTCTTGAATGAAGAGGAACGTCTGGAGGACTGCATGCTTGAGTCTCCGCTGGACTCGGATTGACTAGTGTCTGGTTTCTCTCAGGCTCCATATGGACAAAGTCTGCCAGTGCTCTCAGCTTCTCATCCTCTCAGCTTCCAAACTGTCGAGAGTCTTTTCTGATAGTTCCTGTAAAAGTCCTGTTTCCCTCTCATTGGATCCAGTTAAGTCATTTGGCATCCCTAAGCTGATTGCTGCGACCAAGGGAATGCTGTTATTTCATTGATTAGGCCTGAATCATTGCTTCATTCCTAGTGTCAATGATGGAGCCTGCCTTCCCAACATGGCCCAAAGAGAAAGGGGTTGAAGGGGATGCAAAGAGAGGGAGCGGAAGAGAGGTGGACAGTAAATGCACTTTGTGGTAACTTTTGGGAGTTCTGCATGAAGCCGTCTCAAGCATTTTGAGTGTTCTAAAAAGAATTTAAACCTTGCATCCTTGATGCAAGACTGAAAATTGGATCTCTTTCTCTCTGTGATGTTTTAAATTTAGAATAATTTTGTGAAGCTTCAAAAACAAGAATATAGTGAATTCTTGGAGACTTGCTTTAAAGAGTATTTAATTGAGTAATTAAACTTTATTTCAGATGTGAAAAAAGTTTCTTTGAAGCCAGAGATCTACGCCAGCATATGAACAAACATCTTGGTGTGAAGCCATTCCAGTGCCAGTTTTGTGATAAGTGTTACAGCTGGAAGAAAGATTGGTATTCCCATGTGAAGTCCCATTCTGTCACTGAGCCTTACAGGTGAGTAGATCTAAGAAGGCTCTAAACTCAATGAGAAATACCCAATTCTTGATTCTTATGCCCATGATTACTTTGGAGAAAATAATTTGGGCCTTCTCTATTTTAGGTGTAATATATGCGGCAAAGAATTTTATGAAAAAGCTTTATTCAGAAGACATGTAAAGAAGGCCACCCATGGGAAGAAAGGAAGAGCAAAGCAAAACCTGGAGCGGGTGTGTGATCAGTGTGGGAGGAAGTTCACGCAGCTGAGAGAGTACAGGAGACACATGAACAACCATGAAGGTAGTGTATACGTATCTGATAGGAGAGAGTCAGGGAACAGGCTTATTTTGTCAACTCTTTAGCCTGTTAGCATATGACTTCTGTCTTCATAGATTATTCTTGTATCTTGAAAGATTTATTTAAGTAACAGAAATGATACTTAGTCTGAGAGCTTAATAATTTGGAGGCTCTTATCCTAGGAATGTAAGATCGCAGAGAAAGAGTAAGATTATTGCAGACTCTGTTGTTCAGCAGTAACTTCTGTTTTGAGAACACCTTTAGAGAGATTGTTGTGCAAAACCTTGGTTAGACCCTGAAAATTAGTAGATGCTAACTAAAAGATGACGGTAATCAAAGTGAACTGGTTGTAGAAAACAGTACTGAAGAACATTTACAAGTCCATCGAGATTGGAGTTTGGTACCTTACCCCACATACATTTTTTTTTTTTTTCTTTTTTCTTTGGATAGGCGTTAAGCCTTTCGAGTGCTTAACATGTGGAGTAGCGTGGGCTGATGCCCGATCACTAAAGCGTCATGTCCGAACACATACTGGTGAACGGCCCTATGTGTGTCCTGTGTGTAGTGAAGCCTACATTGATGCTCGAACACTTCGTAAGCATATGACTAAATTCCACAGAGACTATGTGCCTTGCAAAATTATGCTGGAAAAAGACACTCTGCAGTTTCATAACCAAGGAACACAAGTGGAACATGCTGTCAGCATCTTAACTGCAGACATGCAGGAACAAGAAAGCAGTGGGCCTCAAGAACTGGAAACTGTGGTGGTGACAGGAGAAACTATGGAAGTTCTTGAAGCTGTGGCAGCTACTGAGGAGTGTCCGTCGGTGTCTACCCTCTCTGACCAAAGCATTATGCAAGTAGTTAATTATGTGCTGGCGCAGCAGCAAGGGCAAAAGCTGTCTGAAGTTGCAGAAGCCATTCAGACTGTTGAAGTGGAGGTTGCACATATGCCAGAGGCAGAGTGAGTGCTGCTGTCACGGGCAGACCTGCCCGAGGAGCTCACCGAGGATGCGTTTACAGTTCATGTCACCACTATGCAGTCCTGGGTTGTGGAACTCTGGGTTGTTGGTGACATCACTAGTCTTCTTGTCTGGCCAGTGAGTTCTGCAGAAAGTCGTCTTTCTGTAAAGAAATTGAAAACAATCTGTTGGATGGAAGTAGTTGATCATGGTATGCCTTTTATGAATTAATGTTTATATTTGACTTTATTTTATTACATACTTTGAATTTAAAAGGTTGCAGTTAGTGTCTCTTCTGTTGTCTGTTTACAGTACAGAGGGTCTGTGTCTAGTTGCTGTTTGTGGATTTAAAAATTCTAATATAAAAAGCGTATCTGTAAGATGCATAAATCTATTACATTTAAAAATGCTTTAGAGCTATGATTCTTGACTCTATTTATTTTAACTGCTTCTAAGTCAAGAATCTATTCTATCTTAAAGCACTTGAGTTCTGTGTTATAATCAAGTTTGTATAATTTATTTATCTGTATGGGAGACCCATATGCAAAGCTAATTTTAAAATACCATTAAAATGCATGAGATGCCTATTAGAGCCTTATTATACTATCTCTTCAAGGCAAGTATTGGCCAGGAGAAAAGAATGTTGTTATCGAACACTGTTGCCGGGAAGTTTCTGCTTGGTAACACTGACTGTGAATGAAAAAAATCAACCCTGTTTCTTTTGCTGAAGAATGAACAAGTTAGTGAGGAAGTTAAGTTTGATGTGGTTATCTTTTGTATCATCATGTTTGTTTAAATTTGTTGAAAAACTACACATCTATAGTAGTAGTATGGAAGTCATATAATTGTTAATTTCAGAATGTTGAAAATTCTTCAGTGCAACCCTTAGTATACTGTATTACATAAAAAATTGATTATGACACTATCAAATTGCTGAAAGTATTTTCAAAAGTTACTTTAAAACTAAATTATACCCATTCATGTGTTTGATTTTTTTTGTTTGTTTGTTTGTTTTTTTGTTTTAATTTCTCACTTCTGAGTTGTCAGATACTCAGATTTTGAAAATAACCACAGGGAGATGCCACAGCTCTCTCTAGAAGACTATCGTTCAAGCTAGGATTGTTACAATTAAGCTTTTCGATATTAGAAGCTTTCTTAAGATATATAATTAAGATATAAAATAGATTATATGTAAATCATTCCTAAAGCACAAGAAGTGAATGTGCCTTGATGTACATATATAATATTAGAATGCTTATTCCCGTTTACTTTGAAAATGGCTTTAAGGTTAAGGAGTAATGTGATATCTCTGCATGCATCTTCTTGCATACGGAATGTGTGCATTTGCAAATTCGTCATCATTTTAAAAGCTGTGTGGCTTTCAGTTTTAAAAGTGAATTTATATACGGCTCATAACTTCATAAAGGCTATTCCTTGGTCATGTCCACCAGTTAGTGAGAAAGTGTTTCAATGAAACTAAAATTTGAAATTGTCTTTTATGTTCCACTTTCACCACTGTTAGATTTAGTTAAATGTATAAGATTATTAATGTATATCAGAAATATATAAATAAAAGATGTTCAGTCTTGTTAAAAGCAAAGCTTTGGCGTTGAGCTTGACATCATTTTCAGTCTATGCCTGATAGTTTATTTAACACGTTAGAAAGAGTAAGGAAATTTATTATTTTGTGGGTGTGGTCTATGCACATGTACCCTCCTCTTTGTGCACATGTGAAAGTTAGGGGTTAGCCTTATCTGCTGTCTTCCTTTACTGTTCTCTTATCTATCCATCTCTAACTCTATATATTATACTTTAAAGTTGTACACTTGCCATGGCATATGTGAAGAGATCTGAGGACAACTTGTAGGATTGGATTCTCTTCTCATCATGTGGGTCCCAAAGATTTAACTCAAGTCATTAGTCTTTGTGGCAGGTTTGTTTGCATACAGTTATCTTGCTGACCTTATTTCCTTAAAAGTATGTCACTAAACAAACCACAAGCTTGGGCTGGAGAGATGGCTCAGTGGTTAAGACATTGGCTGCTCTTCCAGAGGACCCAGGTACAGTTCCCAGAATCCACATGTTGGCTCAGAACTGTCTATAATTCTATCTAGTTCCAGTGGATCTGACTCCTTCACATAGATGTACATGTAGACCAAACACCAAATGTACATATAAAGAAATAAACAAACAGATAGCTTTAAAAAACAAACAAACAAAAACCCAAAAACCCAGGAGCTTGCTGTTTTGGCTAGACTGCCTGACCTGAAATCCCCATGGATACTTATGCTTCACCTGTGCCTAGCACTGGTCGAACAACAGATGTACTTTTTTTTACCGTGCCCAGATTTTATGTGTGTTCTCAGACTCTAAGCCCAGGGCTTCATTCTTGCAAGTAAGTGTTTTACCTACACTGTGTGTGGTCTTCCCAGCCCTAGAGTAAGGAGATTAAATACATGTCTACCCATTGGGAGCTGCAGCAATGACTCAGTAGTGAAGAGCACTGACTGCTTTCCGAGTTCAGTTCCCAGCAGCCATGTGGTGGCTCACACCCATCTGTAATGGCATCTGAAGCCCTGTTCTGGTGTGTCTTAAGAGAGCAACAGTGTACTCACATACATTAAGTAAATAAATCTTTTTTTAAAAGACTAGGGAAGATAATTTTATATTCAAACTTCTTAGAAGTTTGCTTTTGTGACAAAGTTAATGGGAAAGCAAATAACTGCTAACTTTGGATGAGTTGAATTTATACAATTATGTATTGGGGGAGGTGTGATACACACGTGCCTAGTAGTTGGGAGTTCGAGGCCAGCATGGTCTACAGAGTGAGTTCCGGGACAGCCAGGGCTACACAGAGAAACCTTTTCCAAAAAACAAACAAACAAACAAACAACCCCCCCCCCAAAAAAAACCAAACAAACAAAAAATAAAAGGGCTTGGTGATACGGCTCATCATGTAAGAGCTCGTGCTGCCCTTGGGAAGGACCTGAGTATCTGTTGTCTACATCAGGCAACTCGTGACCTAGAACTACAGCTCCTGGGGACACTGACTATGCTTGTCTTCTAGGAACCTTCATGCACATAGAGGTAGCCATATGGATGTATATAAATAAGAAAGGAAAAATAGATCTTGTGCAATTACATGAGTTGCACATAGAAACAAATTAAGCTTCCAAACCTTAGCATAGTTTGTTTTGTGATTTTTCTAGACTTGTGTGTGTGTTTTCACAAGGTTCATGTGCCCAGACGAGGACAGGATGTTGGACTCCCTGGAATTACAGTTGGTTATGATTGCCCATCATGAGTGCTGAGAAGAAAACTCCCAAAGTTCTCTTAAGTCACTACATCATCGCTCCAGTCCATGTTTTGTTTTGTTTTTGAAACTGGGTTTCATGCTGTACTCTCAACCAGCTTTGAACTGCCTATGTAGAACAGACAGACTGGTGTTGAACCTGTAGCATTTGTCCTACCTTTGTCCCCTGAGTACTGAGATTGCAGGTGTATGCCAACAGGACCAGCCCAGTACAGCTGTAATGACTTCATTAGGGAAAGTCTCTATTTTTAACTATGGTGATTCTGTTTAGAAACATACATTGTAGCCGGGCAGTGGTGGCCCACGCCTTTAAACCAGGCAGAAGCAGGTGGATTTCTGAGTTCAGCCTGGTCTACAGAGTGAGTTACAGGACAGCCAAGGCTACACAGAGAAACCCTGTCTCAGGGGAAGAAGGAAGGAAGGAAGGAAGGAAGGAAGGAAGGAGGGAGGGAGGGAGGGAGGGAGGGAGGGAGGGAGGGAGGGAGGGAGGGAGGGAGGGAGGGAGGGAGGGAGGGAGGGAGGGAGGGAGGGAGGGAGGGAGGGAGGGAGGGAGGGAGGGAGGGAGGGAGGGAGGGAGGGAGGGAGGGAGGGAGGGAGGGAGGGAGGGAGGGAGGGAGGGAGGGAGGGAGGGAGGGAGGAAGGAAGGAAGGAAGGAAGGAAGGAAGGAAGGAAGGAAGGAAGGAAGGAAGGAAGGAAGGAAGGAGAAAGAAAATCAGAGAGAGAGAGAGAGAGATGCATTGTTCTGTTGTCAGCTTAATTGTCTCCTGATCAAATCTGAGTATTTAAAGAAACAGCTTTGTGTTATTTGTTTTCCAGCCAGGGTTTCCTGTAGACTGGTCATGAGCTCAGAGTGTAGCTGAGGCTAAGCTTGAACTTCTGCCTTCCTGGCTCCATATCTCCAGTACTGAGATCACAGACATGTACCATAATATATCCAGTTTATGTGGTGTTGGGGATTAAACCCCAGTGCCTCATACACCCTAGGCAATACCCCATCGTTTCTGCTATTGCTACTGCTGTTAAAGCAATCTAGAGTACCACTGTTAGTGAAGTAATGTGAAACTTACACATTAGTAGAAATTAATCCTCTAACATATTTGTGTGTGTGCACATGTGTGCATGTGTGTTTGTAGCCCAAGTAGGCTCTGTAGCCTAGGCTGGTCTTAAGCTAACAGTTCTGTCTGTCTCCTGAGTGTTGGGATAATAGGTAGGAGCCACCATGAGATGTGTTTTTCTCTGTCTACTTATGTCAAAGGGCAGTGACTGTAGAATTTCTCTAGGTTACTTATCTTCTGGATTTGGAGCTAACTCATGTCTCTAGGGTTTACTGTTTTGGACTTTATTTATGTAATATATATGGGTATGCATCAGTATTTTCTGTGTACCTGTATTTTTTGTTTTGTCTGTAATTGTCTGTATCAATTTTATAACCTGATGCCCATGAAGGCCAGAAGAGAGTATTGGATCTTCTGGAACTGGAGTTAAAGATAATTGTGAACTGCCATGTGAGTACTGGGATTTGAACCTGGGTCCTAAGAGAAGCCAGTGCTCCTAACCATTGAGCCATCTCTATAATCCTGGTTTTTTGTTTGTTTGTTTTACAAACTCTCTACATATATCCTGCTCACAATTCTATTAAACCTGAAGTCCCCTTAGAATTCCTTAACAGGTCTTCTATTTTGCATATAAAGTTAAACTTCAACTCTATTGATGCTGCAAACTGATCAGCAAATCTGTTCAAGTGTGTGCAGCGAAAATGCGAAAAAAAAAAAAGTACCTTTTTTTTTATAGTGTTTGTTTTGTTTAGTTTTGTTTTTTGAGACAGGGTTTCTCTGTGTAGACCTGGCTGTCCTGGAACTCACTCTGTAGACCAGGCTGGCTTCGAACTCAGAAATCTGCCTGCCTCTGCCTCCCAAGTGCTGGGAAAATAATTTTACATGTATATTTTGCCTGAATGTCCGACTGTGTACCTCATGCATGTCTGGTGTTGGTACAGGCCAGAAGACATCAGATCCTCTTGGAATTACAGAGAATTGTGAACCACCATGTGGGTGTTGGCAATCAAACCCAGCCCCATGGAAGGGCAGCCAGTGCTCTTAACCACTGAGCCATGTCTTTTCTTGAGACAGAATTTATTTTTCCCAGGCTGGCCTTGAACTCACAAAGATCTCCCTGCCCCTCCCTCCTGATTGCTAGGATTAAAAGTGTACACTACCAGGCCTAGCAAACTTGAATTTATTTCCTGGACTTGCTAATGCCTCTTATCTGGACTACTACAGTTCCATTCTTTGCATCTTTCCTTAGCATGTGCAGGCACTGCTGCACACCAGGCAGGGAAGGATGGAGCAGAGCTGAGTTCTGGACGTGGCTTGAGCATAGGAACGGTCCCCAGATTCATGTGTTTGAATGCTTGACCGTAAGGTGCAACACTTAGGAGGTATGGCCTAGCTGAAGTATACTACTGTGGAGGCAGGCTTTGCAGTCTCCTATGCTCAAGCCACGCCCAGTGTGGCACAGTCCCCCTTCTGCTACCTAAGATTAGATTAAGATGTAGAAATCTCCAGCACCATATTTGCTTGGACGCTGCTATGCTTCTCACCATGCTGACAACAGACTAAACCTGAAACTGCAAGCCAGCTCCAAGGAAATGTTCTGGTTTTTGTTTTTGTTTTTGGTTTTTTTTTTTTTTTTTTTTTTTAATAAAGCCTTGGTCTGGGCTGGTGAGATGGCTCAGCAGGTAAGAGCACTGACTGCTCTACCAAAGGTTCTGAGTTCAAATCCCAGCAACCACATGGTGGCTCACCACCACTAGAGATCTGGCTCCCTCTTCTGGTGTGTCTGAAGACAGCTACAGTGTACTTATAATAATAAATAAATTTTTGAGACTGAGCGAGCAGGGTTGACCAGAGCAAGCGGGGAGCAGGGCCAACTGGAGTGAGCAGAGGTCCTAAATTCAATCCCCAACAACCACATGAAGGCTCACAACCATCTGTACAGCTACAGTGTACTCATATACATAAAACAAATAAATCTTTAAAAAAAAAAAAAAAAAACCTTGGTCATGGTATCTCTACCCAGCAATAACAGTAGTGTGAATTTAATGTCCCCAAAGTGGACATTATCTCTGAAAAGCAAAAAACTAAGATTTTGAATGATAGCACATTAGTATTAATGTATAACAATTATACACGGGCTAAACACACTTGATTCTAGTACTTGGGAGATAGAAGCAAGAGGATCTGTAAATTGGAGACCAGCCTAGTCTACACAGGACTCCCGGGACTTAATAGACTAGTACTTGGGAGATAGAAGCAAGAGGATCTGTAAATTGGAGACCAGCCTAGTCTACACAGGACTCCCGGGACTTAATAGACTGTCTCAAAAAAACTAAGCCAAGCCACGAAATGTGCACAGTGGGTGGAGTGCTTGCCAGGTCTGAAATCCTGGGCAGTCTCTAGGTAGGATCTGATAAAACTGTATGGATGCAGTGCAATCCCAACAGGGAGAGAATGAAGTTGAGTTCAAGGTCACTGTCAGCTATTTAGCTGGAAGACCAACTTAAGATGTGCGTCGTTTAAAATAAATAATAATAAATAAATAATAAATAAACAATGTTCAGAGTTCTGTGTTTATGTTCGGTAATTAGGTGGCTGGCCATTATGTGCTTCAAGGCCATTGCTCAAAGCTCTTCTTCTATCTCTGCAAGGAGCTACTCACTTCAACTCTCACTTCTCCCAACAACCCAGATAACACAGAATAGGATTAAACAGGAAGACATAAAATATAATAGCGTTACCACCTCCTGTCCAAGATGGGCCCTTGTGATCCAGGCAGGCCTCAAGATCTTTTATTATTCCTGCTCTACCCCCCAAGTTCTGGGATTCCAGATATGCATTACGAGCAGCGTCTGGGTTTTGGACTGGTTATCAAACCCAAGCCTTTTGTACAGTAGGCAAGCACCCTCAAAACGGAGCTGTCTCCAGCTTCTGCCTTAGCATTACATTTTCTTACTCTTATTCAGTTGTCCTTTCCCTAACCCGAGGATAGATAGGATTCTCTTCCTACATCTGCGACCTCTCTATACCATAGACTTCTTAGGTTCAGTCCTTTAATTAAATCACTGCTTGAAAAGCCTTTGACATTCATCCAGGTGCTGGTAGCAGTGCACACCTTTAATCCCAGCAGAGGTGGATCTGTGAGGCCAGCCTGGTCTACAAAGTGAGTTCCAGGACAGCCAGGGCTACACAGAGAAACCTTGTCAAAAATTTTTTGACCATTAGGCCACTTTCAAAGTTTATCCCTGGGAGGTCTGCTCCTCTTTTGTAGGGAAACAGAGGAGGAATAGATGTGGGGAAGCAGGGAGGTGGGGAACGGACTAGGAGGAGTCTATGTGTGTGTTGGGGGTGGGGCACAGTTGAGATGCAGTGTATAGAGTAAAAAGAACAGAATCCCTCCCTCAGAGTGTGCTCTGATCTACATGTGATCTACAGTGCTACATGTGCATGGACACTCACAGTAAACACACAGGAAAAGGAAGTCTTAGGAGCTCTCAGGAGCTGACAGTGTAGCTCCTCTCGGACAGAGTATGTAAGCACTGTAAATGGAACGCAAGAGTCTGCCAACCAACCAGAGTCAGGTAGAGTAACAGATAACGCTAACACATTATTCTGACGACTGTCTAATGAGCAGTAAGAGGTTCTGGGGACCTGCTTCTAAGTGGCGACATTTTCACAATGTTTTGTGTCTCCCTCAACTCACCAGCATGCCATATACACAGACTATTTTAAAAAACATTTTCAAAGACGCAGTAAAAAAAATAATAAAAAATAAGACCACCACCAAGTTTGACAAAATTTATTGTGATTTTAGTAAAGACATTCAGCTCAGTCATCGCTCTCCATCTTGACCTCAGGTTAATTTGTTATTCGAGTCAAGTAAAGACTATGTAGGAGAGGTGTTACTTCAACAAACAGTAAAATGGACAAATGGACAGTTTGCAGACATAAATGTTAAATTTATGCATCTTGATATACTTAAATCATGTATGAACTAATAGTGCTATGTACATTTCCATCGTTTTACTTGGGGCTTATGAAGTAAACTAAACTGTAGTGAACCAAGTGTTAGGAATATCCGCAGGCTGCTTCTTGAAGTCACTACATACTGCCCAGTGAATCATCACCACCCAGGAAACTCACCGAAGCTGCCTCCAAACTCAACATAGCCATTTTCAAAGGACATTTTATAATCTCTTTTGTCCGTGACTATTAAAGATGCATTTAACTGTCACATTTAAAAAGCCCATATACAATACAAAAATACAAAACAAACATCCTACATACAGAACTCTAAGAGCATATGCAATGAGAGGCTCGCAATGAAGATGTGTCTAAAGAAGCATTTCTGTCCTATTGCAGTCACTAAATGTGCTTTTGAAACCAATGGTCAGGATGGATGAACTAAAATAAGCCATGGAGTTGTACAAGTAAGAAACCTTGTAAATTCAATTCAAACCGGATCTAGTAAGTTAGTAACACAAATGCTTCAAACGTCACAGAACGTGTGTCGCCTCATCTGCCTTCATACAATGTTATACCTTTTTTTTTCTTTTTTGTTATTTAAACCTTTTAAAAAATAAAAGCCAGCCAAATACATAAAGCAGTATGTACACTGATCTTTTTGGTGGTGTTTGTATTTGAAAAGAAACAGCTTCCTTATGTTTTGCCTCAAGTTCTGGTGGAAATGCTTCTAGGAACTGGAACAGAAACCAAGAGAAGCACATTCAGAATACTGGTTCACTTTGGTAGCAAATAGTGTCCTCTGAAGGTCCTCAACGGAGACACGCTCCGTTAGAGTGGGCTAGTCATAATACTCAATTCTTCATATAAGAATTTTTAACGAAAAAAAATTATTTTTACAGAGCAAAGCATTGGTACCCACTGAGAGCGAAGCAGTACTAGCTAGAATGGCCCAAAACAAAACGAAATGCCCGCAGGAAAAGGTTCACTTTAACCTCATCTAAACTTCCTCTCAGCCAATAGTCCAGTAACAGTGTCTTCTCAAGCCAATACTCCCTCCCTCTCGGTAAGGCTGTCGCAGGGAGCCGGACAGTCAGGTAACGAGGGGAGGAGTCCGGAGAGGTCTGCTTCCAGTTTGAAGCAGACAATAACTTCTGGCTTCCCTCTTAATGTGCTAATACTTGTGTCTAAAAAAATATGCAATTCTTAGAAAGGTACCACTTGTGATTTCTTTATTATCTGTAACCCTTGGAAACTAATCATGTGAAACTACAAAATTAGCAAATGTCTTGAAATCTGTATATAAAACATAAATTACCTCTAATTGCAAACTCTCATTTATTAGTGTACCACTCAATCTTAAAAAAAAAGAAAAAAGGAAAAGAAAAAAAGAAGAAAGAAAAACAGCTCCAAAGCTAGTCTTACACCATTCTTTACAAAAAGGAGACTGCTCCTTCTAACTGCACCCACCCACACCCCAATCTCAGACACTTCACTTAATTGTCTTGGTCGTGGACGTTTCCGAGATGAGATTTTATATTTCGCTCCCACAGCTTCTGGTTATCGGAAAAGCCATGCTTCCCTTTATTAAAGGAGTTTGGTCCGGCTGATGTTGGTGTGTCCCTGTGTTAAAAGAAATTCAATTTATTCAAATTATTGTTGTGGTCTATTTTAAACATGTTAATATACATTTGCTTAGCGCTCATTAGAGACACAGGCTGAATAGCAGAGGCCTCTGCAGAGGTTTTCTATAAAGGGTTAAGACCTCATTGCAGTGTGTATGCAGTGAGGATAAGAGCAGAGAGCCTAGGGTTGTGTATTATTTTTCTTGACTTTTCTAGGCTGGCTTGGACTACAGAGCTCCACCTGCCTCTTGCCTTCTGAGTGTGAGGGAGGACGACAGGCCTGCGCCTCCAGGCCCACCATGGTGGCCTCTTCTGCAGGACAGAGGAGAGCCTGGGGACAAGTGCACCTAACCAAGAGCTCTGGCACTGAGCTACACCCCATCATCAGGGCGCAGGTCTCAACACACAGATAAGGAGAGATAGTACACAGTAGGAGCGGACGCCATTACGGCTCTAACACTACTGCTGAGAGCTGGAGGAATGGACTCAGTTGTGGAATTCTTTTCCAGAATAGACTGTGGGTTCAGTTCCCAGCACCACAGCAAACAGAAATCTGTTACAAAAAGAAGTGACCTAAAACCCACAAATAAGGTTACAAACTAACCTGGTGGCTTACCACCAGCATCTGTAAAAACCAAACAAAAATCCAAACATATGCAAAAGAGAAACATGAAGTATCAGTGTTTTAATCCCAGTACTCTAGAGGCAGAGGCAGGTGGATCCAGTCTATATAGCGAGCTCTAGAACAGCCAGGGCTGCTTAGTAAGACTCTGTAAAATAATAAAAAAGGGCATGTGTGTACTTCATTTGGACTGGCAATAGTATCAGACATATTTATACAAGTTCTAGTAACGACAGGCTGAGCCACTGGGACTGCATTTAATTGACCTAGGGATCGTAGATAGATTTAGATGTTAATTCTTGGAAGGCTCATATGGATTCGTGTAGCGTGTACTGTATTCTTGTCCTCACTTCTCCTACAGCTCTATGATAACTATGAAAGCACGGCACCTTCCAATGTTCTTCATCCTCATCTTTGCTTCTGGAGGCATTTCTTCTGGCTCACTCTGCAGAACAAAGAAATGGAAATGAGTACATTTAAATTATTAATTCACTTGGTTACTAAGAAGGATAATTTTTTTTAATCCAACATTTTTTAATGCCATAAAAGGAGTAAGGTAGTGAACTTTAACAATTACTATATTATCTTTTTATTTTTTAATTTTGGGGTGAGGTGATGGCTCAGTCAATAAGCATGAGGACTTGAGCTCAATTCCCAACTATGCTAGGTACAGTGGTGCTGACTATAGTTCTGGCACCTGATCCTAGGGCCTTGCTGGCCAGCCTGTCTGAATCAAGTTCCAAGACAGTAGGGCCGTCCTAAAAGAAGAAAGGAAGGGAGGAAGAGAAAATAAAGGTGGACTAACTGAAAAGACACCTGACACTGAGCTCTGTCTGGCCTTCACACATACACGCACATGTGCACACACACTTAAATTGGATAGGATAAAGAAAAAAGTAAACTCTCACATGCTAATATGTCAAAGAGAAATAGGAACCTGAAGTTTGCTGGCACTTTTCACACTGGCAAGACATGGAATCTGCCTACGTGTCTGTGAGTAAATGGTTCAAGAAAATGTCAAAATACGTATTCACAACAGAACAATTTAAATTGACTCTATTTTGTGTATGTGGGGGGGGGCAGGGGTTGGGTAGACATAGGTGCCCTGAGCGGACAGAAGCCACAGGTCCCCTGTAGCCACACCTGCCAGACACGGGTGCTAGAACACTAAGGTCCTCAGAGAAGAAAGTGTTCTCATTCATTGTGCCATCTCTCCAGCCTCTTTCACTAAACTATTTTAAAGCTGTAACAAAGAATAAAACAAAAAACAAACAAAATTAAAAGGGTCAGGTGCTAGTACTCAGGAGGTGAAGGCAGAAGCTGACAGATTTTTTTGTGATTTCCAGGCCAGCTACAGATACAGAGTGGACTCTGTCTTAAAACAAAACCAAACCCCATTTCTTGAAAATGAAGGAGGACAGTGAGCCATGGCGTGTAACTCTGAGCAGCAAAGCTCTAGCCTAAGGTTGTGGTTACGTATGTATAACTCTCCATTTGCAAAGATGAATTAACACATCCTGCAAAGGAGCACACAGAGGAGACAGCCACGATGTTGACACATCCCACATAAAGCACTACTACAACGCAGGTAACAACAGCTCTCACTTACACACTTTCCCTAACTTCTATGCTATCGTTTTCTTCTGGACTTGTACATGCAAACGTCTCCTCAGCTGGGTGTGGTGTAATGGTAGGAATATTAGAAGTTCGAGACTATCCTCAGCTACCTCGGGAGCTCAGGGGCAAGCCTCAGCTATCAGAATCCCTGCCTCAAAGACAAGACAAAACAAAACAAAATGGTCAGATGCAGTGTCTCACACCTTGAACCCCAGCTTGCCTAACAAGCACAACGCTCTAGTCAGTTTTGATCCTCCAAACCACATAGAAACTGGGTATGGCCAGGCAAGGTGGCATACTAGCTTTAGTCCCAACATTTGGAAGGCAGAGGAAGGAGATCTATGTGAGCTTGAGGCTAGCCTGGTCTACAGAGAGAGTTCCAAGGACAGCCAGGGCTACACAGAGAAACCCTGTCTCGAAAAACACATAAAGAAAAGAAAGGAAACTGGATATAGGGGTGCATATTTGTGATCCCAATGCATGAGGCAGAGGCAGGAAGATCTGAAATTGGAAGCCGTCCTTAGCTACATACCCAGCTCCACGGCAGTCAGTTTGAGATGTGAGACCATGTCTTTCACAAAGAAAGAAAAAAAAAAAAAAAAAAACCCACAACACAACACCCTTGAGTATGGTAGGATGCCAACACTGTAAAGGGCAAGGGAGAACTGAGACAGACAGCATAGCAGAGACACCTCGAGCTCACTCTGGAACACTCTCACGAGAGAAAGCTCTGGTAGAATCACTTGCACTGCTACTCCGGCTACAGATGCACACCCTGCAGCACTCCACAGCTGCTTTTTGTAGCAAGCACAGTGGCCATCACTGAAGACCAGCTATAAAGTTACTGAAAGCAGCAATACTGAAAGTCAAGTATAAGAGGGCCAGTGAGATAGCTTAGTGGGTAAAGGTGTTGCCATCATGCCAGGCAGCCTATATTCAATCCGAGGGACCCACAGAGTCAAAGAACTAACTCTACAAGTTGTTTTCTGACCTCTCTACATTTAAATGAACATGTGTAGCACAAATGTGTACACACACAGAAATCAAAAAGAAAATATGTAGAGCCAGGCATGGTGGCATATGCACTACTGACTCATAGACTTCCTAGTATGTATTATAAAGTATTTGACTTGACTTGACTTTTAATTTTCTTTCTTTTTTCTTTTTGGTTTTTTGAGACAGGATTTCTCTGTATAGCCCTGGCTGTCCTGGAACTCACTTTGTAGACCAGGCTGGCCTTGAACTCAGAAATCCATTTGCCTCTGCCTCCCGAGTACTGGATTAAAGGCATGCCACGCCCAGTGACTCTTAATTTTCTTGCAATTTTCTATAATATTAACAAATTTTATAGAAATATATTTGTAACTGTTGTGGGTTTCTTTTTTTCTGTTGCCAAAACTGCTTTTCCACTAATTCATGCCTTTCAAGTATTTTAAATATGACAATATTTATAAATGTGTGGTTTGGAAGAATTGTTTAAATTCTTTTTCCTAATTTTCTTTCTTCAGGACAGATTATTTCAACAAGTAATTTGTAGTGATGACTATGTTGACTTCAATTTTGGAGTGTAGTAGCTATGTTTAAAAAAAAAAAAAAAGAGTAATAACCATTTGGTCTTATTGAAGCCAACACGGAATTTGCTGCTGTGGTTTTTTCTTTGGTGATAAATAAAATACTTACATAATTAAAAAAAAGAAATATATTTGTATCAATAGACACATTAAAATTTTTAGTTTTGTGTATGTACCTTAGTGATAACAACAGTTGCCTGGCATTTGCAAGGCACTAAACTCAGTATCTAGCACTTCAAAAACAGAAATCCCATTTTCTTAGGCATTACAAAGAAATGTCACCAATACTATTTTACTATTATCAATTTAACTACCATTAGTACAAACTCTAATTTTCTTTTAATTTCTTCTCTTTTAAAAAAAAGTTTATTACTTTTAATTAATGTATGTGGGTACAAATGTGTATTGTATGGGTATTTGCATGGGTGTGTAGCCTGTGCAAGCCAAAGGACTTGGCTCCCTTGGAGTTGGAGTTAGAGGTGTTTGTGAGCCACCTGATGAGGGTATCAGGAATCAAACTCTGGTCTTCTGGAACGTCAGTGCATGTTCTTTAACCACTGAGCCATCTCCATCTGCTAATATCTTCTTAAAAGGACTAGTTAACTTAAAACTCAGGGCCAGCTGGATGGTTTCATATGTAAAACAGCTGCCAAGCAAACCTGTCTGACAACTGAGACATTTCCTGGACCCCAGATAAAAAGAAAATAATTGACTCCCAAAAGTTGTCCCGACTTCCACCTGCATACCATTGCACACATGCCGCTCTCGCTCTCGCTCTCTCTCTCTCTCTCTCTCTCTCTCTCTCTCTCTCTCTCGCTCTCTCTCTCTCTCTCTCTCTCACACACACACACACACACACACACACGCACAGGCTTTACAAATAAAGTAAGATAAAGTAGGTACTCGCTTACATCTTCGTCTTCATTGAAAGCTGCTGCTACCGACAGAGTTTTTGGAGCAAGAGTTGGAACTGTTTCCTTAGGCTTCTGAAGAAGAAACATTTAACACAGTCATCACAAATAAAACTTACATAGCCTTGTTTAATAAAATCATAATTGCTTTTACAAGGTTCTATTGTATCCATTTTTATGTTTTTATAAGCTTACACAGTAAGGAACTCGATATTTTGGGCAAATCCATTATACTTTTGAAAATAAGAGTTATCAGCCAGTAGATTTGACTTTATTTTGTATATCTAATTACTTTTCTCTCTAAAATAAAAAACAAACCTCTCATTAGTATCTGAAATTTACTATCAGTTAAGCTAAGGGGTGCACGTAGGAGAGATAGATGAGTGGAAATGCTGCTGCCCCACAGCATCCTGCAAGGACTGCAGTGCCTTTAGAAGGCAGGGAGCACCCCACTGACTTTGTCTACCGGTTCCTGTCTACCGTGCCTGCAGTCCAGTTCCTTTCCATCCTTCTTCTCACTGTCCCTTCCTCTGCAACATGCCCCAGGGTCACCAGCGAATACTGTTTTTAAGTACTCCGGTTTGGAAACCCTTCCTTTGTCTTACAAGCTTCTTTTGTTTAGATCCTTACTAAACACTCCCATTTTCCTCCCCGTGTCCATGATACTAACCCGCTACCTTCCAATCACAGACCCTAAGCACCACCCAATAGGACAACTACTAGAAGTAGCATAGGCCAAGGGTTAGGGATATGGAACTCAGAGACAGAGAGACTAGCACAGATAAGGAACCCTTGGCTTCGGTTCCCAGCACTGAAGGAGAGAGGACACATGCCATTCACACCCCTTTGCATTCCTTTTCAAACTAATGTCGTTCCTAAGATGCCAATGGCCTTTAGTCTGGAGACTCCTTACTAGGATATACAGTCCTTTATGATTTGGTCCTAAACCTTTTTTTATAGAGAAAAGTAATTGGATAAATAAAATAAAGTAAAATCTACCAGCTGATAACTCTCGAGACAGGGTTTCTCTGTATAGCCACGGCTGTCCTGGAACTCACTTTGTTCACTTTGATTTTTGTTTTCTGAACTTAAACTTTACTGAATAGGCTTTTCTGAACCTAACTCAACCACTTAATAATTATTAAATCCCATCAATTATTTAGAAAAAGAAGGAACTGGACTCAGCATGCTCAAGTGGATTAGAATTATATGAGCACATATTTTTAAAAGTTAAGTAGGGTTTGATCAAGATACTGTATAAAAATACAATGTATGCTTAAACTGTTAGAAGAGTAAATTAAAGTATTATTTTAAAAAATCATGTATTTATGCAGTTAGGTCTATGTGACTTTTAAACATTACACATCAAGAACCAGAGGATATAGCGAAAATGTTAATAATAAAAATGTCATAGTCTTTTTAAGACTCAGATTTTTTTTTTAGATTTATTTATTTTATGTACATGAGTACATTGTAGTTGTCTTCAGACACACCAGAAGAGGGTGTCAGATCACATTACAGATGGTTGTGAGCCACCATGTGGTTGCTGGGAATTGAACTCAGGACCTTTGGAAGCTCTTCAGTGCTCTTAACCACTGAACCATCTCTCCAGCCCAAGATATTCTTTTTAAAGAGGGGAAAAAATGGTGGGATTTGGGGGTTCTGAAAAAATGGCTGCTCTTATAATTTAGAAAGAAAGCTCAAACAGACTCTAGTGAGAAAATGATTGAAAATTAAAAATTTTCATTTAAAAAAAATCTGAAATGAACATCTACAGCATAAATAAAACCATTTGCATCTGACCATTACAAATTTAAAAAAAGCAAAAAACAAAACATAGATAACCAGAAAATTCTTACTAGGATTATCTTACTACGTTAATCCTTTAAGTTATAAAGAGCTGATTTATAGCCATTGTTATGATTTGGAGGTACATAATGCTAGGTCTCTCCAAGGCCTCTCAAATGCTAAGCATATACAGTGCAGCAGAGCTACAACACAATACAAATTATTACTTTTAATATACTAGTGGTAAAATGGTTTTTAAAATTCCAAAATATCTTTCAAAGTTTTTGTTCAACTAAGAGAAGTTCTAAGTGATTACTTTATAAACCATGTGCTCTTTACAATATGCCTTTTTCTTCAACTGCTTTGAGAGAGTACATAGGCTTTTCCTAACGTGTTCATTACTGTTTGACTTACATGCAAGTTCATAGCCAGTTATAGCAGTTTCCCTTTTAACATTCGCTCTTCTACCTATAGCGCACGCACGCACGCACGCACGCACGCACGCACGCACGCACGCACGCACGCACGCACACACACACACACACACACACACACACACTCACACTCACACACTCTCGTTAAGGACTGTGACAGAACCGTGACAGAAGCACACATAGAACAACTCACACTTGCTCCGAGTCTAATAGAGATGGCGGACGCTTTCCGTGCCGTCTGACTACCTATGGCAAATCCAAACTTGGACATCTTTGTAGGCTTTGTTGGGAGGTCTGCAGCTTCGTCTTCAGCTGATCGCTTTTCAGCGCTGCGACTGGAACTTTCCCCTCCATTACTGGAAGAAACAGTCTTAGTTTTCACAGGTTTTTCTGCTTCTTCTTCAGGTCCTGGTGAAGTCGAAACAACTTACCAAGATGAGCTATTTTTACTGAGCAGATTGACGGGAGCAGCAACCTCAAAAAGCACCTTTACAAGAAGATACCTCTGCAGCTGTCACCTACTGACCCAACAGTCTCTTCACTGCTTGCTAGAGTGTACAGCAGGAACTGAGATTGTGTGGCAGTACAAGAGGCTCCCATGAATTAACTAGCATAAAATACAGAGCAATTTAAAATTATAAACACAGAGTTCACAAAGAGTCAATACCTCTCATCTAAACATTACCTTAATTGTACATTAATCTTGGTTACATTTGTGGAAATTTTATGTTCAGAAATAGAGATCAACAAATTATTTTATATAAACTAACTTGTACATAACCATTTGGCAATACAAAACATCTGGCTAATAAATTATAATATTCCCAGTAATGTAGTCCTAATCACACAAAACATCTACTCATAAACACGACCAGTTACTTAAACTACACTTCAAATTCAGTCTACAGCCTTTCTTCCATTCTTCACCACAGTGCAGACCCAGAGCTTTGTATACAGGACAGGCGTTCTACACTGAGCAACCCCTGGCTATTCCCCAGCTAAGTGATGTTACCCAAGACACACCTTACATAACCCTTCAAGTTGAAAAACTTTAATGTAATCCCTGAAGAGTTAACCCTACTCTGAAAGCTGGTCTAGCACCTGTTTTAAGCTGCCTGTAAGAGCTAGTCAAAGTCAGACTCTCACATACATAGTTTCTCAAGAATGAAGATCTAATCTTAACTGCCGAGAAGGTGCACAGATATATACAAATGTAGAAATCAAGATGTCTTCAACAACTTTGCTTGTATGTGTTTAAGTCAATAATGACTTCATGTCTTGAGTATCTTAGGCTTGGTAATAAATAAATAAGACTATTTAAGAACATATTGGAGACTGAAAAGACTGGCCCATTTCTCTCTCTCTCTCTCCAGCTCTACCCTACAGGACACATTCTGAGACCACGACTCAAACCTGTAGACAAACAGAGCATGATTGCCTTGGCAAGTTCACTAAGACAATGGGGTAAAGCTAGAATGGAGGTTGGGGGAGTGTCCAAGACAGTGACTGACAAGGAAAGGAACCAAAGGCTCAAGACTACAGATCTAGATCCTTGCAGTTTGGTAATAACACACCTTTAGATTAATTAGTACTTTGTGGCACTATCAAGGATTGAATACAGGGCCTTGTACAAATTTAAGTATTTAAGTACTATAAGTGACCTATATGCCCAAATAATTTTCTCATTTCCAGACAAAGTCTAGCTATATTGTCCAAAGCCAGGCATTCCTGTAACTTGCACACATCCTGCTCCATCTCCAGGGTACCTAGGTTCATGGCTTGAATCACCCGGCTAACTCAACAACAAGCCCTTTGAATAGAGTATCTGCTTTGGTACAGATTGCATAAATAAGCTACTTTCTTTGGATTAGAGCTCTAGTTCAGATACTTCCATAAGGCAAAGGTAGCACTGAATAGTTTCTGGAGGTGCCATTCAGTTGTTTATATGTAAGAGTAGCTGAATTAAAATAATGAAAGACTACGCTCCAGTAACTGAGAACCCGATTTAAAACAGAATTTCTTAAGCTGGCAGTGGGCCTAGACCTGGAATCCCAGCACTGAGGTGATCAAATCAGGAGCCTTGTCTGAGAACACCATGGACTAAAGGACATTCTGGACAACTTGGACACTGTCCTGTGCGTTTTACTTGCAATCTTAATCAAGCATATTTAAGCAGGAACTGGCATCAACCATTGTTTACATGAAGACATAAAAGCAGTTATCAGTAGATGGCTCAGCAGTTAAGAGAGCTTATTCATCTTCCAGAGGACCCTAGTTAGAGCCCCAGCACCCACACAAGGCAGCTCACAATTCCTGGAACTCCAGCTCTGGGGGATCCAACTCCTCTAGCTTTCCTGGGCAACTGTATTTATATGTACACGCCCACACACGGACATGTGATTACAAATAATTTTGTGTATTAGGTGTGGTGGTGCATGCCTTTACTCTCAGCACTTGAGAGGCAGAGGCAGGAGGATTTCCCTGAGTTCCAGGTTAGCCAGAATTAGTCCGTGAGATCCTGTCTTAAAAACAACAAAAATGTGTGGACACTGTGCCCCTTCTTACAAGTGGGAACAAAACACCCATGGAAGGAGTTACAGAGACAAAGTTTGGAGCTGTGATGAAAGGATGGACCATCTAGAGACTGCCATATCCAGGGATCCATCCCATAATCAGCTTCCAAACGCTGACACCATTGCATACACTAGCAAGATTTTGCTGAAAGGACCCAGATATAGCTCTCTCTTGTGAAACTATGCCGGGGCCAAACAAACACAGAAGTGGATGCTCACTGTCAGCTATTGGATGGATCACAGGGCTCCCAATGGAGAAGCTAGAGAAAGTACCCAAGGAGCTAAAGGGATCTGCAACCCTATAGTTGGAACAACATGATGAACTAACCAGTACCCTGGAGCTCTTGTCTCTAGCTGCATATGTATCGAAAGATGGCCTAGTCGGCCATCAATGGAAAGAGAGGCCCATTGGACTTGCAAATTTTATATGCCCCAATACAGGGGAATGCCAGGGCCAAAAGAATGGGAATGGGTGGGTAGGGAAGTGGGGGTGGGGGGTATGGGGGTCTTTTGGGATAGCATTGGAAATGTAATTGAGGAAAATACGTAATAAAAAAAAATAAACTTATTTAGACTAAAAAAAAAAAACAAAAATAATTTTAAGCAATCTTTAAAATAATTCCACGAATGTATTTAGATAGCATCTTCTGCTCACAAGCTATGGAGAGCAGGGAGTGAAGAAGGTGGACACAGTACTGGCTTCATCTCTTAGTATAAATAAGCAGATTCAATGTGGCACCCAGGCTGGTCATTTTGTCTTCATGTAACCCTCTTAGCAATTATGTAGCAAAATACACAAAGCATTTAGGAAAAAAGCAAATAAAGCAATGAACTAAAATGGGAAATCAGCAGACAAATATATTACTGATTGTTAATAAACTATTTGTAATTCTAAATATGGGCCATTAGAAAATTCTTTCAAGAAAATTTGAGTGTTAAGAGCTATCACTGAATATTAACATTTAATTCATAAGTACCAAATGTTCTTTAAACTCAACCTAACTGAGCATTTGGAACTTTTATTCAAGGATCTCTACCTTGGATTTATTGAGACATTTTGTTTGTGTGTGTTCTGTGGACTGAGTATCACTATGTGACCCTGGGAAGTCTGAACTTCACTATGTAAGGTAGCCCAGGAGGACCTCAAACCCCTACCTGAACTCCCGAGGGATACTCCTGCTTCCACATCCCAACTGCTGGAATTCAGCACTATGCTTACTAAGACAGTTTGTATTTTAAAACTGTGGGGGGGGGGGGGGGGGAAGTTGAGTGACTGTTGACTAATACTGTGAGTATCTTTAGTAGTGTGAATTATAATGAGTAAATGAACAAGCATTTGTAAATAAGAACATCCTTTGTTTATTTTTATTTTCTATACAATGGTGTCTGCCTGGTGTGTGTCTGCTTGGACATGTCAGATCTTAAAGTTTCAGAGAGTTGTGAGCTGCCACGTGGGTGCTGGGATTTGAACCCCGGTCCTCTGGAAGAGCATTTGCTGCTCTTAATCACTGAGCCATCTCTCCAGCCTCTGCCCTTTCAATTTGTAAGTCATCATTACACAAACTGTTAGCTTTTAGATGAAAAAATATTTTAGTGAAGCCTTCTGTTTATGTGTAAGTTAATATCAATTAAAACCAAACATACTACAATTATTCTCTTTCACTGACTAGCTGAGATGGGACAATTCCACAAAGGTACCATTCATGAGTCATGTGCACTCTGGTACCTTATCTGGGGAAAAAGAAAAAAACCAAAACAAACAAACAAAAACCCCAAACCAAGGACTGCAGTAGCTCTCTAACAGGACAGGTAGTCCATGAGTCCTGTTCTGACACAGGAAATATACACATCACTGAAAGTGGCTCTTGGCTTAACCCTTAAGTTGCTTGTCTCTAAATCTCTCTAAGTTTCTACTTAAGTTAAAGAGCTACACAGGAGATCGTCTCTCTACTAAAATAGAGCACAGTAGTGAAGTCCAACTGTAGCATAAATGGGGCCTTGGGTTCAACCTCCAGGATCAATAACGAGGTTGAATGAGTAGGGAAACTGCTCGTATTTCCAACACTGTGGGCTGAAGAAAAGTTGCCAACTCTAGACAAAGGTTTCCAAGAGAGCTGAATACTTGCCTGAAGCTTATCAATTCAATCCTACCTATGGGCGAAATGTTTCAGTTCTGAAACTCTGCATGACCCCTGTATGTCTGATATTAAAGTGAGCTTTACGAAATCAGGCAAATTATGAAGAAAAGGGCTGCTATTTTAAGTTACCAACATAAAATAATCAATGTAGCCCCTAACATTGTTAAGATGGAAATTTATTCACAGGACAGAGTGTCCCTCAACTGAAAGGATGGCAAGTACATTGCATACATACACACGAATTTCTTTAGACGTTTAAGGTACATTTTAGCAGTACTTTAAAACGATGTTGTCAGTCAAGGCAAAGGGACCTTAAATTCAAGGCCACCCCAAGATACTTTAGGCTACAGTTTTTCCTCAAACTACTTTTAACATAAAGAAGGTCTAAAGTAAGAACTAAAATCATTAGCTATTTTACTAGTTTATTTTAAAAAACACAAAATGAGGAAGAGACTGGCCTGTAATTCCAGTACTCAGGAAGCCAGAGCTAAATAAGCTCCTAGCTCAAGCCGGGGGTGGGGTGGGGTGGGGTGGGGGCGGTGGTGTTCGGCAATTAACAAACTTGGTAGACCCTACTTTTGGCCTTTATGCGATACTGAACCTATATGTTCTCACATTTAAGTATTTCAAGGATAAGACCGAAGAAAGCCAGAACAGTGAAAGGCTAAAACATTCCAAGCATGTGCTAATTATCCTTCCGACAAAAGGGCGTAGGGGAAAGAGACTAAGCATTTCTTTTCCTTTATGTACACCATCAAAAATTACGGGGGTAGGAGGAACGAAAAGATAGCTATAATCTGAGTTTAATTTCGTGACAAATTACAGAAAGATCACACCTTCCTACCACGCCAACGAAATATCTGACATAGACTCCGCTGCTGGCAGCCTAAGAAAGATCCCGGAAAGAAAGCGAATCAAACCCTAATTTCAAGCGTTTGCTGCTTGAGCCAGATTCCCCTCTCCCCTGCATCGCCTCGACTTATGCCACCGCAGGGTTTATAAATGTTATGTCTGAAAATACAGCAGAGAGTGGGCTGGGGTCTTCCACCTCCGCCGCGAAAAAGAGAGCATCAACCCTCGTTACGTGTAACCGAGAGGCCGGCGACCTCGGAAAGCCGGCATGCGGCCAGTGCCCGCGGCGGCTCGGCGCTCGCACGGGGGCCTGAGTGCGCAGCGGGCCCTGAGCTCTCTGCTGTTTGGGCTCCCCGGCCAAACTCCCACCTCCCTTCGCACGGCCGGGTGATAACCGGCGGCCTCTCTGATTAGGCGACGCGGACCTCGATCTCCCCCGCGGGCCACACCGGGCGTGCCCGGCACTCATCAGGGCCCAGCCCCTGGCCCGGCGAGCGCCAGCTCCGCCCGCTCCTGCGATACCGGAAAGCCCCCCCGCCCCCTGGGAAACCCAAAGAAAGGCCGGAGTAGCCCCCGTAGCCCGCGACGCTGGGGTTGTGTTCACCTCCGGCGGCTCCGGCTCGCTGCGGCTTCTCTGGCTTCTCCTCTCCCGCCTTCCCGTCCGCCATCTTCCTCGCCGCGGCCTCCCCCTGCAGCCCGGGCAAGAACGTCATGGCCCCGCCCAGCAACCACAAAGCTTCGGGCGGGCCTGCGAGGCCGCAGCCTAGAGAGGACCTGGAACCGGAGACAGAGACGGATGTGACGTCGTTGACTGGAACGAGGTGTGTGGTGACGGCTATGGAGGACTGGGCGGTGGGATGGCACGTCCGGGTTAGTACGGAGTCACCGATCGTGGACCGGTGGGTTCAATCCTAGGTGTTTCCACGCTCAGCGGTGGTCGCGGCTGGTCCTTCATTTTATGGGATAGGGCTGTGTTCTTACAGAGAAAATCAGTTATCGGACGCCGTCTTAGTGTTGACACCGTTCAATCTCCAGTGCAGTCCGGCGTGCAATTATCGTTTCCATTTGTGCAATGACACCGAAAAGCGACTTATGGAAGATTACGTTGTAGAGCCTTACTGAAATTGGGGCTGAAGAAATTTCCGCGGCTTTTGCATTCGTGAAAAATTCAGCGTGAGAGTTGTAGCAAGCAAGCAAACATTAAAAGCAAAAATAGGGCCGGGCGTGGTGGCGCACGCCTTTAATCCCAGCACTCGGGAGGCAGAGGCAGGCGGATTTCTGAGTTCGAGGCCAGCCTGGTCTACAAAGTGAGCTCCAGGACAGCCAGGGCTATACAGAGAAACCCTGTCTCGTAAAAACCAAAAAAAAAAAAAAAAAAAAAAAAAAAGCAAAAATAGGTATACATGGAGGTCAAGGGCGCTTCCTGCTCTTTCAGAGGACAGTTCAATTCCCAGTTGGGTGTTCTACAGCGGCTGATAACTCCAGTTCCAGGAAATCCGACTACTAAGAGTTCACACTCACTTGCATATATTCAAACACCCGTTTAAGAAAAATAAAAAACAAACAAAATCCCCGGCTACACTCTGAAGGGCAGGAGCTGTCTTTCTTACGGAGAAGGGTAGTTTGGTCTACTGCAGTTTGGAGATGTCGGCTTTGTATCTACCCTATTCCACTCATCCCTTCCCTAATAACGTTTAAAATATGCCCCAGCCAGCTTCAACGTTCGGAATTGCTTTGAATTAGAAGTTATTCACTTCTTGGTGTTTTTCAAGGAGTTTTCTTTACTCCTATAACTGGAGTAACACTGTCTACTGGTTAAATCGCCCTATTCTTTCAAGGTAAAAGTATCCTACTGTAAGAGTTTTATCATAAAAGCTAGTACCAGTCTTGTCTCTTAACCTACATGGACACAATGAACAGCACAAGAGTTGTCTTGTAGCGTTCCCTGCCACTGTGCTAGCACCAGCACTTGTCTTTTACAAGACAGGACGCTTCTCTTCCAGGTTGGAAGCACCTGTTAAATCCTGCCTCTCCTAGAAACCTTTAGTAGATTCATTTAGTGTCAATGAAACCCATGCATCAAGTATGCTACAGCCTCATCTGTTTCTTCTTTTTCTCTATACTCAGCCCTCTGCCCAAATTTGGTCAATTCCTAGCCTGTAATATACACCTATACACCCAGTATTAGAGAGTATAGTTCATTCTGTCCCCCAAGCAACATTGAGTGTTGCTGTCCACAGAACTGCTTTTACTTCTCCATAAAATATCAGTGGACTGTTGGGTGTACCTCAGTTGGCCAAGTGCTTGCCTAACGTGCAGAACCCATGATGGGTTTCATCTCCAACACTACATAATGAAGTGGTGGCCCATGTCTAATTCCAGTACTTGGGAAGTGGAGATAGGATCAGCCTGGGGTATGGGAGACCCTGTATCCAAATAAATGCTAGTACCCCTTCAACAGATGATCATGGGATAAAGGTATCATCCTTAGCTACACAGCCATTTCAGTACCAGCCTGAGCTCCATGAGGGCCTACCCCCAAACTAAAGCAACAGAACAGAAACATGGATGCTGGTAACAGTGGCTATACTGAATCATCCAGTTATCTTAAGATCAGAGTTTGGATCCCTGGTATTCACATAAAGCTGGGGTGCCTGTCATCCTAGTGCCAGAGAGGGAGAGGCTGAGAGAGGAGGTCCCCTGGGGTTTGCTGGCCGGCCACTCCAGCCAAGTCAGCCACCTCCAGGTTGTATCAAAAGTTAAAGTGGCATCAGGGATGGTAGCCATGCCTTTAATCTCATCAGGTGGATCTTAAAGGCAGCATGGTCTACATAGTGAAAACACAGCTCAAGATAACTAAGACAGTCCAACGACACATGCGTGCATACCCACATGTACACGCACATCAACATATAGGCACAAAAAATTAAAACTAAAAAGCAGCCACTTTTCATAGCACCTTGTATTGGTGGTTACCTACACGAAAGCTGTTCAGTATCTGTGAATGAGTAACTCAGGCTTCAAGTAGAGATGGGGAATACTTACCCATTCAGTTCACTATTTAGCACACAATTATATGTAAGTGACCAGGAAACTGTCATATAGTAGTATTTAACTCCTGTTTGGTTCACCATGTCTCCTATATGGCTTTAGAGGATAGTATTTAAGATTCTCACATTTCTTGTGCCATTAATACCAGCACTTGGGAGGCGGAGGCATGTGGATGTCAGTGAGCTCAAAGCCAAAGATATACCACAGACCCTTTCTTTCTCGGGGAGGAGATATTATATATCACTTTAGATTGCTGTTTCCTCATGTAAACTTGGTGGCCTCCAACCTGCTGTTAAGCTGAGACCTTGATTCCCAGCAAAGACCCCAAAACCCAAACCATGTGGCTGGGAACAGAAACATGGCTGGGCCATCAGAAACCAGGTTCAGTTCCCATAAACCATGTTGGACATCTTACAACTTACCTATAACTATAGCAAGGGATACGATGTTTCCTTCTGGTCTCATGGGTACTCACATACACAATACATTCACACAAGCAAGTACACATTAAAGTAAATAAAAACAGGGCTGGAGAGATGGCTCAGCAGTTAAGAAGACTGACTGCTCTCCCAGAGTTCAATTCCCAGCAACCATATGGTGACTCACAACCATCTGTAATAGACATCCAATGCCGCCTTGTGGTGTGTCTGAAGACAGTGACAGTATACACACATACATGAAGTAAATACATCTTTGAAAGAAAAAAAATAGTAAAAATATCACTGTCTTAGGAGGATTTTTATTACTGTGAAGTGACACCATGACCACAGCAACTCTTATAAAGGAAAACATTTAATTGGGGCTGACTGACAGTTCCATAGTGTTAGTCTGTTACTGTCATGGCAGGAAGGATGTTGGCATGCAGGCAGATACAGTGCTGGGGAAGGGGCTGAGAGTTCTCCATCTGGATCCACAAATAAGACTGCCACATTTGCATGGCCTGAGATCTGAAACTTCAAAGCCAACCTCCTAGAAGTGATACACTTCCTCTAACGGAAGCCGTAACTATTCCAACAAGGCCATACCTAACAGTGCCAATCCCCAAGGACCTATCTGCGGGCATCATTTTTATTCAAACAACTTCTAAGACATATTTAAAAACCATGTGGCTGGAGAAACAGTATTTCCTAGAAATGCTATCCATACAATAAGTACTATGTATTAACCAGGTATTAATTTCAGCTTTTGTATTCATGTGTGTATATGCCTGCATGAGCTGTGTTTACCACATTTCATACAGGTGCCCTTAGAGTCCAGAGTGTGTCAGATCCACCAGAACTAGAGTTACAGGTGGTTGCAAGCCACCCAAAGTGGTGCTGGGAACTGAATTTAAGTTCTCTACAAGAGTCCACTGAGACATCATTCTGGTCCAGACACATTTTTTTGTCCTAAAAAATTGCTTTTATTTACCTCCAAACTCAATTTGCGTAGTATTAGGATTTTCCCTAACATGCTAGGGAAAGCCAGTTTTTGGACAATCAAGATTGTGTAATGCAGTATACCTTAACTTAGTGCCTGGAACACAGCCAATGTTGTATACAGGCTTTAATTTCATAATTAGAGCTTCAAATTTTAAAAGCTTTAATCTATTTCCTCATGAAAGAACAGTTCCTAACATGGATAAATAAAGAGTATGTATAATGGAGCCAGTCATGGTGCTACAGGCCTGTAATCCCATCATTTGGGAAGTGGAAGTCGAGAATTAGGGTTGAACCTGGCATAGGCTACTGGAGACGTGCCTTCCCTCCCCCAAAACAAAACTCACAAAAAAAACCAAATCAACCCTCAAACCAAAAAGGACAATAAAGTCTGATATTCAAAGGATCAATTAAAAATAAATGCTATTAACTTTTATTGTGTTCAATTCTAGATTAATCTATAAACTTGATTGTTTTTACAACAAATAAAACATACTTTCAAAGTTTTGCTGATACATACGCCTAGTCTGGCCTTGATGCAGGACAGACAAGGCTACATGGAAATCCTGTGGCATAAAAGCAAACAAGAAGAAAAAAAATAGGCAAACCTCTACTGTTAGTCTAGAGACTGCCTTTAAGAGATAATTCCATTTAGGAATAACTACATCCTTTTAACCTTACTTTCAGCCTGTTTTCTTCTTTCACCACACTTTCTCACTTAGGTCACCTTTTCCACGTGCGCGCATTTAAGGAGCCTTTTCGAAATGAATTTAAAGTCTTTGTCTTCTTCAGTTTCCTAACAAGTTCCTGAGATTGCTCAGAAACCTCTAAATAACCGGTATGCTTTCTCCTGGGAACAAACTTGAGAGCCTCTTCCCAGTTACCAGTGTTTTTCAGGCAGAGCAAAATTCGGATCATTTGATCTAAGGTGAGATTTTTGTTACCAATTTCCCATTGTAAATATTTATCTAGTGGAAGGCACTCTGTGGCTAGGTTTAACCGTTTGGCCTTGGCTAAGGATGTTCCTGTCTGTGTATTTTTATCAACAAATGATCCAATTATATAAATTTTATCATGCTTGAAGGTAGTCATAACATTGGGAGAATCTGCAGTTAAGTATATAATACTGTCCTTTGGAAATAAATCAACAGGAGACTTTTCTGTTGCTGTTAAGAGCAATTTGTCCCATTTTTCTCTATAACGTTTAACTAATTCTCTATGATAAGCACTATCTATTTTAAGATTGCAGAAATAAATGTGGAAAGGATCAACATTTCTTCTGTTCCATCCTTCACTTTCTAAAAGTTGAGAAACAGTATTCTGCAGTTCACTTGGTTTCATGTAATTATCATAGGCCATGTCAAAAACCAAAGGCTGTCCAAACTGCATAGCCTGGACACCCTTCCAACCCAGTGCAATGTTGATCTGTCGATCCCAGAGTCGAAGAAACATGAAGTCTTGCTGTTGTTCTTCTGCGGTGGTCTCCAGCAACCTGGCCCTTTTTGCTTCTTCCCTGGCCTCCGCTTTCATCTCCTTCTTTGCCTGCTTAGCCTTTTTCGCCTTTTCCTTACCATACAGATACCGTAAGTATTTCTTCTTGGCTGACTTAGAAGCACATTCCATAAGGGTTTTGAGCTCGTCTTCAGTAATGTGTTCTGGTACTTCTTTGCCAAGCAGTCTCCACATCTCAATTAGTTCTCTGGTTGTGGCGAGGGAATCTTCATCTTTGTCTGAGACCTCTGAAACACCATCTTCTTGAATGCTCGACTTCATTGTAGCTTTCCACCCATCCAATTCTAGCTGCTCAGGAGGGGATGCACTGTCCTTGTTATGACAAGACAAAGAAGGTGCTTTGGAAGACATATATCTCTGCAGAACTCCTGAATAGAAATGACTTCTCTTCCTATGAAATGTATATGGCACCAGACATCTGGCAAAAGGTCTTAAGAAACGGACAGTCACATTCATTTTGAAGAAACGTGAGGAACCCTGTAAAAGAAGAAAAATACAATTAAGTTGAAGATTTAAATTTTTTTTAACTATGAAACTGGGCCCCCCACCCCACCCCCTGGCAGACTGGATATGAGATCTACTAATGAATATGATTGGTGGGGTATAAGGCCTCAGCACAGCGGAAGCGGAAGCCCTTATGAAAACTGGGTCTGCCACAATTGAGGATATTCTGTTCCTACACCCACCAGGGACAGGCCACTTCTCAGCTACCATGGCTTTAAATTTATCTGCACTAAACTTGGTGAAGCTCCATTTCTCTAGGCTGAAGATGTTCTGGCTCTCAGGAAAGCTGAAGTTGGCCTTAGTTACAGTCACACACTCCTTACTCTGCAGATTGGTGTGGAAAGACTAACCAATGTGCCACTGGTCACCGTGCCCCCAAACACTTGTATAGAGCCTAGGTTGAAATAGCATTGAAATGACAGATGACTATGCACCTGAAGACTGTCTCCAAGGTTCCTTTGGGCAGCCTGCACATTCAGCAGGCTGCATACACTACCAAGGAGTATGCTGTTTGCAACCATTGCACACCAGACTCCTATGAGGAAAGGAACCTGGTCGGCTTAATTGGCTGCAGAAGGCAACTGATTTCTGAAGTTCAGCGGAAAACCTTTGAAAATCTTAGACGTTGCACACCACTAAGTCAACTGCTAAGCTGTGATCACTTTACTTACTGGTCAATTTTATTATTATTATTTTTTAATTTGTGAGAGAAGGGTCTTGTTATGCTTGGTGTCAAACTCATCAATTTGAGTGATCTGGCACTATAGCTATGCAGCACCACTTCCTGCTCCACGTGATTTTATACAGTAATTTCAACATATTTTTAAACAAAAGGTTGACTCAAATAAATACCCCTTTTAGCTTTGTTATGGAACAGTCCTAAATGAGCAATACAATTATACAGCAAAGTTATATGGCAATTATAGGGCTGAGAACAAGACACTATAATCTCCTTCAGATACACATCCAACCTCAAGATCCTTTATGAAATCAACAATGGAGACAAAAAGCAGGAAAGTTACGGAAGATGAAACCTGATTTTAAAACAAACAACCCTAAAGCGCTGCCGCACAAATGCCTTTGTGCTTCCACAACAGAAATACAAGGCAGCTGACTAAAACAGACAATAAATGTCTCAGCTCAGACTTTATAGCAGATATTATTATAAAATAAAATATACAAAGCCAGGACAAATATATAAAAGGTTCTATAGTTTTATCTTGAAGAACCAGATGTTCCACAAGACAGTGAAAACAGCTTGAGAACTTATGTAAAATGTGAGGGAAAAGCAAAATTCTTGAAAAATCCCACCCATCTTTAGCTTCTTGTCTGACGCTGTATACCCGTGCATGTCCTCTGCTCCATGCAAATGCCCAGATGCACTCCCTTCCACAGCAGTATAGTCCTAAGTGTTCCGTTCAGATACAAGTTCACTCCTGTGGTTTAAGCGGGTTTTTGCAGTTATCACTCTTTGCTTGCTTGCCTGCCTTTTCAGCTGCAATCTTCTTTCCCCACGTTAGAGCAAACAGTCCTATTAGTTTTTCATAGCACCCTGTGCCTATGATAATACTTGTTTTCCCCACTATAAGCTAAAGACTATATTCCATTAGGATAAGGGCTGTGCCTATCCAGTTAAACGTGGCCAGCTTAGTCTACATATTGAGTTCCATGACAGCCGGTCTCAAAAAGCAAAGCAGCAAAACCATTCAAAAACAACCAAAAAATAAAAACTGATATCAGACTTTGAGAATTATTATTTAACTTAGAATCCTCAGGCCCTGATTATGACAAAGTTATCATCTTGGGTAAGGCTTATTGTAGGCCTTCCAGTCCATGAGACCCTACCTAAAAAATAAATAAATAAATAAATAAATAAAAACATTATAGTTGATTTTTGCCTTTGTAACTAGTAGAAAGAAATTTCACACCACCATAGAAATTAAAAACAAAAACAAAAGTATTGGTTCTTCACTCTTTAGCGCAGGCTGGAAAATTCCCATCCAGACAATTCTCCTGCCTCTGCTTCCCGAGGCCTAGAATTATAGTTCTGCCCCACCACACTCACTATAACAACCAAATTTTAAAAAGATTTTATAGTAAAGTTCTGTGTGTGCGTATGTGAAGGGGGTAATTATGTGCGCGGCATGCATGCCCGGAGAGATCAAAAGCATGGGGTGCACTTAGGCAGAGAGACAGGCGGGCTGCGCCATCTCCGCAGCCCCCGACGACTTACACTTTAAAGCGTGACACTGGAGGCGATCTGGGTGAACGCGGCTTCCGCTTCAGGTAGCGCCGTGCCTAACGACTCCTACATCACAGCTTCCTCTCGCCTGGGGTTCTCAGAGGCCACGTTCCACGCCCCGCATCCTGGAAAGCCAGCGGGTCCACCCAGCACCCCAGCTCCGAGTGCGGTCGGAGGCTGGGCTTCTGAGAGGAACCGCGTGCACAACAGGGCCTGCAGGGCACTGCGAGGGTTTCCGCCGAGGCCGCCGGAAGTCCGGCACCACCGGATGTCCCGCCCCTCCAGCCACGGCCTCTGACGTTTAACTCGGCAGGCAGTTTGTTTCCCCACCCCCACCGCGCCTAAAGTCTTGCGACCTCGCCGACTGCCTGCCCGTGAGTCCCCCGGAAAATGACGTTTTGAGTCGATTTGGGGGCTCGCCACCGATGCCCTGCCACATCATTTATTGCTTGACGGTTAGAACTTGAATCCTTACAGGTTCTCAACTTGGTCACTCTCGTTACGCGCATGTCATAACAAAACCATAAGATGCAAGTCTTCGAAAAACCAAAAAAAAAAAAAAAAAAAGTCTTCAAGTTCTATTTTAGAATTTAATTCTAGGCGGGCTAATGGCCAGTGTTTAATCCCAGAGTTTGGGAAGCTGAGGTGGCGGATCTCTGCGAGTTCGAGGCCATCGTGGTCTACAGAGCGAGTTCATGGACAGCCAAGGCTTACTCAGAGAAACCCTGTCTAGAAAAATCCAAGAAAGTAAAAGTAAATAAAATTTAATTCTAAATCAGTGCTGGTACCTACTACAGTGTGTACATACCATGTCACTTATGTGGAGAACAGGAGACAACCCCCGGGTATTGATCCTCAGAGACAAGTGGATTTCTATGAGTTTGAGGCTAGCACAGTCTACTAAGTTTGAGGTTGTCAGCTAAGGCTATCTGATAGTAAGACCCTGTCTTAAAAAAAAAAAAGGATTCGGTAACATTTGAGGTATCAGAAACCATTGAAAGTAAAACATCAATTTTCTAGGGCTGGGGGAAAGTCATTGTTTTCAGCTTGTTGAATTCTTTCTACAGTACATCATGCTAAATTAAGGGTTTCATAATGGCATTGTAATTGTGAATAATGTACAGTAGTGACAGACCAAATATTTGACAGGACAATTGTACTGGCTAGTTTTGTGTCAACTTGACACAGCTGGAGTTATCACAGAGAAAGGAGCTTCAGTTGAGGAAATGCCTCCATGAGCTCCAACTATAAGGCATTTTCTCAATTAGAGATCAAGGGAGAAAGGCCCCTTGTGCGTGGGACCATCTCTGGGCTGGTAGTCTTGGGTTCTATAAGAGAGCAGGCTGAGCAAGCCAGGGGAGGCAAGCCAGTAAAGAGCATCCCTCCATGGCCTCTGCATCAACTCCTGCTTCCTGACCTGCTTGAGTTCCAGTCCTGACTTCCTTTGGTAATGAACAGCAGTATGGAAGTGTAAGCTGAATAAACCCTTTCCTCCCCAACTTGCTTCTCGGTCATGATGTTTGTACAGGAATAGAAACCCTGACTAAGACAACAATCAAGGGCTCATGCCTATAATCCCAACATTTGAGAGTTGGAGGAATACAAATATGGAGGAAAGACTTCTACAACCTGCCCAGGTTACCAACTTTTATATACAATAAACATCCAGAAAATTATCCTAGCATGAGGTAGACATAAAGAAGCCACATTTCTTTCTCCTGTGACAGCCCAGGCTGCAATCTAATACTTTCTGTCTTAACTGGTACTAAATGGCCAGGACAGATTAATAACTGATGCCTTTACTGTTTAAAAAAATCATCTCTGTGTATATGTGATGTATATAAGTATGTGAGTGTGAGCATGGGCACACACATGTGGAAATCAGAGGGGAACCTCAGGTGTTATCCTTATCATCCACATTGTCTGAGGCAGGGTTTCTTTGTTGCTTGCTGCTAGACATACTGGGTTAGAGGGCCTGTGAGCCCCTGGAGACTCACTTGTCTTCACCATCCATTTACCAGTAGGAGCATCACAATTGTAGATGTGTGTTGCGCCCACCTTGTCCGGCAAGGAAAACGCAACACGGTCGGATTCTTCTCAACAGCTTTATTGCAGGAACGCCTAGATGCTACGGGAACCCCGGAACCCACGGAGGACTCCTTATATACACCCCAGCACAGGGAAAAGCTTTGTGTCCTCCTGGGATTGGTCAGTCTGCCGGCACCTTAATTTGCATGCACCCGCTCAAGAGGGGTTGGCGCCAGATTCGGGCTAGCGCCTGCACAGTGGTGTTTACAACCACGGTGTACTGGAAACCGGCACCATCTTTTAGGCATCAGCTGCCTACAGATGTGCACGCTAATGGGCCCTACTCACTGAGCAATTTCACCGGCCCAGCTTTGCTACTTTTTTTTTTTTTCCTCTGACGATAATCTGAGATCAATCAGAAAAAGACAGATATACACTCCTGCCCAATCCCTTAGTAAGTTCACCCAAAAGACATGCCAAAAACCTCTGTCCACACTGTAAGGTGTTTCTGTTTTGTTTTCTTTCTTTTTTTTTTTTTTTAAGATTTATGTATTATATGTAAGTACACTGTAGCTATCTTCAGACACTCCAGAAGAGGGAGTCAGATCTCGTTACGGATGGTTGTGAGCCACCATGTGGTTGCTGGGATTTGAACTCTGGACCTTTGGAAGAGCAGTCGGGTGCTCTTACCCACTGAGCCATCTCACCAGCCCGTAAGGTGTTTCTGATCTTCTGCCTTTAGATTTCTTCCAAAACAGTGATGATGGCCTACTCCTTGATATAGAATGCTCAGAATAAAAGGGTTTGGTTTTTTTTCCCCTTTTGTTGCTGTTGTTCCCCAGCAGATAATCTCTTAGTTAGGGTTACTATTGTTACTGTAGTAGTGCCAGGGAAGTGTTAGTGATCCCCACCCTCCCCCCACTTAACCCAGACAAGAGCCAATCTGATGTAACTCACAGCAGAGTCTTTATTCAATTCAAGCTAGCTTACCCCCACCCCAAGCACATCACCATCACGCAGGATGGTTTCAGTGTGTTGGGGAGCCCTGAATGTCTATTGGGGCAAGGCTTTATAGTAAGCAGCAAGCAGGGGCTAAGTGTGCAAGCATCTAATCGGAAAGCTACTGTAGCCTTTAACATAATTGTCTGGTGCTGGGAGTCATACCATAAACTTAATTTCTGCTTCCCTCTGCACTGGTGGTTGTTAAGCAGGGGGTGGGCTTGTAACCTGGGGGTGCAGGTTCGTTGGGGGAATAACCTGGATATGCTGGTCTTATTGAGGGTGTAACCTGGAGACCCCAACCTTGTTGAGGATTAGCCTAGAGACTGGAGCTAGGCTCGGGTTTTGTTGGGGGGCAACTTGTAAGCTAAAGCTAGGTACCAGCATGTTAGTTTACCTGAGTTCGAACTTAAATAAGGTTCTTTAAAATGGAGTATGAACTTGAAAGAATTTTGTGCAATTAAACACTATGCATGGGCCTGGCTAGATGGCTCAGTCGGTAAGAGCACTGACTGCTCTTCCAAAGGTCCTGAGTTCAAATCCCAGCAACCACATGGTGGCTCACAACCACCCGTAATGAGCTCTGACGCCCTCTTCTGGTGAATCTGAAGTCAGCTACAGTGTACTTATGTTTAATAATAAGTAAATTAAAAAAAAATCACTACGCACAAAAAGCAAGCAGGTGAGGAAAAGATTTATTTGGATTACACTTTCACTTGTAGTCTATCACTGAAGAAAGGACAGGAACTCAGGAAGACAGGGCTGGAGGGCAGGAGCGGATGCAGAGGACATGGATCAAGGGTGCTGCTTGCTTGCTTGCTCCCTGTGGCTTGTTCAACTTACTTTCTTATAGAACCCAGGACTACCAGCCTAGGGATAACCCCACCCATGATGCGCTGGGCCCTCCCCCATCATCACTAATTAAGAAAATGCTCTACAGCTAGATCATTTGGAGGCATTTTCTCAATTGAAATTCCCCCTTTCCAGTGACTCTTGCTTGTGTCAAGGTGACATAAAACTAGCCAGGCACAGTAAATTTTGTTGTTAACTGAATGGCAGTTTACAATAGTGCGAATGTGTTGGGAACACTAAGGTCCTTACCCTCACAGGTAAACACTAGGGAAACCAGGACTGAACAAAAAAAATTGTTTCATCAATGGGAGAGTTGTATAACCTGTTTTTCCACGCAGAAGACTGGAAATGGAGGTGGTTAATAACCCACCAATCTGTGCAGTCTATAGAGCTAGGCCATAGCAACCTCTCACAAGCAGGACTGGAAGTGGCTAATAGTCTAAATGAAAAATTTACATGATTAAATTTTTAAAAAGATTTATTTATTTTATGTATATGGGTACACTGTAGCTGTCTTCAGACACACCAGAAGAGGGCGTCAGATCCCATTACAGATGGTTGTGAGCCACCATGTGGTTGCTGGGAATTAAACTCAGGACCTCCGGAAGAGCAGTCAGTGCTCTAAACCACTAAGCTGTCTCTCCAGCCCCCTAGAAGCCATCTTCATGGAAGAAGTGACATGTACTTTGAGGAAAGGTTTGATATAATTATGCCTCTTTGTACCAGGAAACGTTTTTCCAAATTGTACTTTACTGAAATATGCCTAAAATAAACTATCCAGTGACAGACGCTAGAAGTTTGAAGCAACACTGGATACTTGTGGGAAGCCACATATGCCATTACAAGGTGGCGCTGGCTACCGCTGGCCACCACCCATAAGTTTGGGTAAACAACCAATGTGCGCATGTGCAGTAGAGTTTTTTGCCTGGCCCGGGGCATGTAAATGAGGTACTGAATGCATAACCAATCGGGTGTAGATATGTAAATGAGGTATGTAAATGAGGTACTGAGAGCATAACCAATTGGGTGTAGACATGTAAATGAGATACTGAAAGCATAACCAATCAGGTATAGACACGCCTCTCCTAGGCCTATATAAGCAGCCCCAGTTCTGGGGCTCGGGGTCTTTCGCATTTGCAGTCATGCTCTCCCAATAAACGTGTTGCAGAAGGATCCTGTTGTGGCATCTTTCTTGCTGGCGAGTCTGGCACTCACAGATACTGAGTCCTGTTGAACAGGACTTCCTTCTTACCTCAGGTGGACCTTATTCTCCTGACCCTGATAGTCACACAGACCCCAGAGGAATGAAATATGAATCAGGCTGTGTAAGTCACAATCAACATCAAATGTCACTGCATGTAGGTAAGGTAGGCTGACGTACCTTTTAATTTAATTTAATTTAATTTAATTTAATTTAATTTAATGTGTATTGGTGTTTTGCTTGTGTGTGTGTGTCTATGCATCATGCACATGCCTGGTGTCCAAAAGGACGGAAGTACATGCTGAATCTTCTGGAACTGGAGTTATAGGTGGTTCCAAGCTGACATATTAGTGTTGAGAACTGAACTTGATTGAGTTTTCTGGGAGAGCAGCCTATGCTCTTAACCACTGACCCGTCTCTGTAGCCCTTAAGGCTGAATTCTTTTATTCTTTTTTCTTTTTTTTTTAAAGATTTATTTTACTTATTATATGGAAATACACTGTAGCTGTCTTCAGACACACCAGAAGAGGGCATCAGATCCCATTACAGATGGTTATGAGCCACCATGTGGTTGCTGGGATTTGAATTCAGGACCTTTGGAAGGACAGTCAGTGCTCTTAACCTCTGAGTCATCTCTCCAGCACCAAGACTGAATTCTTGAGGGAAGAAATTAGGGGAAAAAGATGAGGCTTTGGGCATCTAAGTGAATTGCTTCAAAAACAAAAACAGAGCAAACAAATTGTGTCAGATACCTTTTACTATATAAACATTACAATTGTTATGAGGTGATCAAAGGGTTATTTTGGCCCACACTTGTGATATTCTGGTCCATGATTAGGTACCGCAGGTACAGACCATCAAAGTGGAGAAGGCAAAGTGACAGGAGAATGAATTGGCTGGTCACAGTGCCTTGGTCACAAAGCAAAGAGATGAATTCCACTGCTCCGTTCATTGTCTCCTTCTATTCAGTCAGGCCCCAGCCTAGTGATGTCCTACCCACATTCGGGTAAGGCTGTTCCTCTTCAGCTAAGCCCTTCTGAAAGCACTTTGAAAGATGCATTCAAGCCAAGGGTGGTGGCGCACGCCTTTAATCCCAGCACGGCTATACAGAGAAACCCTGTCTCCAAAAAAAAAAAAAAAAAAAGAAAGAAAGAAAGAAAAGATGCATTCAGAAGTGTGTTTCCATGGTGATTCTAAATCCATTCAAGTTGACAGATTAATCTCATCACAGCTGGTTTGCACAAAAATGCAGTGCTCTTTCAAGTCTCAAACTCTTTTGTCTATTCAGGTGCTATGCTGTAAAAACATAGCTTTCTGTGCTAAAAATAAAAAGGATACAGGACATGTAAAGCAAAGAACCTTGTTAACTAGTAGGTTATTTTTTTTTAATCTACTGAACACATAAAGAAAATATTTCCTGGTAATGAACACTATACAGTGTCCTTTTATTCTCTTGCAGATTTTTTTGGGTATATGTGTATCCAGTTGATGAAGAGACAATTATGAAAGGATGAACATCAGTGGGCTGAAAACAAAAACAGCACAGACAGATAAAAGGTGATTGGAAGTGGGCTGAGTAGGAGGAGCAAGGTAGACATTATCTTATAGAATAAAAAGGGAGACAATTTTTAGAAGGCAGTGTCTATGTAGTTCAACTGGCTGGTCTAAAACTTGCCATTCTCCTGCCTCTACCTTTCCATGTAGCAAAGATTATAAGTCCCACAGCACCAGGACTGGTTTAGACAATTCTTTGTGTGTGTGTATGTGTGTGTGCATCTGTATTGGTTTATGTTGGAGAGCCCTGCTATTGAGTTCGAAGTCCACCATGTCCCGTCAGCTCTTCAAGCTCAGCCCAAAATGGAGGACTCCCTTTCTGAGCCTGGCTTGCCTGTGTCTACCTGACCTGACTTGGAGAATGTCTCTGAGCACAGATGCAGGACCTTATCTGAGGAATGACCCTGTGCTTGAGTCACCACAAGTCCAGCTCTAGCCTCTCGCCTGTATTGTGTTATGTTGTGTTATGACCAATTAGCTCTTTCCACCCAGACCTCGAAACAATAAAGTAGAGCTGTCTCTCCAGAAGTCCTTTTGTCTGAGGCCTTCTGAACACTGCTTGGCCTTTCTGCTCTGTCAGCCCTCATGGGCTTGTGGCCGCCGACCCCCGCAAGGAGCAGGCAGATCCACAGATTTATGCTCACGTTCACAGGATGTATGCATGTGTGTGGGGGATTGCAGGGGCCTGTGTTGATGCTCACAGAGGGTAGGAGACAGCATTGGGTGTTCCCCTTTATCATTCTTTCCACCCATTTCTGTCCTTGAGCCTGGAGTTGGTAAACTTGGAGCTTATATTTTTCACCTAGGCTGGCATTAAACAATCTCCCTTGATCCTCTTGTTCCTGAGGACCTTTCCACAACGGGGTAAGGTTGCAGGGGTGGGAGACCATTCCCAGCTTGCTATGTGGGTTCTGGGATCTGAACTCAGGTCTTTTTTGGTTACGTAGCAAGAACTCTTAACCACCGAGCCATCTCTCTAGGTGCTTGACAGTCCTTCATGAATTCTTTGTACAGTACATTTCACTTGGGTAGCATACTCCAATTTGTAAACTTTACTCTGTTTACTTGACAGATTGGCTAACTGCTTACTTGAAATGGCTACTCTATTTAAAACATTCATTTCAGACTTACACAGAACATCTCTTTGATCTACTCTGGCTTTCCCTTACTACAGCAAGTGGCAACTGCACTCATTTGTTTGCTCTATAAATGTCTATTTTTTTGACACTATCAACAATAAACCTGTAGGTTCTATCATTTGAAACCTCAAATCTAAACGCCTATACCCCTTCACTTTGGCCCAGGTCATCAACTCTCATCTTCATCTAGACAATGGTCTCATGTCCAGTCTCTGAGCACACTCTCCCCTCTTTTCATGTTATTTTCATAGAAATCTCCTCAGAACTTTTAAATTGTTATATCACAACCCTACTAGAATTCTCAATGCCAATATTTGTTGACTTTCTGTTTCTGGTGTGATATGTAAAAATGGTTGCCCATTGTTATTTGGTTTTATTTAAAAAGTAGAAACGATGAAGAAACTGAAAATTACCTGAGCATAGTGGTGAATGTCTATAACCCCAGCACTCAGGAGACAGAAGCAAATGGATTACTGCAAGGTTGAGGCCAACCTGGTCTACATAGCACGTTCCAGGCTGTAGCAGGCTACACAGTAAGATTTTCCCCAAACCAACCACACATTTCTCCAAACAAACTGAAAATCCTTTCTTCTTAGACACACTAGAAGTGAGACAATCATTGTTTAAGACTGAAAACTTAGCCTAGGAGGTTAATTCAGAAAAAAAAAAATAGTTTAAAAATACAGGCATGGTGGAACAGTGCAGTCCAGCACACAGGAGACTGAAGCAGGGGGTAACTTCAGCTTCCAGGATATCCCAAGCTACATACAGAGAAGACTTGCCTTACAAAAGCACAGTGTACTTACTGGAGTAGGAACTTGGAGTGATACCCACAGTGGGGCCAGTGGCTGGAAAAATAAAAAACCGTGCACAGCAATTGGCAAACACCTGGGTGGTCAGAGCAAGCATGCTGAGACTCCAGAGAGCCGCCACCTTCACCTGGAGTGCACTGGCTTCTCCTTGCTTTCAATGTTTCTGTCAGGGTGTGGAGCGAAGGAAGTATTGTAAACCTTCCACATTTTGGTCTTTGTAGCAAGACCTGCCGCCTTCAAAAGAAGCTATTTAGTCTGAGTCTGACCTGTTGGGGTTTTATCAGAGCTCAGCATGGGAGAAAGCCAACACCCAGCTCCAGCCTCCTCAAGCTATCCTGTCCCATGTAAGGTTAACAGGCTCCAGGCCTAGGCTCCTTCAAGTTCTCAATGGCCTCGCTTTCCACTCAGAATCCATCCTTATCACAAGCACTAAGTCCTAATCCAAGTCTACCAGGCCCACTGGCCCACTCTCCCGTCTCTCTCATTTACTCCTGCACCCACGATCTGGTGCTAAGCTTTCTGTCAGGGCCATGCACATCACCTGCTTGCCTCTCTCTAGCAACTTCCGGCCTCTTTGCTGTCAGCCTGTGTACAAGATCTGAATTGAGATAATTTCTCCTCACTGTCCCCCAAGGACTAGATCAGTCTCACCTCAGAGTCACAGAGTTTCAGTTCCGTATTTTCTGACTACTGTCTTTGAGCATTTTCCAGGAGCGGGCGGCCCTTTGTATCTCTCTTCTTTCCTTCCTTATGTTTTGGGGGTGGATTGAGACAGGGTCTCTCTACAGAGCCCTAGTAGTCCTGGAGCTTACTATATAGACAAGGCTGGCCTTGAACTCCCAGAGATTGCCTGCCTCTGCTCCCGAGTGCTGGGATTAAAGGCATGTGCCACCTCTCCAGCCCCTTTTCTTGCTTTAGCACTAATTATCAGTAGACACAGACATGTTTCATACACTTTCTTGAATTAGAATTTCCAATGGAACAGGGATAGGAACTTTGTTTCGTTCACCAATGTTCGATTTCTTGAAATAGTGGCGGCTGAATCACAGGTACTCAAGTATTCCTAGAATTTTACAATCTTTTGCAAAGGTGTAGTAAGTGTAGACTACGTCTAAAGCTCTTTATGTGTGTGAGAGGAAGACGCACAGAAAGCTTTTGAAAAGAAGAGACTTCTTTTATAATTCAAAAGTTATTACATCGCAAAGATTTATGAACTGTTTTTTTTTTTTTACGTTTACCTATTTATCTATTTATGTGTGCGAGTGTGTGCATGTTTGTGCACATGGCTGCACTCATGCCATGGGGCACATTGGAGAGATCAGAAGGCAGCTTCTGGGAAGTATCGCTTGCCTCACCACGTGCTCCCTGGGATTGAACTCAGGTCATCAGGATTGACAGCAAGCACCTTTGCCAGCTGGGCCATCTCACCTGCTCAGATTCTGCATTTTTCTTAGAAACTATTAAATACCTTGCGACAGCTGTTAGAATCAAAGCAGAATCACTTTTTTTTTTTTTTTTTTTTGGTTTTTCGAGACAGGGTTTCTCTGTGTAGCCCTGGCTGTCCTGGCACTCACTTTGTAGACCAGGCTGGCCTCGAACTCAGAAATCTGCCTGCCTCTGCCTCCCGAGTGCTGGGATTAAAGGCGTGCGCCACCACGCCCGGCGCAGAATCACTTTTGTCAAACCCTAAGTATTAGCTGTTACCCGTCTCATTGCTGTGATGAGATACCCAGACAGAAACAGTGTAAGGGAAGGAGGGGTTTATCCTGGTTCAGAGTCACAGGGAGGCTCAATGCATTGTCACGGAGAAGGACTGCGGCAGCAGAAGGCTGGCTGATCACTGTGTATAGCAGTCAGGAGGCAGAGGGAGATGAATGCAAAGGCTCTGCTGGTTTTCTCCTTTTTTAATTAAAAGATCGGTTTTCAGCAGGGCGGTGGTGGCGCACACCTTTAATCCCAGCACTCGGGAGGCAGAGGCAGGTGGACTTCTGAGTTCGAGGCCAGCCTGGTCTACAGAGTGAGTTCCAGGACAGCCAGGGCTACACAGAGAAACCCTGTCTCAAAACAAACAAACAAACAAAAAAATGGTTTTCATTTAGGTCCATTTGTGTATGTGTGTATGCCTCTTTCTGTGTGTGTGTGTGTGTGTTAAACTGCTAGGCCATATCTGTAGACCCAGTAATTTTTTTGTTAATTTTAGTATGCTGATTTGGGGGGGGGGGCATGCATGCCACAGTGTGAGTGGGGAGGTCAATGACTACTACCCGTGGGAGTTGTTTCTCAGCTTTTACCATCTGAGTCTCAGGAATTGAACTCAGGGCATCAGTCTTGGCGAGAGGTACCCTTTCCTGATTAGCTATCTTATAGGCTTCTTTTTATTCAGACCAAGGTCAGGGAATGATTCCACACACACATGAAGGATGGGTTCTTCCTAATCAGTCAACCTAATCAAGCTAATTCTTTGAAGGCGTGTCCAGACACTTGTCTCTGTTATGTGGCACTGTGTCTGTAGAGATATGAACAAACATACCTTCACGCCAGATAGGAAACACACAACAGATCAAAGTTCAGATACCACCAAAGTCCGACTTGGTGAACCAATGAGTTTTGTTGGTGTTACGTAAAGGAATATTGGTGATAGGGCTGGCGAGATGGCTCAGCCGGTAAGAGCCCTGACTGCTCTTCTGAAGGTCCTGAGTTCAAATCCCAGCAACCACATGGTGGCTCACAACCACCCATAATGAGACCTGATACCCTCTTTTGGCACATCTGAAGACAGCTACAGTGTACTTATGTATAATAATAAATAAATCCTTTAAAAAAAAAGGAATATTGGTGAGAAGAGATGACTCAAAGACAGCTGCATCTCCACAACCCAGCCAAGACAGCTCTTGAAACCTGAAAACTTGGAGCTCACTACACAGCTCAGTTAGCTCATAGGTTGGAATGTCCTTTCCAGAGGGCTCCGTTGGTCTCACCAGCCAAAGAGTGTCTCTTAGCAGTCCTTACTGCTTATTTATATATGCTTGAGATCATATGTCTCTGTCTCTCTCTTGCACACACACACACACACACACACACACACACACACACACACACACACACACACGATTAAAACAAAACGAAACAGAACAAAACATCAGCCAACCAAAACCAGGACAGATTACAACTAGGAGTCTATATTATATCTAATTGCACCACCTAGTGGAAGCACAAGTAACATACGCCAAAACCTCTATGAGCCTAGCTTTCATAGCTGCTTGGGAGTGGGCTTAAGGCAGTCTTTGGGGAGGTGTTTGCTTGTTTGACATGGGTTCTCATGCACCTGGTCTAGCCTCAAGCTTGCTGTGTGGATGAGGATGGCCCTGTGCTTCTCACTTCCCACCCCCACTCTCCAAGTGGTGGACTTACAAACAAGTGCACAATTATCGGTCAGGGTCTGGACCTGCTGGTTCTAGGTTTCCTGGCCCCTTAGTCACAGGATTGAAATAGGGCTTAGACAGTTTTCAAAATAGCAAGAATATGTAAAAGGTATAAAACAGTTCAAGGAAGATACTTAAGGATCTGGATTAAATATATATCTTTTACATTGTTTGGTGTGTGTGTGTTATGCATATCTTCAACCATATATAATCATTAAGGACATACACACACACTGTAAAAATCAGAGAAAAGGGCTGGAGAGATGGCTCAGTGGTTAAGAGCACTGACTGTTCTTCTGAAGGTCCTGAGTTCAAATCCCAGCAGCCACATGGTGGCTCACAACCATCTGTAATGAGATCTGATGCCCTCTTTTGGTGTGTCTGAAGGCAGCTACAATGTACTTACATATAATAAATAAATATTTGGGTTGGAGTGAGCAGGGCTAGAGCGAACAGAGGTCCTAAGTTCAATTCCCAGCCCAGCAACCACATGATGGCTCACAACCATCTGTACAGCTACAGCTACAGTGTACTCATATACATGAAAGAAAGAAAGAAAGAAAGAAAGAAAGAGAGAAAGAAGAAAGAAAATCAGAAAAAAAGCTTTCAGAAATCAGTTCTCTCTTGCACTGTTTGGTCTGGGGGATGGAGTTCAAATTGTCAGGCTTGGTGACTTCTTTTAATGCAGTTTAAGTGTAGGACCGTGAAAGATAGCCTGGTCCCTTTTGAGATAAGGCTTGAAATCCCAGAAACCCTGAAGGGACCCATAGGCTCTTCACCTGTTCCTGGGCACCAGCGCTGTCACTAGAGCAGCCTCCCATAGATTTGTGGCCATCAGTCACATAAGGCCCCAAGCATCCTCCATGTAGAGGATGTGACCTGTGGTCATGTAGGCTCAAGACAGATCTCCATTTTAATGAGGTACTTAATGGCCTGGCGGGCTTAGTCAATAAGCTTTCCCTCCCAGACACTCCTCCCTGCAAAAGGTATTTAACCTCAGGCCTGCCCTGAGAAGTGCGGTTTTACTCATCCACTTACCACAAGCCTTAAAACTGCCTCTTTTCATCGGGATCCATGGGGAGCCATGGAGAAAGCTTTTGCCTATAGAGCCACCTTAGAAGGCCTCTTTGTGCTCCTAGCCATGGTCACCACCTAGCCAAGCCAAACTCAAGCCTGCTACCCACAGAGCCAAAGACTATCCCTGGGACCAGCTGGAACTCTCCCCCCACCTCCCCACCCCCGACCGCTGGGCTAGATCCAGCTCTCTTGCCTTAAATCCGTTCTCAGCTCTTCCGAGGCAGCATCTCAGTGTCTGAAAGCATAAGAACCAGATAGCCCTGACCTCCTTGCAGGCCTGAGGACCCCTGAGCCAGCTCCAGCAATCCTGCACCTCAGACAGTGCTTCCCCAACCCCAAAGCAGAGAGGTGTCCTAAGCCCAACACCGGCCCAGCGAAAGCGTTGGGTAAGAACAGTCAACTCTCAAGTGATTTCTGTCTCCCCATGAGGCTATGCTTTTGTGGCAGAGTGGACGCAGAACCTGAAAGACCCACAACGTGAGGACTCCCTCACGTTCTGACTCAGGAGAGGCGACACCCCAAAATCACCCACAAGAAACGGTCTTGCTGCAACTGCAAGAGGATTTTTATTCGAGAGCGTTCTCGGGCCCATGGTCATACACCACGCAGGGGTAGAGGACTATGGCGCCCTGAGTAGCTGAGTAAGGGGGTATTTAAAGGAAGAAACCACAATTCATGGAGGTGGGGAGGGCGTTGTTGGAAAATACCAAAAATACCAGTTAAGAGTCACAAGGAAGTATAAAGTCACAAGTGTCAGGTTATCTCTCAAGACAGTTTCTAAGAGCCCCTAACAATCTAAGAGCCCCTAAAGATAGCACATTTGCATTGCAGGTTCCAGTAATGGTCAGGGTGTCATTCTTTGAATTGAACCCAGGAAGTGGGTAGGTGGAGGAATGTCGCTATCTGTTTTATGACCAGTACCTGGAGCACTAAGCCACAAAGGCTACACTCCCAAGCCTGGGCCCAAAAGCCTCGAATTTTGTTTTTACTTTGCTATACTTTTTTTAATACTTCTTCAAACCCATATAACCCTACATTTAAGAAATGGAGTTTGGTTACTAGAGCATAGTTTGGGTTATTCTATATTTTATTTTTTGGTCCGTTTTATTTATTTTGTCCGTGTGTATAGTATGTGTATGAGTTTGAGCATGTTACCACAGCACCATTTCCCTGTCCACTGAGCCATCTTGATGGCCCACATCTCTATTTTGACTGAAAGATTATGTAACTATTTCAAAGATGCACATTTCTCATAATGCATTTGATTTTAATAACGTGCAGACCCAATTATCTGTGCAGTGTAAGATAGCAAAGAAGCTGGGGATGCTGGTGCATGCCTTAAATCACAGCACTCAGGAGGCAGAAACAGGTGGATCTTTGGGAGTTCAAGGTCTGACTCTACTACATGTGTGTTCCAGGCTAGCCAGGAGTTCGAGGCTACACAGTGAGGCCCTGTCTAAAGGACCCTGCTTGTCTTGTTGTGCATACATTCAAAACTACTTCAGGCCAGGTAGCTCCTCCTACACTAGTATTTAGATGCTGGGGATTACAATTGAATAGATGCTACCAAAATTTGGTGATCACTACTGGGAGGAAAAGCTTATCCCTTTGTTCCTAGCTCTCTGGATAATGTTGAAGATGACCTTGAACATCTGGCCATCAGATCACCAACCCCAGAGTGTTGGGGTTCCAGGCATGGTCCCATACTGCAGAGAAACCAAATTTTAAGTCTGAGAAGAAAAACCAAGGAGCTTTAGCTAGTGATTCCAAAACAGCAGCACCATGATGTAGGAAGCCAACTCTAAGATGGCGCCAGTTTCCGGTGTGCCGTTGTCATAAACAACACCACTGAGCAGGCATAAGCCCGAGTCTGGCACCAACCGCTCCCGAGCAGGTACATGCTAATTAGGTAACGGCGGTTCGAGGTGTTCCTGCAATAAAGGCTGTTGAGAAGAATCCGACCGTGTTGTGTCTTCCTTGCCAGCCAAGGTGGATGCAACATCTGGTGGCCCGTACAGGGACCTGAGGACGATCTCGCGGATTCAGAACTCATCAGCTACAGAACGGTGGTGCTGGTAAGTTCCCAGGATATTGGGACAATAAGGTTCCCGGGTAAGTGGGACAATTTAAGTTCTTGGATTGAGACGATAAGGTTCCCGGCTTTGGGACAAGTTAAGGTTCCTGGTTTTGGGACAAGTTAAGGGACTATGATAACCTCAGCGTAGTGATCAATAGATCCTCGCTGTGTAGTTATGCTTTTTTCTCCCATTGACCTTTTGTGGGTAGGTCTGATAGTTTTGGTCTTGTTTGTTCTGTTATATGGACTCTGTTACTGTTTGAATTTTCATCAACCTGGAGCTAAAATCCTTATAGAGCAACAAGAGAGTATGTCGGAAGAGGAGAAGGGCTTAAAAAGAAAAAAGAAAAAGAAAGGAGACACAGTGTTATCAGGTGGACAGAAAGGACAAGGAGGCGGAGGAGGAAGGTGAATTAGCTTCTGCGCCCCCTCCCAATGACTCCTCGGCAGCTGCCTATAGGCGGACCTTCTGTCCGGAGGTTTGGAGAGAGGTTAGATTCTCCTTGCTGGGATGTCCTATTTTCACCGACCAAGCAGGGCAGAGATATCATGAGCCTCTAGATTTCAAAGTAATCAGGAATTTGGCTGAGTCCGTGTGGACATACGGCCTAACTGCTTCCTATACTGTGGCTCAAGTAGAGGCCTTGAATAGACACTGCATGATGCCGTCCGATTGGGCAGTCTTGGTGAAGGCATGCCTTTCACCTGGGCAGTATTTAGATTGGAAAGCCTTCCTTATTAAATTTGCAAATGAACAGGCAGCGGCTAATGCTGCTGCAGGAAATCCAGCATGGGATAGGGATATGCTGCTTGGTCAAGGTCGCTTTGCACAAAAACAGACAGGATATCCAGTGCAGGTGTTTGAGCAGGTGAATCAGATTGCCATAATGGCGTGGAAATCATTGTCCACTGGTGTTGACTTAGGCAAGAGGGTCTGTTTGTGTGTTTCCCCAGGATCAACGACAACAGCTGTGGGTCCCAGAACGGCTGACCAGAGCAATTCAAAACAAGCAGAGCCATGAGGACGTGGATATTCCTGTGGCTGGGAATGCTCCCACCAGTGAGAACTGAAGAGCTACGTTGGGGAATTATGTCTACCCGCCGTAGGGTTTTACCCGCTTGTCCCTAGATCCCATTTCTTTATCAAGAATTTCCACCTGAGTTTACCCTGTGCCAGAGTCCTTTTCATAAAAAAAGATCATTCTTGCCAGGTTTTGAATTTTCCCCACCTCTTGATAAGACAGCATTTGATTGGCAGAAGAATGAGACTGAAAAAAGAAACTTCTGGCCCTGTTACCAATGGGTATTATCCAATGAAAAGGGGGTATATACATCGTTAACCCCTTTTGCCAGACTCAAGGGTGAGAGTTTCAGGATATACAATATTTCTGCTATTAGACATAATGATACCAGATTGACCAGGATTTGATTTAATAGCCTTGTGGCAAATGATTCTACCCCCAATACTTCAGTATGTGTAAAATCACACTTTTCCTTTCTTATAAGTAATAATGTGAGTGGTGGTTCCTTGAACTGTAATGATTCTGAGGTAAATTGTTACTTGGCTGAGTGCTGGGATGGTGACAATGGTACAGCAGTAGAGGTAAAAATTCCCACCTTTGTGCCTATCCCAGTAGAAACCAATCCCAATAGATTCCCCATATTTAATTTGCTTAGAACAAAAAGAGATTTTATTATTTCAACTATTGTGGTGTCTGCTGCTGCAGCTACTACAGCTGCGGTGGCCATGGCCAATCAAGTACAAATGGCTGAGACTGTCAATCAAATTGTTGAGAAAACTGCAGTAGCATTGGAAATACAAGAAGAATTTAATACGCATTTGGCGTCTGGCATTCTGTTAGCCAATCAAAGGGTAGACTTGGTTCAGGGACAGGTTGAGGATTTATATTATATGATCCAGCTATCTTGTGTTTCCCCCCTTAGAGGTTTGTGTATTACCCCTCTGCAAGCTAACTTTTCACAGTCTTCTCGACAGAGCTGAGAAATTTCAAATTACCTGAAGGGAAGCTGGTCCCTGGAAGCTGAACAACTATCACACCGACTGCTGTTGCAAATAGCTGCTCTTAATAGCGCTAGAATGGACCCTGTCACCCTCTGAGACTTCACTGCTTGGATCATCAATGCATTTTTCCTTTTTTTAAGGAGTGGGCTGGCATGTTAGCCTGGGGATTGGTGGTCCTCCTGGGATGTGGTTTCTGCCTTTGACTCGTATGTCGCCTTAAGAGAGATCATGCCGGATACAAGGCTGTGGTATATCAGGCCATGATTGCTGTTGAAGATGGCACATCTCCCAATATTTGGCTGGCCTCTTTGAAAAATTAAGAGTTTGCCCTAGGTCAATTGACAGTTGTAGTCACACAGATCCACGGTATCCAGAGACAGGCAACTTTCCTTGTGCACAGATCAACCTAAGACACGGGGCCTGGAGGCGAAAGGGCAACCCCATGACGGGTAAGGCTGTGACACTAGAGGATTGACCTAAGACAGGAGCCGTGGCCGATGGAGAGATTTGCCCAGACCTAGTCCAGCATCATATTATTAAACAAAAAAGGGGGAGATGTAGGAAGCCAACTCTAAGATGGTGCCAGTTTCCGGTGTGCCGTTGTCATAAACAACACCACTGCGCAGGCATAAGCCAGAGTCTGGTGCCAACCCCTTCCGAGCAGGTACATGCTAATTCGGTGACGGTGGTTCAACCTATCTCAGGAGGACACGAAGCCTTTCCCTGTGCTGGGGTGCATATAAGCAGACCTCCCTGGGTTCCCGGGGTCCCCGTAGCAGCATCGAGGCATTCCTGCAATAAAGGCTGTTGAGAAGAATCCGACTGTGTTGTGTCTTCCTTGCTGGCCGAGGTGGGCACAACGCCATGACCCATGCCTTCTGTCAGGAAAGATCCCATTCAAATAGAAGTGGAGATGCTTCTATTCAGAGGAATAGGTGTTTCCTTTTCTTACTTTGGTCTCATCCATAAAAGAATTTTTGAAAGGGGCCATCAAAATGGCTCAGAAGTCAAGGCACCTGCTGCTACTCTTGACAACCTGAGTTTGATCTCTGGGACCCCATGGTGGTGGAGGGTGAGTATTGATTCCCTATATGTTGTTCTCTAATCTCTGTATTGAGACTGTGGTACCTGTGCAACAGAGAACCCTAGTATCTCCCAGGAGTTAGGAAGACAGAGAAAATCATGTTTTCCAGTCATGGATAGAGGATAGCATCAGAGGGAGGAAAGGGGTGGGCAGCAGGGAAGCCTGCACAGAAACTGAAGAAGTCAGAATGCCAAGGAAAGCACACCTGGGCTTCTGGATAGTATCTGATGAGAGAGATAGAAGGAAAAGGAAAAAGTATGCCTTATGAATTAGAACTCAGGAAAATGGGAAGACATAGCTCTGAAGATCTGCAAACAACCTCATTAAAGGAGGGGCCCTTTTAGTGTAAGGACATTGACCCATTGAATAGTTACTCCTCTCACATCCTTATCATGCCTTCAGTTGAACCAGCTCTTCTGAGGGGTTGTCTCCTGCCTAGATGATTGACAGATCCTGTGGTATTAGAGCCAACTTAGATTGATTTATTTGTCTTATGTATATGTGTGTTAGCCTATGTGAATTTATGTCCACCACATGAATTCAGGAGCTCAAAGAGGTCAGAAGACGAGGTCAGATCTCCTGGCAATAGAGTTACACATGGTAATGATCTGTCATGTGAGAGTTGGGCATGAAAGAGAGATCTTCCAGGGCAGTGGATGCTTTTAACCATTGAGCTCTCTCTCCATTTCCTGTATTAACTTTGTTCTTATTCGATGGTCTTATTTTATTCAGATAGGACTCTCAATTCAAATTGTCAAGAGCATTCAAATAAAAAGTCAAAATCAGATGTGAAAGATTGATTTTCAAACATCACAGTCAGAGATGTCACCTTTGTCTATGATCTTTCTGATGTAAAACCACGTCCACACTTCAGTAGGTACCACTGAGCACAGCTTCCTTAACAGTAAGCTGCATGAAGCTATCAGTTTTAGCCCTTTGGGTTTTAATTTTTTTTTTTCATGCTCTAAATAGCTGAAAGGAGCTCAGTAGAGGTTGGGGCAACCAGCTCACCCTCAGTGCAATGCCAAATGTAGCCAACTGAGTTTTCTAGTGAATCACAACAACATTCACCCGTACCAGGGCCTTCTCCTCAAGGTTAGGGATAAATGGGGCCATGGTCTAAGGTGGAATGTGGACTAACTCTTAAGAGAGGAAACGATAGTAAGTGATGTTTTAATCTTTAGGACAGAGCAGCATTGGTGCACCAGACATTAAACAAGACACAAAAAGGGGACAGAGTACTCCTGCTATAAGGCCCAGAGAGAACGAAGTATGGCACTCCTGAAATTTCTCTCTGCTTTTTGGGACAATTTCCTCTCTCATGATGTAGTTTTTATAACTGCGGCAATCCGCCTGATTATTAATTTCCTTTTAATAAACCCTTCCCTTTCTCACGCCTAAAAATGTAGCTTTTTCGAGCCACGGCCTACCGCCTGTGCCCAGATCCTCTTAAGCTTCACTGCTGAACTAAAGTGAACCAGCGCTCGGGTTTAACGCTGTCTCAGCTTAGCCCATACCTTCTCCGGTATGAATTTCCTTTATCCTTTAATTATTCCATGGAGCTCCAAACCAGCAGTGCCTCTTCCAAAAATCCTTTGCCGTTTCTCAGCCCCATGTTGGGTGCCAAATGTTGTGTCCGGCCAGCAGATCATAGCCTGGGTTCTAGCCTGGAAAGGCATTTTGGAAACCTGGAAGCGAAGAGGGGCTAGGCGGCGAGAGAAAGAAATGTAGCTAAGACAGCATTCTGATCAAATTCTCTATTTTACTTTTTTAGACACTCAGTTATAAAGGAAGGGGGAGGGAACCCGATTTCCCGCCAAACAATCTCGGGATCCAGTAGCAGGATGAACACGTGTGTGTCTCCAAACAGCAAAGCGACAGGGTCCAGCAGTGGGCGTGGCAGAACGAATGAGCAGGAAACTCCACCCTTGAGCAAGCAGGTTCCAGGCTGGGAAAAGGGAGACCACAGCTACTGACTGAGTGCAGGCTGTTGCCACAAAGAACTCTTGGTACCAAAGCTGCAGAGGGATAATGTTTATAAAGGCAAACCCCACAATGGCTTCCTGGTCAGGGGAATCTTGTACTATGATTTTGGCAGAGCACAGCAGTTGTTTTGGTTATACATTCAGCAGTTATCTTAGTTACACATTGAGCCTACCTTCAGGGTCATGGAAACCTTCAATGTGCTACCAACGTGGATGCAGTTATGGGGACCTGGGGGACTCCGGCTGGAAGCATGCCTGAGTAGACAGAAAATGGAGTCCAAGTAAGATCAGGACACAAAGGCATTACCTCCATCACTCCAATGAACACCTGGAATGAATAAATGAATATTTTGACAACCAGAAGTAGCCACTACAGAATTTCATGTATCTTCCCAGGGCTACAGATGTGGAAGTCAAAATCCATTCTTTTAAGTTGGAGTCTTCAATAAAGCCATCTTTACTTCTCACATGACATTCAAATCTTGAAGAGGAACAAATTTTTTTAAAGATTTATTTATTTATTAATTATATGTAAGTACATTGTAGCTGTCTTAAGACACTCCAGAAGAGGGCATCAGATCTTGTTACAGATGGTCGTGTGCCACCATGTGGTTGCTGGGATTTGAACTCTGGACCTTCAGAAGAGCAGTCAGTACTCTTAGTCACTGAGCCATCTCACCAGCCCAAGGAGGAACAATTGTGATGATTGGCTGCTATTGTTACCAGAGAGGTGGAAGGTGGGGACCAAAGAGGATTATGATGAAGGGATCCATCGTCAATGGCCTCCAAACCTGCAAATGTCTTTCAAAGCTACACTTCAGCCGAGCATGGTGGCACAGCTTTTAATCTCAGCACTCAGGAGGCAGAGACATTTCTGAGTTCCAGGACAGCCTGGTCTACAAAGTGAGTTCCAGGACAGCCAGTGATATACAGAGAAACTCTGTCTCAAAAAAAAAACCAAAAAAAAAAAAAAAACAAACAAACCAAAAAGAACAAAACAAAAAACAAAACAAAACAAAAAAAAAACCCAACTTCAAATTCCTATAATACTGAAATGAGTCCTCATGACCCAAATAATCTGTTAAGAGTTCAAAGCTGGAGCTCTAGTATTATCCAATCATAAAACCAACCTATCTTCTAATAAATACCAGGACATGAGTGGACTTTGAAAACATTATGTTAAATGATATAAACCAGTCAAAGAAGACTTGGCAGTAGACTGACACATTTATACAGATAGAAAGCAGACAGAAGTTGTCGTGGACTGTGGCAGGCCTGTCAAAGCTGCTAGAAAGAATTAACTCGGGCTGGAGAGATGGCTCAGCCGTTAAAGGCTAGGCTCACAACCAAAAATATAAGAAAGAATTAACTCTTTACCTGGGCCCATAGGGTAACTGACACCAGGAGCAAAGCCTGGCATCTCTGTCTTTACTCTGGATCTATCTCTTTTACTTTGGGACTCTTGATTATCCCTGAATCTAGAAATGTTTATGAATCAAGAATTGTCTATGTAGAGATTGTTTCCCTTTACTGCTGAAGACACAAAGACAAATTGTTGGGCTGGCCTGCGGCTCTCATGTCTGAGTTCAAGCCTGGGAGGCATCTTGGACCTGGAAGAGAAGAGGGAATCTAGGCGGGTGGAGAAATAATGGAACCAAGACAAGCTAGTCTGCTCAAGGTTCAAATTTTTAATGGCGGACACGCTTTATAAAGGAGAGGGGAGGCCCATTCCTGCCAAATGAGGTGACCACGTGTAGGGTCAGATGTAGACAGCAGGTAGCATCAGCGGCAGTGGCAGAACAATAGAGTGATCCTAGGTTGTTGCGCCCACCTCGGCAGGCAAGGAAGACACAACACGGTAGGATTCTTCTCAACAGCCTTTATTGCAGCAACGCCTCGATGCTGCTATGGGGACCCCGGGAACCCAGGGAGGTCTGCTTATATACTCTGGCCCCCATCCACTCACAGCAGTCCATGTCATCTTACCAGGCATGCAGCTTCAGCCAATCAGGGTGGCAGGGGCATGTCTCCACCAAATATGGACTTGTTTACACTGCCGGCATCAAGGTACACCTGCGCAGCTCTCAGGATGGTTGGTTGTGGCTTATTTTCAGGTGTATGAGGAAGTCAGGTGCAAGTCGCAAGACTTAGCTGCAGTCCTGGGTGCCATCTTGGGACTGCTGCCACACCTGCTCCTCACCCTAGGTGATCTCCTTAGTGGTAAGCAAAGCCAAGATCTGGCTCAGCCTGCTTCAGGCTTGTGGGGGGAGGTTACAACAAATAATTGTCTTAAATCTGCAGTCACCTTAAACTCTGAGAACCGAAAGTCCAATAGGCAAGAAAGATCACCCACAAACTGAGAGCCATTATTTATGCTACAGAGGTCATATTCTGGAACAGGTCATCGTGCAGGAACCAGATTGCTCCTCCCAGGCAAAGACAGTGTAAAGCTATTGTTAACTTTGAGCTCAGAGAAAGGTGGCAAGAGGACCACACCTTGGCCAGGAGGATGACTTTTCTATGCACTCTCTTACTTCTTACTTCGGCCCCAGTTCCTTCTCTCCTTCACTGTGAAGTTCATATCAGTATCCCCAAACACAAAGACTCCAGGCTCTTCCAGCATTCCTCAGCCCCTACCTGTTGCACAGTATAACCCCACCCCCTGCCCTGAACAGCAGGGAACTGGGCTGAGAGGCTTTGATTACCTTCCTCTTTTTGTACTTTTGACCTGGCTGCTGTACCTGGTTCCCCTCTCGTCCCTCTCTCTTCTCCTCCTCTTCCCACATTGCTCAGGGTCATAACTGTTAGTGACAGGTAATTCCACTGTCCAGAGACCTAGCAGCTGCTTATCATCTACTGCCATTGCCACGTGTGCCAGGTGTGTGCTGCAGATAAAAGCACCACCGGCCACCCCAAAGCTCTCTCTGCATTCCCTCTCGGTTCTCTGGGTGAGCCACCTTGTGCCTGCCCACCCACGGTGCTCTCTCTCTCTCTCTCTCTCTCTCTCTCTCTGCCTCTTCCCTTTCCCCAGGTCCTAACTCCTCTCCCCTCCCCTAGTAAACCTCTTTTGCAGCGGATCTGTTGCATGGTGTAATTTCTCAGGGATACACCTTGGCATAGGCCTGCCAAAGGCACCCCCACTCCTGGTCACTACTTTACATTTCATTCAAAGACCATTCTGGACTCTCCCAGATGTGTCTGCCTCTGGCTATGCTCTCTCCCTTTTGTCTATAATAAACGTTCTCCTCTACCATCCCTAGGAGCAGTCATATCCTTTCCTTTCCTTTTTCTTTACCTTTTTCTCTTTCTCATTCACTTACCATCCTATATCTTTTTAATTGTGAATTAAGCTGTGTAGCTAATCCTAGTCTGTTGTGGCTTCCAGAAACCTGCTTTTTCTTTTTTTTTTTTTTTTTAAACTGCAGCTATAGGTCAGGAAGGGAAGAGTTTTAGGGAGTTACCATATAATGGTGTGATGTCTCTGTTTGGTGTGATGTAAGGAAAGAAAAAAGGTCATTGAATTGCACACTTCAAAAGGATGAAGGACCGGGAAATGTGCAGCTCTGGCTGGTCTGAGTATGCCTGGCTTGAAACTTGATATTAAGACTCAAGTATTTCTGTTGTACCCTCTGGCTTGGAACATTCCAGTATTATTTTATCCTCCTTTTCCTACCTTCTTGCTTTCCAGTTGCCATGGACTGGGTCCAGTGGGCCCTCCTCAATCAGTGGGAATTAGGGGTTCCGGCAGATGGGCATAGAGTCGGCGGGAATTGGGGTGACAAACAGACTCGACACAAGTGTGGATCTGAAGGTAATTTGTCAAATCAAGCATCAAACTTTTTATACAGAAGAAAATAGGGAAGTTAAATGACAATGAGGTTACACTGGATTCTTTCATAAAACAGGACTGGTAGGAACCAACTGGGATAAAATTCATTGTTAACAACTGGGATCAAAAACAGCCCCACCTAAAGTCAGTTTAAACTTAGAAGCCAGGGGCATGGGCTTCTTCCATGCCCTTGCCATAGTTTCTATTCTAGTCTATTGTATAGTCCACCTTCTCCCTAGGTCATTGTAAATACTCATGTATGGGTGTAACTCAGCTATCTATAGTTCTAAGTATCTACTCTGGTTCCTCAATATTAAGGGAAAGCACACAGATCCGTTTACCAACTAAAGCAAGGACATTGGAGCATTCGTTATACAGGATGCCACGATTCCAGGAGACTAAGTTTCTGTGAACTTTTCGCCTCGGGACAGCACCCAGGTTTTCAGGGCCTGTCGTGTTTGTCACTACTGGAGTGAATTTAGCATCCAGTGTCTCACTATAGAGCCAAATGTTAGAAATGGGCTAGGGCAGTAACGAAAGAGACCACCATTGCAATTGAAATGTTTGGACAAGGCAAACAACTTCATGAGGAGGATGTGCTCAGAAGAGCAAACACTGAGAAAGGAAGTGAATTTGATTTATATTGTAATTCAGGTGGTGACCTGTGTCTTTCCGGGGGTGGGGTGGGGGTGGGGGTGGGGCGGCTCTGAGCATATTTTAGAATTTTACTGCTGTGAATAGATACCATGACCAAGGCAATTCTTTTGTTTTTTTTGAGACAGGGTTTCTCTGTATAGCCCTGGCTGTCCTGGCACTCACTTTGTAGACCAGTCTGGCCTCGAACTCAGAAATCCACCTGCCTCTGCCTCCCGAGTGCTGGGATTAAAGGCATGTAGCACCACTGCCCGACTAAGGCAATTCTTATAAAGGACAACATTTAATTGGGGCTGGCTTACAGGTTCAGAGGTTCAGTCCATTATCATCAAGGGGGGGGATCATGGCAGTGTCCAGGCAGGCATAGTATAGGAAGAGCTGAGAGTCCTATATCTTATTCCAAAGGCAAACAGAAGATTGGCAGCTAGAACTGTTAGCATTTTGTCCAGGCTGTACCCCACAGTTACCTGGCAACAACTAGGTGTGCCTGACTGACTATAAAAGGGGCTGTTTGCCACCTTCCCTCTCTCTCTTCTGCTCTATTGCCTTCTTGCTCCTGCTCTGTACTCTTGTTCCTTCTGCCTGTCTCCCCATTCCCCTCCCCCATCTCTCTCCTTGTCCTCATGGTGCTCATGGCCGGTGTCTACTCAATAAACTCTATAGGGGGAAGGGGTGGCTCAGCATGGGCTGGTGGAGGCACCCCATCTCCCACACCTGACTGCACAGCCACCAAACATACTCTTCCTCTTTCTTATCTTTTTATTAACAGAACTAGGACCAGGGTCTTGAAGCCCACACCCACAGTGACACACCTACTGCAAAAGGCCACACCTCTTAATAGTGTCATTCCCTGGGTCAAGCATATTATAGTCTTAATTCTAGTGGCTCTTTTGAAAAGAATTAGCACACAGGAAATGAGAAGGGGAAACTGGGTCATGGAATACCTAACATTCCCGGCTCCAACTGGGTGGGAAGATTACAACGTGTCTAAATGTCATACAAGGTGGGGGAGAAAAAAAAAAAGATGTGAGTTTCTTGCTCCTGTGTGAGAGGGGGCACAGGAAGAGCAGAGAGAGAGGAGTGGGGATGGTGAGACAGTAACAGATGGCAGGTGCATGGGGAGAATCCTTGGCCCCAGAGAGTGGAGCTCTGGGACAGCCTGGGGCTTAGCATCTGCAGGAGTAGGGAAGGTGAGAGGCCAGGAGGCTGAGGTAGGGGTATTTGTGGATGGGGACTTTGGGGCTTTGATATGCAATCACAGGTATATGTCAACGAGGAGCCATCTGCCCCATCTGCTAGGCAAGGGAAACAAATGCTAGCCTTTATCTATCAGAGATCTATGTGCTGGGCCACGACTGTTATTTTGGATCCGGAGGCCTAACAGTACCAAACACAGGCTTTATAGTTTTTGATAGAAAAGACTCATATTTGTTTATTTCTTACACCAAACAACAGGAACAGCTACATTTTGCTGTCCCTATTTCTAAGTTTGAGTAGGCTCTTGAGGACAAATAGCTAGAAATACTACAGACAGTAGCTTCTCATATTTTGGGGGGTAATTTTGTTCAAAAGGCATAAAAGCAGAGGTACTCGGTATCTGTAATTTTTGTCAACTCAAATTTTAAAGTCAACGGGTTAAAAAATAGTGAATCAAGTTTTTCCTTAGGGACCCTCGTGGTCTAAGTCCCCTCCGCCTAACGAACGACAGAACGATAGGCTCGCAGGCAAAACAAGGCCCAGGAAGCGCTACCTCCGGCAGAGGTGGGAGGGGCAAGGGACTTCCGGTCGGGGGGAGGCGACGACTAGTGCGCAAGCGCGAATCCCACTTCTGGCTTTCTCTCTTCCCCTCCCCCTCCCTTCCCCAGCCCGAGGGGTCCTGAGGTGACAGCGCCTGGAAGTGGGACTGGAGGAGCCGGCGGAGGAGAAGATGGACAGGGCCAGGCCTGGGCGTCGGCGAGCTTCATCAGGTGAGGAGAGCCCGCGCGAGGGCCGAGCCGACCATTGTACCTGCGCGGCTGGCGGCGGCTCCGCGGCGCGGTGGGGAGGGAGAGAGGGAGGGAGAGAGGGAGGGAGAGAGGAAGGGAGGGAGAGAGGGAGCGGCGGGGGCGCGCATAATGGAGAGCTGGGGTGTGTGGGGGGGCGCCCGCAGCTGTCGAAAAGCCTCGGCCGCCTGCCCCTTCTGCACCCCTTTGGTATGCTCCCTCCTCCCGGGACACGCTCCTTGATTGTCTTCGGTCCAGCCGTCTTCTCTGCTGGCTATAGCCGCTGTCCTGCCACGCCTTCTCGTAATTGCACCCGCGTTCACTTTCGCTCCCACCTTCCCCGCGCAAGATGTCACTCTCCTTTCCGATCCTTTGACCCCTCGCCTGGCCGGCTTCCCTCCTTCCTTTGGCAGATCGGAGAAGCTGCAAGCGAGGAAGGCGGGGCTTGTCGGTCGCCCCGCAGCTCCTCGAGTAAATAAAATACTCCTGCTGTCCCTCTCGTCCGACAGGCTCGTTTAATAGCGTTTTTCTTTTCCAGCCTCCAGCATCTTCCAAAAGTGATTCGAAAGTCAAAGGATTTGAAGCCGGGTTTTTTGTTTTTGTTTTTGTTTTTTGTTTTTTGTTTTTTTAAATCTCAGCCCATTTTTTGGAATTGTTTTAAGACTTGAAACTCAAGAACCTCTTTTAAGTTTTGTATAAAATTGAGATAGAGCTCCGCCCCGTCGACAAGTTATTGTTATACATCTCATCTGTTAAGTGCACCTCTTAAGTCCTGGAGTCAGCTCCCGTGTGCATAGAAAAGCACTGTCTAGTACATAAAACAGCGTCGATGAATTCATTGAGTTGTTTTTGTTTTCTTTTCTTTTTCTGTTTTTGAGAAAAGGTCTCCCTGTGTAACTCAGGATGGGGTCATATTCCTATTCCCCCTGATTACCTCTTCTGAATGGTGGGGTTACAGGCCAGGGGCCCCCCCCCCTTTTCCTCTTTCTGGTTTTTTGAGACAGAGTTTCTCTGTGTAGTTCTGGCTATCCTGGAACTTAGTTTGTAGACCTGGCTGGCCTCCCAACTCAGAGATATCCCCTTTTGCCTCCCATGTTCTGGGGTGTTAAAGGCTTGCACCACTACCAACTCAGCTCAACCCATTGTAAACTTTCTCATTATACGGTTTATTTTGGTAGAGTTAGACTCAGCAGTTCCAAATCTATTTAGGTATGCCCGGTGGCAATGTGTCTAAAACTCTTACAGTTGAAGTGAAGGCTATGAGCACAGATCTCTATGGACTCGGTTTGACAGAGTTGAACTCCCAAGATCTTTTCATATGCAATGGATTTTATCAATATTTTTGTCTTTTTTTTTTTTGTTTTGTTTTTGTTTTTGTTTTTGGAGGAATGGTCATCATCCTCTTGCAGCCTTGGAGCTCAGGAGTCTCCTGCCTCAGACTTTTCCCATGCTAGGATTTTAGGTGTGTTGCTACCACGCCTAGCTTTTTCCCACTGCGTATTTTAAAGATACTAGCTGTTCTTTGCCTTTGGAATTATATTTATGCAAGATGCATAAATATATGCAACATTTATGCAAAGGTGTTTTTATATGCATGTCTCTACTGCTGAGTTTTTGTTTTAATATTCCTGCTCCCTGGGGTCAAGTAAAATTGACATACTAGAAAAATGCCATATCTAGTATCACTTGGGAGTTTTTGAATGGAGAACTTTAGGTGTAATCATAATCTCAGTTTAAGATGTACAGTCCCTTCTTAATAAGTACGTTTCATCCTGGCTTGGTACATTTATATGTGTTAGTGTGTTATATCAGGATATTAGCCTTTTCTATCCATTGGCGGAATCTGTGCCCCTCACCTGGTTATATCCACTTATTATAGTTTATTTGATGCATATACTTTTAGAAACAGAACTTTGAGGGGCTGGAGAGATGGCTCAGCGGTTCAGAGCACTGACTGCTCTTCCGAAGGTCCTGAGTTCAATTCCCAGCAACCATATGGTGGCTCACAACCGTCTGTAATGGGATCTGATACCCTCTTCTGGGGTGTCTGAAAACAGCTACAGTGTACTTTCATATAACAAATAAAGAAATTTTTAAAAACAAAAAACAAACAAAAAAGGAATTTTGAGAGTTAAAAAGTGGTTAGTCTGAAAACACACAGTTATTTATGTTAGCTATATCTATAGGAAAGATCTTTTTGGGTGAATTTTGAGATTAAGACCCCAGATTCATAAAAATTGTTGGTGTTCATGTAGAGAATTTTTTTTTTTCATGACTCTCCTTTGGAAATGGCCTTTCTGCAGAGGATGTGTTATCAGAACCATTCAGAAATCTAGTTTTCTAGCTGCCCCCAGTATGCTTCTAGTTGTGTAATATGAACATTAAGGAAATTACTTAATAGTACATTTGACTTTTCACATAGATATTAACAGAAGTATGCTGTCCTGCCACTTGATCTGCAGAACAGGATGGTCTCACATTCAGAGATCTGCCCGCCTTTGCCTCCTGGACACTCAGAATAAAGGCGTGTGCCACCATCTCCCTCTTCAAATATTTTAGTTTTGATTTATATATTTTATTTTATGTCTATGAGTATTTTTCCTGCATGCACACATGTGTACCATGCATGCTCCTGGTGCTTGTGGTGATCAGGAGAAGACACCAGAGCGTTTCGAACTGGACTATAGTTGTGAACCGCCATGTGCTGGCAATCAAACCTATGCCCTGTGCATGAGCAGTTAGTGTGCTTAACTGCTGAGCCATCGCTCCTGTCCCTGGAAACAGTTTGTAGCACAGTAATATCACCTCCTTTTAGCATGACCCAGTTGTTTTCTCTTTTTCTTTTCTTTTCCTTTTTTTTTTTTTTTTTGTTCTTTGTTTTTTCAAGACAGGGTTTCTCTGTGTAGCACTGGCTGTCCTGGAACTCACTCTGTAGACCAGGCTGGCTTTGGACTCAGAAATCCTCCTGCCTCTGCCTCCCAAGTGCTGGGATTAAAGGCGTGCACCACCACTGCCTGGCCCCGGTTGTTTTCTTGACTTTGTTTTAGAGTAAATCTCTTTTTCATCACCTGAGATTCATGTGCTCATCAAAACCAGTGGTCCAACACTCTGTCTTCCTATTCATGTACTCACAGAGCTCAGCTCAGTCTGAGATGTAGTTTGCAAGTGTCTGAAAATGACATTGGTGGACTGTACCTTCTGCACTCTTGGCCTGACAAACTTTCATTCTTTCAAAAACCCTTTCAAGTGACCTATTATTTTTGATTTATGAATGAAACTAGGATTTAAGAGTCATAAGCATCTATAGTAAGAGCTAGTGTTAGAAATAGGACCAGGATTAAAATTCTGGTCCTAAATACAGTATCTATATCTTTAATATCTTTTACTGACATTTTATGTTAATTTTCCATACTTTGGGGAAAAAAAGAGTTACATGGCTAAAAAATAACTAGTTGGGGTTTAAATCCAAAAACCAAACTACCTTCAGGGTTTCTAAATTCTTTGTGTGCTCTTGTATATTGTGGCTCATGAAGAAAGTGGTTTTCAAGTGAGGGTAGCGGAGAGGTGCTGAAGGGAGGAGAGGAAGGGGAGAAATGGATATAATTCTATTTCAATTAAAAACATAAAAAAGAAGAAAATTGGCTGTGAGGACTGGTAGATGGCTCAGTGGGTAAAGGTGCTTCCTGATGAAACGGATACAAGAATTCACTTGGTGATGAGAGAGAGACAACTGAGCATTGTCCTCTGACCTCCACATGAGCGCTGCAATATGTATGAATCCTCCAGCCCCCAATAAATAAATGAAAATGTAGCAGAGTGCGTCCTGATTTCTTCTTGAGGGCTTAGTGTCCTATTATATATTTTCCTAACATGTATCAGTTGGTCCAGGTGATATCTGTTTGTAGTATTAGAAGTATAATGTGGCCTGGCGTTGGTGGCGCACGCCTTTAATCCCAGCACTTGGGAGGCAGAGGCAGGCGGATTTCTGAGTTCCAGGCCAGCCTGGTCTACAAAGTGAGTTCCAGGACAGCCAGGGCTATACAGAGAAACCCTGTCTCAAAAAACAAAAACAAAAAAACCAAACCAAAACAAACAAACAAAAAAAGAAGAAGTATAATGTGACCTGGATCAGCAAGTTGTTCTTAAGTGACTGGGTCCTAAGGGTGATAACCAGGGGATGAGAAGATAAGATAGGAAAGCAGGGATCTGGTCTTGCACAAGCTATTTCTTAATGCCAAACAAGTTTATCAAGAATTACAGCATCTTATATACAGTTTGTAGGGGAAAATGGCAGAGTCAGCAGAAAACTAACATAATGGGACAGTTTGCAAGAAACCAATCAAGCAATTTTTCCCAAAGAGAACACAAGATATCTCAAGTTCATCACAGACCAAGTGCTCACTGGCTTTGGAAGGGAAAAGTTGGGTTCTCAGGATCTGGAAAACAGCAGCTCCTCCAAGGCCCTGGCCATTACTGGCCTTGCGGAGCATGTACCTGTTATAGACGAGGGACTAAGTTCCTTCTCTGTGCATCAGGACCTCAGGGAAAGTCCTGCACTGGCCTCTTCCTCAAAAGCAATGGGCTACGATTAAATTCAAATTAAAAAGCTGCAACTAATCATGGTGAATCTGCATTCTTTTCCAAGACGATACCTAAGGCAGTTGAAGTAAGTAGGATTGTTCAGAGAAAGTGTAAAGAGCTAGGCATGGTGGCACACGTCTTTAATCCCAGCACCATGTGACTTCAAAGCCAGCCTGGTCTATATAGCAAGTTCTAGGCCAGCTAGGCCTACATTAGAGAGAAACCCAAAAAAACCAAAAGCAAACAAAAAACCCAAAACAACAACAACAAAAAACCCCAAAACAAAACAAGGTCAGATAATTTGCAAATGGAGAAAATAGACATTGGCAAGCAGTTAGGTAGGTAAACTAGGAGTAAGGTTAGGAGGAGAGTGGAATGTTAGCATTTCAGAGAAAGTCATGTGAGGGATTTGCCCATAGAGGTTACTTTTCCTGGTGAATGTGGTCCAACAGCAACAGAAGAAGGCAGATTTGAAGAACCTGAAGGAGCTAAGGGATGGGAGGAGGTAGGCCACAGGAATAAGCTGAGAAAGTGAGAGGAGGGGAAGTACACAAGTTGGAGTAGGGAGTCAGGGTTAGAAAGAAAGGACTATGAAGTCTGATTTGCAAGGGACTAGGAAAGGTCAGCGGAGAAGAAGATGGTTAACGATGTATCCGGCAAACTGTAGTTAGGGTGAGGTGCTGGAAGAGGGGGCATGGAGGAGATTTGGTGACGGGGAAAGTGGGGATGAAGACAAATACAGATACAGTTTGAGAAGTTAATATTGCAGTCATGGCTTGTTGTGAAATAGGCGAGGTATTATGAAAATGGAGTTTTAAAAATCTGAGCTCAAGAATTGGAGGTTTTGTTGGGTTGAATAAAGGACGTAACTAATTTCAGAGTTTTAAAATGTGAGTTTGCAGCCAGCCATGGTGGTACACACTTTAATCTCAGCACTTGGGAGGTAGAGGCAGGCAGGTTCTGAGTTTGAGGCCAGCCTGGTCTGCAGAGCAAATTTCAGGACAGCCAGGACTATACGGGGAAACCCTTTCTTGAGAAGAAAAAAAAAATGTGAGTTTTCGGTGGTTGGGGATAATAAAGTTGATAATGAATCCAATGATACTAAGCAGTAGGAGGAAGCAGAAGAATAAGTTTAGTTTAACGTAGGGTAAAGTGATGTGACAGGACGTGGAGTCAAGGAAAGGGTTCGGGGCCAAGGACAGCATGTGGAATGAGAGGTTTATATTTCAGAAGTTGGGTGAAGCTGGGTGTGGTGGCACACACGTTTAATCCCAGAACCTGGGAGGCAGAGGCAGGTGGATCTCTAAGTTCAAATCTACAACATCCTTCTGAAAAGACTAGTGTAGCTGTAGGCTGCTATCCTAGCACTTGTGGTGGATAGAGACTGAAGGGTCGTGGGCCCATTGGCTGCTGGCTGAACCTGGAGGTTCAATGAAGGAGACCTTGTTTCTAGTAAGGCAGCGATTGATACGCAGAATACCTGATGTCTTCTGTTTTCCCTACATACTCAGAGATGTGTGCAGCTTGCACACATACCTGCCTGTATGTACCCTACATGTCCATTACATGCATGTACTCAAACATACAAAAGATTGCTTCTCCATCATTTATTGTGACAAAAATTTTCTTGCCAAATTATAGTAATATGCCACAAGTAGATGTCTTGGTGTTATGTATATACACATGAATATGTATGCAGTTTTTATTACGAAGTCTGCTATATAATTTGGTAGGTTACAGTTATTTATTTATTTTTTGAATAGGATCTTACCATTAGCTTTGGTTGTCTGGGAACTTGGTATGTAGACTACCAGGCTGGCCTTGAAATCACAGAGTCCCACATGCCTCTTCCTTCTGAGTGCTAGGATTAAAGGCGTGCTCATTATACCTGAGATGAGTGCCACATGATAGTATTAAGCAAATTATTTGCTGATTGAGAGAATTCATATAAGTAAAACCCACAGGAAGTCTGAAAACACTGATGAGTAAAGAGTTAAAGTGTTTCTATTTATGCAGCGTTGTGAGGCTGTGTGTGTGTGTGTGAGTGTGTGTGTGTGTGTGTGTGTGTGTAAGAGAGAGGAAGGAAATCTTTTTGTAGAAGACTGCCAACTTCTAGATAATGTCACCTCTGCTCTCTCTCACGAGCATTTGCCCAATCATCTGATTCTACCATGGGTATGAAGTTTTTATCAGGAAATTTCTGTTTAGTTCTTCTAAATTACCCTCATGCTGGAGACTTTTGTGACTGTCTGTGACACTGACACATGACAGATTTTTTGGTCGTTAGGCATAGCCCTTTAGGATCTACAGAACATATCAGTGTATTATAAGCATAACAAACAATTTTAAATACGTGGTATATATAAAAGGATCCTGTACATTAAATTCTGTCATTTAGATATTAAGTAATGATTTTATTATGTCTTTCATCTTTGTAGAGATTGTTACAGAGGGAAAAAGGAAAAGGTCAGCACCAGCTGATTTACAGAAGGTATGTGTTCACATATTTATGTCTTCAAAGTTACTGATACCAATACCATTGTGCTATTTTCTTTTTAGTGTAATTAAAATATACTGTAAAACTTTAGTCAGTGTTTTAGGTACAATTCTGTGTTCTGATTAACTGAGGGTGGAACATGGAACTTTATGAGACTTGACTTAAGTTATTTACATGGTAGTCAGTATACCTTCCAGTGCTCATTTTAGATTTTATATAAAGCATAGTTCAGTGTTTCTTTGGTGAATGAATGGCATGTCTAATGTTCATTTATTAATAATTTAGATTTAGAAGAGTTATATTCCTGATATATGCTGAAAATGACACCTTGTTTTTGTTTAGTTTAGGTTTTTTAACTAACCAATTAATTAATTAATTTTTATATGTATAGGTACTTTGCTTCTATGTATGTCTGTGTATCACATACATGATTGGTGCCTGCGGAGGCTAAAGGATGATGTTGGATCTCTTGAGACTAGAGTTAGAGATGGTGTGACTGAGCCACCATGTGGGTTCTGGGAATTGAACCTGAGTCCTCTGGAAGGGCAGCTGGTGCTCTTAGCCTCCTGAGTCACTTCTCCAGACCCTGCACTTCCTTGCCTGCCTGCCTGCCTTCCTTCCTTCCTTTTTTTAATTTTCTAAATTTATTTGTATTTCCTGTGCATTGGTATTTTGTTTGCATGTATGTCTATGTGAGGGTGTTGGGTGGGTCCTCAGGAATAGGAGTTACAGACAGGTGTGAGCTGCTATATGGGTGCTGGGAATTGAACCCAGGTCCTCTGGATGAGCAGGCAGTGCTCTGAACCACTGGGATATCTCTCCAGCCCTATGTTTTATTTTCTTGAAACAGCATTTCATGTAGCACAGGGTAGCCTTGAACACACTATAAAGCTGAAAATTATTCTTCTGTTCTACCTTCTAAGTACTAGGATTACAGTATATCAGGATGTATAATTTAAAAAATTATTTACTTATTCTGTATAAGACAAAGCTAGCAAGAGCAATTACTAATTTCTACTTATGTAACACTTTTTTTTTTTTAAGATTTATTTATTTATTATATGTAAGTACGCTGTAGCTGTCTTCAGACACTCCAGAAGAGGGCGCCAGATCTCGTTACAGATGGTTGTGAGCCACCATGTGGTTGCTGGGATTTGAACTCTGGACCTTCAGAAGAACAGTCGGGTGCTCTTACCCACTGAGCCATCTCACCAGCCCGTAACACGTTTTTAAAGTCATCTTTTAAAAAAAGTGACCCCCAGCATTTTGTGGTTTAAATGTAGGAATAACCTGATTTACATAATAAGTATTAATTATTTATTAGATAAATTTTTTGCTTTCATGCACCCTTTTATTTTGAGACAGGGTTTTACAATGTAGCTCTGGCTGTTCTAGAACTCACTATGTAGACCAGGTTGCCTCAAACCCACAGAGATCAGCTGCCTCCAGAATGCTGAAATTAAAAGCACTCAGTACTATTTCTGGCTACATGTTTAGCCTTAATTTAGAACATTTTTTTTTTTTTTGCGTGTGTGTAAGGCAGTTGTAGCATTTGGCAGAGGAGGGTGATGGGAGGGAGTCAGTAGTGCTTTAGAGAACTATCTAAAGAATGTTATTTTAGGTATTTATTTTCATTAGTTGACTTAAAATTTGCAGGGGGTGCTTTCTCCATTTAAAATGTTTGATTTAGATTAAGTTGGGTGAGTGATCTATCTATCTATCTATCTATCTATCTATCTATCTATCTATCTATCCATCCATCCATCCATATATATGTGTGTGTGTGTGTGTGTGTATTTTAATATTGCCAGATCAGAAACTGTGATATCCAGTGATTCAGTTCATTTTTTGTTACTATATCAGGATACCCGAGCCTAGTAATTTGTAAAGAAAAGAAGTGTTGAGCCAGTGAGATAGCTCAGTGAGTAAAAGAAAATAAATGTATTTTGTTCACGGTGTTGGAGAGAGAGCCATTGGCATTTGTTCATTTTCTCTTGAGAGCCTTGTTCAGCTTCAGCTTTTGACAGAAAGTAGAAGAACACCAAAAGAAAAAAAAAGCCGGGCGTGGTGGCACATGCCTTTAATCCCAGCACTCATAGGCAGAGGCAGGCGAATTTCTGAGTTCGAGGCCAGCCTGGTCTACAGAGTGAGTTCCAGGACAACCAGGGTTACACAGAGAAACCCTGTCTCAAAAAACCAAAAAAAAAAAAAAAAAAAAAAAAAAAAAAAAAAAAAATAGAAGAGCAAACAGGCTGAAGATGAGGTGAGAGAGAATAAGTTCCAGCAGTTCTTTGTAATAATTGCTCTCTCTCTTTTCCTTCATCATCCTCATTATCATTATTGATACGATTTTTTAAAAGATTATTTATTTATTTATTTCATGTATGTGAGTACACTGTCGCTGTCTTCAAACACACCAGAAGAGGGCATCAGATCCCATTACAGATGGTTGTGAGCCACCATGTGGTTGCTGGGATTTGAACTCAGGACCTCTGAAAGAGCAGTCAGTGCTCTTAACAGCTGAGCCATCTCTCCAACCCCATTATTTTATTTTTTTAATTAAGAGTTTCACTGTGTAATCCTATCTGTCATGGAATTCTCTATGTAGATTAGGCTGGCCTCAAATTCACAGAGACAACCTCTACCTCCCAAATGCTAGGATTAAATTTATTTGACACCACACCTGATGGAGGAGGGTTTCCTGTGTCCAGAAGTTTGAGGTTAGCCTAGGAAATATATCCATAATACTGAATTGATACATCATTGTCAGATTCTCTTCCCTGAGTTCTCCTGCCCGTTCCTCCTTCACCCTTTCTCAGTTTTCACAGTGTTGAGCATGGAACCTAGGGCTTTGAAAGTGTTGAGGCTATACTCTGCCGCCAAAGCCACACCCCCTTTCCATACTCTTTAGAATGACATTCTTATTTTCAAATAACTTGTGACTCAGAAAAGTTACAGAAATAGGACAGAATTCCTGTGTACTATTTGTTCAGTTTATTCTGATGTTAATATCTTATATGAGGGCTGGTGAGATGGCTCAGTGGGTAAGAGCACCGACTGCTCTTCCGAAGGTCCAGAGTTCAAATCCCAGCAACCACATGGTGGCTCACAACCATCCACAACGAGATCTGGCGCCCTCTTCTGGAGTGTCTGAAGACAGCTACAGTGTACTTACATATAATAAATCAATCAATCAAAAAAAAATATCTTATATGAGCCTTGATCTGATACTTTAACCTATAGATCCATTCCAAGATTCTCCATTTCCTTTACTTGTTATACTTTTTAATTTCTGTGTTTGATTATCACATTTCTTTAGTATTGTTGTTTTTATAGCCATGACACTTTGGAAAAGAACTAGGTAATACTTCATAGACTATTCCTCAACCTGAAAGGATGTGTGTGTGTGTATGTGTGTGTGTGTGTATGTGTGTGTGTGTGTGTGTATGTGTGTGTCTGTGTGTGTGTCCGTGTGTGTGTGTATGTGTGTGTGTGTGTATGTGTGTGTGTGTGTGTATGTGTGTGTCTGTGTCTGTGTGTGTGTGTGAGTGTGTGTGTGTGTGTGTCTGATTGTTTGGTTAATGAGAATTTTTTTCTGTGAAGGAGAGCTGTCCCTTTTCCATTTATTTATATCAAGTTCTTCTCAGATACTTATTTCATTCTGTTTATTATAATCTACTGTTGATGATTTTGTTGGTCAAAGTTTTGCAGTTTTGGCAATAGGGTATTTTTCAGGTTGGCTTCTGTGTTCCCTTGTGTGTATGTGTGTATGCATTTGTATGTGTATTCATTTGTGTGTGAGTGCATGTGCGGAGAACATGTACAGGCATGCATGTGGAGGGCAGCCTCAAGTGTCCTTTCTCCTCCCGCCCCCCCAAGTCTAGACCCTCCAACAGGATCTCTTGCTGTTTTGGAATTTGAGAAGTAGGCAAGGTTGACTGCTCAGTGAACCCCAGAGATTTGTGGATTTCCACCTCTCCAGTGCTAGGATTTTAAGTGTGAGTTACCACACACATACACACACACCACACACATGAATACACATATTTATATTTATTCATACACTGATGTTTAATGTGAATCCTTGGGGTTGAATTCAGGTTTCTGTGCTTTTAGAAACAGAAGTAGTGTGCTGAGTACTCTATTTTCCCAGCCCTCCTGCAGCCTTTTAACATCGTGCTATTTTTTTTTTTTTTTTTGAGTGCTTTCTTTTTAGCATTATAAGATATGTTTTTGGCAGTTCAGGATGTTAATTTTGTTACTTAGCCTGCTGCTGTGCATACTTTTTTTTATGTTTTTTTTTATTGGGTATTTATTTCATTTACATTTCCAATGCTATCCCAAAATTCCCCCACACCTTCCCCCATCCACTCCCCCTACCCCCCCACTCCCACTTCTTGGCCCTGGCGTTCCCCTGTACTGGGGCATATAAAGTTTGCAAGACCAATGGGCCTCTCTTTCCACTGATGGCCAACTAGGCCATCTTCTGATTCATATGCAGGTAGAGTCAAGAGCTCCGGGGTACTGGTTAGTTCATATTGTTGTTCCACCTATAGGGTTGCAGATCCCTTTAGCTCCTTGGGTACTTTCTCTAGCTTCTCCATTGGGAGCCCTGTGTTCCATCCAATAGCTGACTGTGAGCATCCACTTCTGTATTTGCTAGGCCCTGGCATAGTCTCACAAGAGACAGCTATAACAGGGTCCTTTCAGCAATATCTTGCTAGTGTATGCAATGGTGTCAGCATTTGGAGGCTGATTATAGGATGGATCCTTGGATATGGCAGTCTCTAAATGGTCCATCCTTTTGTCTCAGCTCCAAACTTTGTCTCTGTAACTCCTTCCATGGGTGTTTTGTTCCCAATTCGAAGAAGGGGCAAAGTCTCCACACTTTGGTCTTCCTTCTTCTTGAGTTTCATGCGTTGGCAAATTGTATCTTATATCTTGGGTATTCTAAGTTTCTGGGCTAATATTCACTTATCAGTGAGTACATATTGTGTGAGTTCTTTTGTGATTGGGTTACCTCACTCAGGATGATGCCCTCCAGGTCTATCCATTTGCCTAGGAATTTCATAAATTCATTCTTTTGAATAGCTGAATAGTACTCCACTGTGTAAATGTACCACATTTTCTGTATCCATTCCTCTGTTGAGGGGCATCTGGGTTCTTTCCAGCTCCTGGCTATTATAATTAAGGCTGCTATGAATATATTGGAGCATGTTCTGTGCATACTTATTAGAGGAACAGTTTAAAGAAAGACAATTTTATTTTGCCTCCTGGTTTCAGAGATTTTAAACACTGACTGGTTTTAGGCCATGACAAGGCAGAAACACGGAGGAGGGCATGGAGAGCAAAACTGTTCACTTCTCGGTAAGCAGGAAGCTGAGAGGAAAGATACTCGGTCCAGGGCCAGAGGAGAGTCCTTCAAAGGCTCGCCCCAGTGAGCCACTTCCTTACTGGGCTTCACTGTCCACAGTTTCTCTGTTTTCCAGTCATCTCTTGAGATTTTTCTACCTATCATTTAGTTATGGTATGGGTTGAGTCAGCTTTCATGGTTTAAATCTCTGGAAACACCCTCACAGACACTCAGGTGTGCTTTACTGATGGCAGTGCAGTGCAGGTGTCTGTTAGTCCAGTTGATCATCAAGACTGTCATCCATCACACTTGGATTTGTTTTTAAAAATCGAAGAATTACATTCAGGAAGCCAGATCTACATGGAGTGTACACTTTTGGCACTGGAGTGGGTACATTGATTCTAGACATTCTCAGTAGGAAGAACTAGAAAATACATACACATTTGAGCTTCTTCCCTCATCTCTCTGTCTGTACAAATATTAAAATATAAGTTTACTATTGAGAATTCAGATTCCAGTCCAATACCGCTAGTCTTATTCTAGTTTTCTCTTTTCTCCTTTTAAATATTCTTGTCTATTAGCAATGCTATATTTTCTTTTTAAAATATTTATTAATTCTTTGAGAATTGTATGAAATCATAGGCCTGCCCATATTTTAAAGGGAAGGAATATGATTTTTCTGTTTTATGGCTGTTGGTATCACACTATAAGGTAACCATGTGGTGTGGGCAGTATAGATACAGAGTTCAAAATAGGCCTATTCTTGAGAAATACAATATGTATAACCTGTGTATGAAAGGGTTCATGGATTTGAACAGCCTGAGACCTTTGTCTTATTTCTCTCATTTCCTAATTGGAAATATGAAGTGCTAGGCCTGGTGGAACCACCCTGCAATCCCAGCTCCTCAGGAAGCTGAGGCAGAAACATTGAACTTAATCCCTGCCTGTGCTACAGAGTGAGTTCAGTTTTTACCTAGGTAACTTGGTAAGACCTACCTTCAAATTAGTAAATTAACAAAAGGGGCTGAGATACTGGCTTAGTAGTAGAGCAGTTGCATCTCATGCAGGAGGCCCGGGTTTGGTCCACAACAGTATATAAAAATTGAAGTAATTTAAGGATACTTTTTTTTTTTCAAGTGAAAAATTACAAAGAAATACCTTTTAAAGGCTGGCAAGATGGCTCAGTGGGTAAGAGCACTGACTGCTCTTCCGAAGGTCCTGAGTTCAAATCCCAGCAACCACATGGTGGCTCGCTACCACCCATAATGACATAATGAGATCTGACACCCTCTTCTGGTGTGTCTGAAGTCAGCTATAGTGTAATTACGTATAATAATAAATAAATCTTTGGGTTGGAGCAAACAGGGACTGAGCGAGCGGGGCCGACAGGAGCTAGCGGGGTTGACAGGAGTGAGCAGACGTCCTAAAAATTCAATTCCCAACAACCACATGAAGGCTCACAACCATCTGTACAGCTACAGTGTACTTACATACATAAAATAAATAAATACATCTTTGAGAAAAAAAGAAATCCCTTTTAATACAGAAAAGCAATAAATAGGAAGTTACTGGTGCTTAGGAAGATTAGCTGTTCCTTAGAGAAGCTGGCGATGTATGAGTCAAGGTAAACTGTCTTCAAATTCATCCTGTCCTCCCAACTCAGGCTTGCTTACAGAAACACTTGTAGATTAAAGCTTATAGTTGACATTAGTGCTTTTGAGGAGAGTTGGTTGGTAATTGAGGCTGGGGCCATGTTCCATGCTAAGCAGGTGCTCTGCTACTGAGCTGGGGCTCCCTTCTAAATGATTAGTGTATGCTACTTAATACTTAGTTATGTATAAGTTTTGGATAGTTTAAGTTTTAAACAAGTGATTTCTAACTTGTTATATTTCATTCATTCATTTTTAAAATTTAGGTTATTGTGAGTTATACATATCAGAGATACAAAAGTCATGAAGTGGGTGTAGTGGACAGAAGCCTGTAATCCCATCATATGGGAGGCAGATACAGGAGGATTGCCACAAGTTTGAGGCCAGCCTGGTCAACTTTGTAAGTTCTGGGATAGCTGGGCAACACAGAAGGACCTTTTCTAAAGAAAAAAAGACAAAAAAGCAAGAAAATGAGTGACCGGGACCCTCAGTTTAGGATTATGCAGCTTGAAGAAGGCAGTTGTATAGACAAATAACTAGGATATAGTCCGAGGAATATAAATAATTTAAACTAAATGTACTAGGCACTAACACAAAGAAAGGAATGGCTTCAAATAAGGCCAGATATTATTTAGACACATTTGGAGTATTTCATAAAAATAAATGCAGAGAAGAGCAATCTAGGTTGAAAAAATAGTATATAAACATATCTAGCATATATGTAATATATATATATAATGTAAACATATTTAGATTATATATAGTATATGAAATATCTATATAAAACAATGCAACACATCTGAAGAAAGTTTAACAACTCCATAAAGTTGAGTTGCAGAGTTTTAATTTGTGGGTGATGTGAGCCAGCCCTGAATGTATGGCATTTTACTTATAAGTGACAGTGTCCTTATGTCATTATTGTATTTTGTATATTACAGTTATTCAAAGCTTTGTGTTTTACATAATTTAGCTTGCATTAGAAAGATTAGAAGGTGAAAAGATCAGACTAGAGAATAGTATTTTGGAAGCTAGTGAGATTTGTTTACTTATTTTATGATCATCAGAAGATAGTACAAATGTATTTAATTTCTTGTAAATTAAGCATTTAATTTAAATCTTTAAAAACTATTAGAATATTTATGTAGAGTAATAGACAATGCCTCTGTTAGTTGATTCAAATATATATATATTTCAGTTAAACTAATTATTTTCTTGTCCTGGTTTCAGATAACAAAGTTGTTAACTGTAAAGTCAGAGGATTTTCTTGCTCAGTCACCATTGTCCAAACTCAGAGGCTCAGAATGCTGGGTAAATTAACTTTTAAAATATATTGTTGTATTTGATTTGTTTAAAATATTTTAGTATATAAATCTTTATTTTCCTCTGTGTCCTTTTTAATTTTCTATGTAATTAAAGGTTTAAAACTAGCTTATTTCTAATATGTGTTAAAATAAAACTTGGAGATTAGGATTTTGGGTCTCCAGTTTAAAATAGCTTATGCATGGTTGACTTATGAAATTTAAATCTCATTATAAAATAAATAATTTTAAGGTAACTAAAATTTTAGGTTTAGTAAAGTTATTTGTTCTTTTCTTCTTCTTCTTCTTTTTTTTTTTTTTTACAAAATCATTAGCTCTTAGTTGGTACTATAGCTGCATTTCAAAATGTACCGTGGGGAAGACCAAAGTGTGGAGACTTTGGCACTTCTTAGAATTGGGAACAAAACACCCATGGAAGGAGTTACAGAGACAAAGTTTGGAGCTGAGACAAAAGGATGGACCATCTAGAGACTTCCATATCCAGGGATCCATCCCATAATCATCCTCCAAACGCTGACACCATTGCATACACTAGCAAGATTTTGCTGAAAGGACCCAGATATAGCTGTCTCTTGTGAGACTATGCCTGGGCCTAGCAAACACAGAAGTGGATACTCACTGTCAGCTATTGGATGTATCACAGGGTCCCCAGTGGAGGAGCTAGAGAAAGTACCCAAGGAGCTAAAGGGATCTACAACCCTATAGGTGGAACAACATTATGAACTAACCAGTACCCCGGAGCTCTTGACTCTAGCTGCATATGTATCAAAAGATGGCCTAGTTGGCCATCACTGGAAAGAGAGGCCCATTGGACATGCAAACTTTATATGCCCCAGTACAGGGGAATGCCAGGGCCAAAAAGTGGAGTGGGTGGGTAGGGGAGGGGGGGGAGCGTATGGGGGACTTTTGGGATAGCATTGGAAATGTAAATGAGGAAAATACCTAATTAAAAATATATTAAAAAAAAAAAGGAAAAAAAAATGTACCGTGGGGACTGGAAAGATGGCTCGGTGGCTGAAAGCACTAGTCATTCTTCTAGAGGGCTTGGGGTTAGTTCCCAGCACCTACATGATGGCTCACAACTGCTTCTCACTCCAGTTCCAGGGGATTCGATGCCCTCTTCTTAACTCTGCAAGCATCAGGCGTGTACATTGTATACAGACATACATGAAACAAAATACCCACATATATACATAAATGTGTATGTATATACACACACACATATATACACAAAATCCCTATATATACAAGTATATGTATATATGTGTGTATATATATATGTATATATATATGTGTATATATATATGTGTGTATATATATATATATATATATATATATATATATATATATATGTATGTATCCAGATACCTAAAACCCACATACACATATACATCACACACATACAAATAATACATGGATATCTTTATATATTCATATATAAAACTTAGAGAATGCTTTTTAAAAAGATTATGGTTATACATCTAGACGTTAGTATTATCACAATTAGTTATTAGTGTAGGGTTCTGATAACTCCCTGATAAGAGAGTTACCAGTAGTATCATTTTGTTATTTTTGCTGTTTGAGAGGGGTCTGGCTATGTTGCATAGACTGATCTTGAAGTTTTGGGCTAAAGAGAATCCTCCTCTCTTAGCATCCTTAGTATCTGGGACTATAGGCATGTACTACTGCACCTGGCACAGCACTTCTTTCTGTTTTGAGACAGCCTCACAAACTAGCCCAGGCTGGTTTTAAATTCTTAAGCTTCCTGTTTTGTAAATACTGCTATCTTACTTTCTGTTTTTGGTGTGTGCATATGTACCCTGTGTTAATGTGTGTATGGGTATGGATACACGTGTGCAGTGGCCAGATGACAGCTTCATTAGTTCTTCCTTTGTGTGTGTGTGTTTTAAAATTAATTATTTTATTTATTTACATTCTAAATGTTGCCCCCTTCCTGGTGCCCCCTCCCAGAGTTCTTCACCCCATCTCCCCTCCCTTTTGCCTCTGAGAGGGTGCTCCCCAACCCACCCACCCCAGACTCCTCCTACTCCCCGAATATCTTTTTTCCTTTTATAAGATAGGATCACTTACTGGTCTGAAACTCACCAAAAAGGTTAGGATGGCTGCCTAGGAACCCCTAGGGATCTCTGGCACCAGAATTGCAAATATATACCCCCACCCCTCCTCCTTTAAAACGTGGGTTCTGAGATTGAGCACAGGTCCTACTGTTTGCAAAGCAGGCTCTTTACCTACTGAGCTATCTCTCAAGTCCCCTTGCCATTCTGTTTACCCTCTGTTCATGGCAGAATAGCGCTTCTCATTCCATTCCTTTGTGGGAGCCATTTGTTTGGCTCAATTTGGAAAGAAAGAGCTCTAGGGACTATGGGTGTGCTTTTCCAAGATGAGCTATCACTCAACCCTATTTTGAATAGTAAAAAGATTTTTCCCTCTATGTGTGTGTCCTTCTGTGGTGGAGCATGCAAGTGCCTAGTGTGCATGTGGAGGTCAGAGGACAACTTTGTGGGCGTCTGTTCTTTTCGTCCACTTTAATGAGGGTTCTGGATTGAACTGAGGATGCCAGGCTAGTGTAGCAAGTGCTGTTATTCATAGAGCCGTCACAGCAGGCTGCTATGCCTTCAGTTCAGTCATTTTTTTTTTTTTCAAAACAAGGTCTCATTGTAGCTCAGGGTAGCTTAGAACTCACCAGGTAGCCCATGTTGGCCTAGAACTTACAGTAATCATCTTGCCTCAGACTCCTTTTTGTTATTTTGTCTTTTTTTTTTTTTTTCCAGAGCTGAGGACCGAACCCAGGGCCTTGCGCTTGCTAGGCAAGCGCTCTATCACTGAGCTAAATCCCCAACCCCTTGCCTCAGACTCCTGAATAATAACTTAAATTATATATGTGAGCCACTTAGCTCATTTATTAAAACTATATAAAGATTCATTTCTGCCATTAAAATGGCATAGGGAAGATCTGGATGGCTCAGCACTTAAAAATGTTTACTGAGTTCATTTCCTACCATCCAACATCAGGTGGATTACAACCCCCTATCAGTGCAGTTCCAGGGAATCTGATGCCTTGGTCTTCCATGGGCACCTGCACTAACATGAATGTAGCCCCACAGAGACACATAATTAAAAATAAAATTAAAAAAATGTATAGGAAGGAAATTGCCTTTTAGCTTATATAGCTCCTTGATTGATTTAGCTTTTTATATAAGGACATCTTTAATTCAGGGATAAATTGTATGGTGAGTGTATTTTCAGACATACTTTTCTTTCTCCCTTCCACTCTTCCTTTAGTTCTTTTTGTTTCTCTATACAGTTAAACTTTCACATACATGATTTTGTGTATATATAAAAATCTTGGAGTAAAGATATACGGATAAAAATGAACTATTTTTGTTTTTCTAAGATTGACTTAATTTCCTTATGAATATCTCTAGTTGTATCCATTTTGCTGCAAATGATATAACTTCACTGATTATGTCTAAACAAAGTGTTTTATATGTATATGTATATATATATATATGTATACATACACAAACACACACACACAAACACACACACACACACATTTTCCTTAGCTATTTCTCTGTTGTTGGCCACTGAGATTGGTTCTATAATTTAGCTCTTGTGAATAGTGCTGCAGTAAATGTTGATGTGCAAGTATTTCTGTGATATGTTGACTTTGGGTCCTTTGGTAAATACCAACAAGTGTGGTATATCTGGGTCACATGGTAGCTTTATGCTCATTTCCATTGCTACTAGACTTAAGTCTTCCTACCACCAGAGGTTCTCCTATGTCTATCTCTTTTCTTGCAGTTGTTGCTCTCTGTTTGCCTAATTACTGCCATTCTGATTAGGCTAAAATTTCAATGAGTTTTGATTTGAATTGATAGCTAGTGACTTTGAACAGTTTTTTCATGTGACTGTTGGCCATTTGTATTTCATCTCTAGAGAAATTTTTAATTTCACCTCATTTTTTGATGGAGTTATTTGATTTTTTTAAAGAAAACATTTATTTATTTTAGGTGAGTACACTGTCACTGTCCTCAGACATATCAAAAGAGGACATTAGATCCTACTACATATAGTTGTGAGCCACCATGTGGTTGCTGGGAATTGAACTCAGAACCTCTGGAAGAGCAGTCAGTGCTCTTAACCGCTGAGCCATCTCTCTAGCCCTACTTTTTTTTTTTTTTTTTTTTAAAGACAGGATCTCATTGTGTAGCCTGGGCTGGTCTAGAACTTGATATGTGGAGCAGGGTGACCTCATAATTACAGAGAGCTGCCTGCCTCTGCCTCTTGACTGCTGGGATGAAAGACATGTACCATTCATTCTGCCCAACTGAGTTACTTGATTTCTTGTTGAATGTCTTCAGTTCCTTGTATATTTTAGATCTAGATCCTGTTTTACATATACAGCTAGCAAAGATTTTCTCTCATTCTAGACAGTATTTACTTGAATAGAAATCTCCTTGGCATCCTGAACTTCTTATTCTTTGCCCCATGTCAGTTGTGGACCCCTGTGTAATCACCACGCACTGTAAATAGAAGCTTGTCAGTTGGGTATCATGATAAGTCACTAGGAGTTGGTTTAATACTATTCACATTGAATAGCATAATACTAGTAGGTTCTCCCTGGGGACCTATGACCTCTCTAGTTCTTGGCCTGATAATGGTGCCAAGTATGGATTTCAACTTGTGGAATGGGATTTAAATTCCATTGGAAAGTGGTTGGTTGCTCCCAAAATGTTCACCCCACTATTGCACCTCGGGTCATGTCTTGACAGAGTTCACAGTGATGTAAGATTTATTGCTACGCTCCAGTGACCGCTGCCGAGGAATTAAAATCCAATTCAAGATTCATCAGAGGCCGGATATGGTGGCATGGACCTTTAATCCCAGAAGCCAGGATGCAGAGTCAAGCAGATCTCAGAGTTTGAGGGCAGCCTGATTTACAAAATGAGTTTCAGTACAGCCAGAGCTGTTACACAGTGAGACCCTGTCTCAATTTAGCAAAACCAGAGATTCCAGATGCTGCTTCTCCAGAAAGCACTAGCATTCTGTGCAGCTGTTATTCCACATGGCTCAAAGTTCAAAGCAGGAACAGAGAAACAGTGAAAACATACAGACTGGTTCTCATCACTGACGCCAGATGTGCTCAGACACAGAAGGTATCATGTCTGAATAGGGGATGTTTGCATGATGTCCCTGAACATGCCAAACTGCATTGATGAGGAGGGGACAGGAGACATGTTGTCCTTGACATTCCTTGGGCAGGTAGAGGCTTTTTCCTCCAAGGGTGTTAAAGTTCTCTGGGTACAGAGTTCACACAACAGGGTAGTGTAGGAAAGCCTGTCATACGGAGGCTGCTAAGAATGAAGATTTCTATTTATTTCTTCTGAGAGTGCACACAGCACCATCCAGCACTGTGAAATCTGGCCAGTAAGGGATGGAGCTTCCAGGTCAGTAACAGGTATTACCATCAAGTACTAGAGAGTAACCGAGAGCTACAGCAATGCCTATAATGATTGCTTAGCTTGAAGGGAATGTGGGTATTGTACTCCCCCAAGGCTTAGGGATCATTATAGAAGAGAGGACAGAAATCCAGAGGTGATAAAATGACTACAAGGAGACTATCTTTTAGGCACAGCAGGGAATCTGTACCTACAAACTCACAGTGGTTATAACAACATGCATAAAACCTGTGCAGGCCCAAGCAGGATCAAATCCCAATGTGCACACAATCCCACCCCTGGCTGTGGAGCTATTGGAAATTGTTAGTTGCTAGAAGAAGGAAAATGAGTTTTCTCTAAGAGTGTATCTCTTAGGAAGTTGACCACACTTCCCTGGAAGACCACACATTCAGGAATATTTGGGCAGCAGAAGTTGGTATTGAAGATTTAGAAAGAGAGAGAGCAAGTTGAGTGAGTGGGGAAGCCCATGTCACATGTGAAACTCTCAAAAAAAAAAAAAAATTCCTTGACTTCACAGAAGCGTTTTAATTTCATGATATCCCATTTGTTGGTGTTGGTATTATTTTCTGAGTGTCTTGCTATTTTTTTCTCTTGCAGTTTTCAATATTTTTTTATTCTATATATGAAATATTGTGGCTATAATTTGATATCTCTGTTTCTGTCTGTGTTGTGTTGTAATGCTGTTTCTACCTAGATAGCCACTTCCCCTTATATCTAATTACATTTCTACTATGATTTTATTTAAAAAATGTTTCTATGCTGTTAATTTGAAATTCTACTATGCCAATTATTTGTAGATTTTATCTTTTCAGTGTCTCATGGATCTTGAATAGACATGTTTTATATATTGTGTGTGTATGGATGCATGTACTCTGTGTATTTGTATATGTGTGGATGCATGTGCTACAGCAGGCCTGTAGAAATATCAGAGGACAACTTGTGGCAGTCAGTTCTCTCCTACCATTTGGGAGATTGAACTTAGGTCTAAAGGCTTGGTGGCAAATGCGTTTAATCACTGCTCTGTCTCTCTAGCCCTTAGTCCCTTTTTTTGGTTAATACTTTGATAGTGTTTCATTTTAAACTCTATTCCTGCTCCATGATTAGAAAAATGAATGCTGTCAGTCTGCTCCCACAGTTTGTGCAGTGAAAGACCCTGGTATCAAATGTTTGTTCTCATATATAACTGCTTTTTAGTTAGACTCATAAGCTAAGCATATGATTTTAAAAGTGGCTCATGGCTGGTCCATCCCAGTCACCACTTGGTCCTAGACATCAGCCATGATTGTGACGGTAGGCCTGATTGAAAAGATCCATGTAGGGCAGGAAAGAGGAAGGGAGGGCTACAGGGTATGGGTAGCTTTATAGCTTTTAGAGGCCCCATCACCTGACTGCTACCCCCCAGGAGTCATTTTTAGCATCAACTAGCAGAAGACTCTTCTTGTCTTTCATCATAATCCTCCATGGTTTCAGCTGAGGACCAGGAGTCAACAGTGTCTTGAGGATAGGGTACTTAGGGGGATGCCCATGGAGACACAGGCATGACATGCATTCCCCAGCTCCCATATGGCTCATCAGATTCAAGCACAACATACATCTTCTTATCCATCCATCAGCCAGCCAAATGGATCATAGATGGCCAGAGTTCGCTCATGTGCAGGTGTGTGGTGATTTGGCCATACACATTGCTTTGGTTCACCAGACATGAGCATCAGTCTGAACCACCTGGGCTGGCTTGAAAGATCCTACAAAGCTCTAGTAGAGAATTTTGTGCTTGAAGTCCAAGACCATGCCCTGAAAACAGTGTTCTATTACCAAGGTATGAAGCTGGTCATTGTCTAAATTACTGAGACAAAGGTGAAAGCTTTGGTGAAGATATCCTTAGGCTCTTCAGAGAAACCCTTTGTTTTAAAATTAGCATCAAATTCTTTTATTTTTCACGTTGGCAGTTTGATGCCATATTCTTTAATTGTTTGGTTCTCTGTGTGTCAGTCTTTTCTTTGAAAGAAATGACATTTGAGCATTACCTTTAGAGGGAGCATGGGAACCAAAGATACCAGCTGTATAGGCCAGATGTACAAGGTGTGTCGTTCCTGAGGAATTACAATCCTGCTTTGCTAGGTCATTCCAAAAATAGCTTCTCTGTTTTGTATTTGGATAGAAGTTGTAAAACATTTTCTGGATCCTGTTGGAACCATTGCTGTGGACTGAGTCAGCAGAACTGGCTGCTGAGATTACCACCTTAAAGTCCTAGATGAGCAGGACAACCCCAAAGTCATAGTGACCACCATTTTTCATGACCCCTTAATAATTTAAGAGTTTAGTGACATTTCATACATTTTTGTTGTTACGTAGCTATTAAGACATCCCATCCTAAAAAGTGAAATATTGTAATACTACTTCCCTATTGTCTCCTTACCCTAGCCTCACCCCACTGTCTCTAAGATTGGCTACTCCAGGATTCAAATGGAACTGTTCAGTTTATCTTTTTATTGCTGCTTTATTTCACTTAGATTAATGCCAAGACTTGTTCATGTTGTAGCATTTTCAGAATCTCTTTCCTTGTTTAAGAAATGTTTCAAAACATGCCCTCCCCCCATGTGGCTGGGCACTTACGTGACTCACAGACATATATATAGACAAACACTCTACAATAAGATATAAGTTAATAAAGAAAAGAGAATTTGACTGATTGTCTTGGATATCTAAGTAAAAATACAAGTGCCTTTAGTCATATTATTGTATTTATTATCAATTTTTTTTCCTTAGTGGACAAGAAGCCTAAGAAATAAAGTCATCTGTCTAGACCACAAAAACCCAAAAGCTGCCCGTGGGTATCCTCCTAAGGCATTACCAAAAAGGTAAGCTAGGTATTTATGTGTGACATAGAATGGGTTTATACAGTGCATAGACAGTGTGACCAGAGTGATTGATTATTTGATGTTTGCTGGCTCTCAATTAACATGTTTAAAATAGAAGGGTCTGAACTCAGTGTCCTCTAAGATTCCTTTTTTTGTGATTATAATTGTCTTTACTAATTGTTTTTTTTTAACTAATTGTTTTTATGATTTTGGTAAATCTTGATAAGCTTTGGCTGACAGTGTAAGAATTATAGACTGATAATACTTCTTGATTCATATTTGTCATCGGTGTCTTTTTTTTTTTTTTTTTTTTGAGACAGGGTTTCTCTGTGTAGCCCTGGCTGTCCTGGAACTCACTTTGTAGACCAGGCTGGCCTTGACTTAGAAATCCGCCTGCCTCTGCCTCCCAAGTGCTGGGATCAAAGGCGTGCGCCACCACTGCCCAGTTGTCATCAGTGTCTTTTTTTCTTTTTCAATTTTTTTTATTAGATATTTTCTTCACTTACATTTCAAATTTCCCACTTCTTGGCCCTAGCATTCCCCAGAACTGGGGCATATAAAGTTTATAAGATCAAGGGGCCTCTCTTCCCAATGATGGCTGATGTCATCAGTGTCTTAAAAGGTACATTATTCAGCAACTCTTACTTGATATAGTCATAGTATTCACAAATTATGGATATAGTAAGCTCAGTATCTGGAGATTCAAACAATTATTTTCAGAAGGAATTTAGGACATAGCAGTGTTGGATATCAGTCTGTGGTTAGAAAGTTATTATTTTAATAAAGAGTTTAGTATTTCCTCTTTAAACAAGATGAAGGAAGAACAGTAACAATGAAGTAAAACATAATTTTTAGATCATACATACTTAGAAGACTTATTAAATTTCCCGATAGAATACTTTTGTAAGCTACTGATAAAGGAAGCTGTAGAAAATATATATATTGATGTCATCATAGCAGTTTATGAACCTGTTGATAGTCTTTCATAGTTTAGATAAATTGCAAATAAAAAAGTCAGTATAAAGCAGACTGTGCAGTACAGACATGCTTGTGAGGTTGAGGCAAAGGATACAAGCTTAGGGCCAGCCTGGACTAGAGCATGAGTTCAAGGCCAGTATGGACAACTTAGACTCTGTGTTATAATAAAAAGGTAAGAATGCACTGCTGACATCACCAAGTGGTAGAGCACTAGCCTAACCTGTGTGAGGAAGGCCCTGTGCTCAATTTAGAGGGTGGTGGGAGATGACGGCCTGAGAGCCCCAATTAAATGTCCCTTATAAGAGTTGCCTTGGTCATGATGTCTCTTCTCAGCAATGGAACCCCCTAACTATGACAGTCCCTTGATTCTGCATTTGTGGTAAGACAGACGATCATAGTTTATGGTATGTGGCAAAGAAGAACAGCAGTAAGAAGGCAAAGCCAAGAGACATCTCCAAGGACATACACTCAGTGCCTCCTTCCCCCTACAGTTCTCCCACCTCAGAATAATTTATTAAAAATTCACATCCATCAGTGGAACAAACAGTTCATTAGGTTAGAGTTCGCATGATTGTCTCTGGAAAGCCCTCCCAGGTATGCCCAAGTTTGCCTTACTAATTATCCTAGGCCCCTTCCAATCTAATCCACATGACATTCGAAATTAACCATTGCAAGTCCATTCCTTGCTGATTTGATACCTAACAACATGACTTTTATCATAACATTCTACCCCTGCCTCCAGTGGCTCATGTCCATCTCTTTGACTTCCCACAGTAGTCAAAGCTTCAGCATTGTTCAGAACTCTGAATCCAAAGTTTCTTCTGAGACTCAGGACAAACTCCTGTTAAATCAAACCAAGTTACATGCTTCTAAGATGCATCAGGGCAGAGTAAATATTCTTATTCTTAATTGGAGACTGCTGTTGAAAACACCAGGCTCAATCCCCAGTGAACTGAACATAGTCTATAAAAGTAGTTACCACCCAGGGGGTATAGATCCACTGTGAGAATACAGTAATAGTAAAGTAAAAAACAGTCACTTCTTAGTGCCTTAGCAAGTACAGAGACACTCATAGTTTTTTGTTTTCAAATGTATTAGTTACTATATAAGTGGAAAGGAAAGAAAAAAAACCAAACCAAACCAAACCAGGGTTTTGGGTTGGTAAAAGTGTAGGAAGAAATCACAATAGAAGGGAATAGTAGGATCCCAAAATGGGGAAGGGTAGATGCAGGAGCAGTCTTCTAAGGGAAGACTGGAATAAGAAAGGTAAAAACATGTGCAGTTAGATATTGTACAGTACCTTTAGGAGGCTGAGAGACAGAGACCTCAAACCCAGGCCAGACCATGTTCTTTGGGAGAAGAAAATGCTACAGAAAGTATAAACAGGAAAAACAAACAAAAGCCAAACCAGGGATGTAGAATAAGAACAGAGCAGGGCCAACCTGGCCCACTAAATTGAATTGGTCATCTAAACAGTAGGGAAATGTGGAGAGGAGAGAGGTGGGTGGACAAAAAGGATCTGAAAACTACATGCTAGACGCAAACTGCAGTTTCTTGGCTGTTTGCCTGACTCTCAGATCCTGTCTCACCCCAAGGAGTCCTTTAGTTCTCACCTCTTAAGTGTTCCTTTGAGATAGATTAGGGATGGGCAGTGTTGCACAAGTGGGGACTTAGATACTGCTCACACTGCTGGGTGGTTGCAGATGCTGGCACTGCTCCTGTGTGAACCTTTTTACTGTCCAGAACACTGCTGAGAACCCATGGGAAACTTTTCTGCCACGGACTGGCCTCAGTCGGCTCCTCAACCCTTGGGAGAATCAGGGTCCCTGTACAGGTGGGCAGGGAGGAGACGAAAAGTGACAAACAGATGTGAACACAATGGGAGTGTTGATCTGAATGTAATTTTTCAAAGTGAGTACCAGACTTATAATACAGAAGAAAAACAAGAAAGCTAGATGATACATCAGCCAAGGTACACTGAGATGCTTAATGGTTCTTTACACAAAACAAGAAAAATGCATACATAAAAAGCTAGTAGGAGCCAGGCAGTGTTTACAACTGAGATAGTAACAGCTCTATGTAAAATCAGCTATTCACAGGAGCCAGGTGAAAGGTCTGATGCAATGCTAGTCTATTGTTAAACCCACCACCAGGGGTCCCTTATTAAATACCTAATTATGCTATTCGTCTGGGCCTAGTGAAAAACATGCATCCGGGGAGTTCTGTTCTACAACCCTCACATGAATAATACAGTACTCCAGTTCCTCCTTAATTCACAACCCACCTTCTTTCTACTATTATGTAATGTAGGCTGCCATTCATGTCTGTAATGAGAATTCTAAGTATACTTTGCTAAGCTTGCCCTGAGATTTCTAGCTCCTATCCTGTAAAACACTGCAAGAAAGCATGCAAGACCCTCCACACTATTGCAGGGACAAATTTGGAGCATTCGTGCTATGGGAATGCCAAGGCTCCAGGAGACTAAGTTTCCGTGAAACATTTTTGCCTTGGGACTGCGTCCAAGCTTTTGGGCCTGCCACACAGTCTTCACTGGAGTGGGTGTGGCACTTCTCTTTCAGAATTTGACTCCCACCCGGTTTTCGGTTCTTGAAATCCTACAGTTGTAACTCAAGGTTTGTTCACCTCAGTCTAGCAGCAATCTCTGGGCAGGTTTCTACCTATTGTCCAGCAACACTTATTCTGTATTTCCTGAGAGTGCATTGTGGATGGCCTTAGACTACTGAGACCATTCAAGCATGAGTCTTCTGTGAAATGGCATCTCATTGCAGTTCTTGCAGATGGTGAGTGCTGATCACTGAGTACAAAGTACTGAGAAGAGAGATTTTTCATGGCATCCATTGCTGCCATCCTGGATATAGCCTTTTATTCATCTCTTTAGAATTTCTGTTACTAGGGACTGGGGTACTAACTCAGTTGGCAAAGTACTTTCAAGGGGACCAGATATCAATCCCAGAACCCAGAAATGGGTAAAGTATGTTGTACTTGTAATCCTAGCACTGTTCAAATAGAAACAGACCCATCTTTGGGGCTCACTGGATAGCCAGTTTACTTCGTCAAGTTCTAGGCTAGGGAGGGACTTCGTCTCAGAAAAAGGTAGATGGTGTTCTAAGTACAACAGGTGTGCATGTGTACCTGATCCCCAACATATGTGCAAAGAGTGCCTGTTGATATTTTTGAGTCAGTTGGCTTTTCTTGTTTCTAGTGCTTCTAAATGGGTATCTCTTTCAATTTTTTGGGGGGATCTTACTGAGCAGTCTACCTTCGAAGGCTCAATTCCCTGTACAACTGTGAAGAGGAAACATACTGCTCCGAAGACAACAACAACAACAACAACATTAAACCTTACAGAAGATAGAGAAAATGTACTCAAAATTCATTAAAGCCATCTGCCATATCATCAGTGATTGTAAACTGAAAATGGAAGAGCTGTAGCAGAATATACTATGAAGTTAAGAATTAAAGCAGGGAAACACATGAGTGAGATCAAAGGAGGTAGAGACAGGAAAAACAGGGGAACAAGGTGAAGGGAAGGAACAAGAAGTCGAAGGACAATTGAGGGCAAGAAAAAAGCAAGATTAGCAAAAATAAAAATGCAAGCGTTTCTTAACAAGGAAAAAGTTGGGGGCTGGAGAGGTGGCTCAGCAATTAAGAGGACTGACTATTCTTCTAGTGGTCCTGAGTTCAATTCCCAACAACCACATGGTGGCTCACAACCATCTGTAATGAGATCTGATGCCCTCTTCTGGTGTGTCTGAAGAGAGCAATTGTATACTCACATATATAAATAAATCTTTTAAAATAAAGGAAAAAGTTAAAACGGTGAGATAAATTTAAGAAGGGGAATAAAAGATAAAACAAAAGTATATAAGAAGTAAATTCAAAATAGTTCTAAGAATGGAGGATTGAGAGGAGGAGACAGAGGACAAGAAAGGAAATTAGGAAAAGACAAAATACTGCACAGTAGTGAAAACTTAAGTTAGATGTATGTGTAAACGGGAATAGCAAAACCAAAAAGTTTTGGAAAATATAAAATAATGTAAAACTACTGCTGAAAAGTACAGTAAGAAGAAAGAAGGGGAATCCCAAAGCCAAAAGGAAGAAAATGGTGAGATGTTAGAGTGCTTGCTTCTTAGGTCCTAGAAACTTCAGATAGGGGAGATAGGGTCAGTTGGACTCTGATTCTTATCCTTCCTGCAGATTATGCTATTGCTGAACCTGTATTGGACAAGAATATGATGCCTTCCAAAAGTATCTTCACTTCTTTTATTACCAGGGTTCTCTGTTGTGCATAATTGTTAATGCTTTGCAATCTGTGGTCTAGGCAGGTGTTTCACCCTCTGGGGTTGCTCTAGCTCATATTCCCTAGGGTGATTAATGTTTAGTTGGAGTGTGTCTTCCTAGTGTTTCAAGAATATAGGAAGCAGTCGCAGCACTGAACTCATTATGGGTAAAGAACCAATCATTGCATTTTAGGGTTACTAAGTTACATTATAGGTTGCTATGGTAGAACACCATGACCAAAAGCAGCTTGGGGAGGAAAGGGCTTATTTATGGTTTATGCTTCCATATTGTTGTTCATCATCAAAAGTCAGGATAGAAACTCAAACAGGGAAGAAAGCTGGAAGCAGGAGCTGATGGAGGAGTGCTGCTTAATAGCTTGTTCTCCATGGCTTGCCCAGCCTGCTTTCTTATAGAACTCAGGACCTCCTGCCCAGGGGTAGCTCCACCCACAATGGGCTATGACTTCCCATATCAGTCACTAAGAAAATGCCCCCACAAGATTGCCTTTAGTCCAGTCTTATGGAGGCATTTCTCAATTGTCTTCCACTTTTCCAGTGACTCTAGCTTGAGTCAAGTTTTCCTAAAATTAACCATTAAGAACTGTGCTTTGAAAAACCTCCTATTTTCCTAGTTGAAGTGTTGTAGATGTGACTATTAGGCACATCACTGTAAGTTAGAGTTCTTGGACTCTATAGCAGTGAACAGTAGTTAGCTCTGCGGTTTAATACTTTATTGGCCCCAGCCTCATGACGATTAAGTTCCAAGATTAATCCCAGTTGATAAGATAACCCTGGCCAGCTGCTTCCCTGGGCCATCTGTGTGGTTGTTACCTTTGTTAGGCCCAATGATAGAACAGTTTTTAATACTAGTCTCTTTCCCAGGATGCCTTCTGGCCGCAGTCATCAAGCCATATAGTAGAAAAATGGGATTTACCTGGTCTTAACCAAAATTAGTCATTGGGTTTGAGCCTTGTGTGCTTTAGAGTAGTGTGCTTTAGAGTAGGATTGTCCATGTCTCAGACAGCTTACGTTTTGGAAGTGATTTCTGCTTCCCTGCTCTCCTGCTAGGGAGCTTCCCAGATGATGCCCTGTCTACCTTACTTCTTGTCCATTTGTGGTCCATCTTTTTTCCATACCTTTCTGATAGTCTTTCATTTGTTTTCTGGATTTTTGAAGCTCTTCTCTTTCTGTGTTTGGAATAGAGTCTGTTACTTCTTTCCTTTCCTTTCTTTTCTCTTCTCTTCTTTTCTTTCCTTCTATCTTCCTTTAGAAAAAGATTTATTTATTTATTTTATATGAGCACACTGTGGCTGTCTTCAGACACACCAGAAGAAGGCATTGGATCCCATTACAGATGGTTGTGAGCTACTATGTGGTTGCTGGGAATTGAACTCAGGAGCTCTGGAAGAGCAGCCATTTCACCAGCTGGAGTCTGTTGTTTTATTTCTTACTTTCTCCTTTACTGACCAAATTGAAGGTAGCTTCTAGACCACCTTCTCTCCTAGAAGCCCTGAGTATTCTATTTTAGCCAAAGACATCAAGAAATAAAAATTGAATAAAGAAAAAAATATATGAGCAATTATAAAACTAGTCCTGCTGTAACAACAGTTGTGCTTTCTTTCATACATGCTTTAAGAAACACACACACATACACACACACACACCTTTATTTTTTGACAAAGCATAATTTTTTGAAAGAAATATAGTTGTTTCTATATTTCTGGGTATACTGGTACATGCCTTTAATCTCAGCACTCAAAAGGCAGAGGCAGGCAGATCTCTATCAGGTCAAGGCAAGCCTGGTCTACATAGTGAGTTCCAGGACAGCCAGTGCTACAGAGTGAGACCCTAACTCAAAAAAACAAAAAAGAAAAGAAAGAAGAAAGAGAAAGAGACAGAGAGACAGAGGGAGACAAAGGATGGAGGGAAGGAGGAGAAAGAAAGTATGAAATATGGTTGTTTCTTAAAGCATGTATGAAAGAAAGCACAACTGCTACAGCAGGACTCGTTTTGTAATTGCTCATATATTTTTCTTTATTCAGTCATTGTTTTATTGGCAAGTGTTAGTTGCTGGAAGAGGGAGAGTGAGTTTCTCTAAGAATGTAGCTCTTAGGAAGTAGACCACACTCCACCGGAAGACCACACATTCAAGAATATTTGTGCAGCACAAACTGGTATTAAAGGTTTAAAAGAGAGAGACATAAAGTTGGTTGGGTAGGGAAGCTTATGATCAAGACACATATGAAACTCTGAAAAAATTAAATGTTGTTTCTTGATGTCTTTGGCTGTTGTCTCCAGTTGTGGAGGGGATGATGAGCCCAAACTCTGGAAATATTTACCAGACAAGACATAATATGAAAGGTTTTGTTTTTCTAGATACGTTTTCTGTGTGTAATATTCCTGGCCCCTATAGATCAAATGTTTGAATGCTTGGCCAGAGGGAATGGCACTAATAGGATGTATGGCCTTATTGGAGGAGGTGTGGTCTGTTTAGAGCAAGCGTGGCACTGTGGAGTCAGGGCTTTGAGGTCATATAGACTCAAGCTCTGTCCAGTGTTGAACACAGTCTCTTTCTGGTGCCTGAGCATCAAGATTTAAATTCTTGGCTTCCCTAGCAAGCACTGTGTCTGCTAGAATGCTGCTATGCTTCTTGCCATGATGATAATGGAGCTGTAAGTTAGCCCCAATTAAATGTTTTCTATTACAAGAATTGCCATGGTCATGGGTCTCTTTGTAGTGTAGGGGGATTTTAATTCAGCAACATGGTTCCTCTGACAAAGGCTTTCTAGGTCTATGTGATCCAGCTGGAGTAAAGACATACTTTGGATTATAGTATGATGTGGCTGGAATACAGACATGCTTTTAGTACACACCTTAAATCCCAAACAGTGAAGGTAAGGTTAGTTTATAGAAGAAAACAGGAATGCTTGAAAGTGACATCTAATTGAGTGGCAGACCAAGTGATGAATCAGAGAAAGATTTGACAGAATGAGTCAGAGATAGGATATGACCAACTCTTATGAGAACAGAAAGTTTGTTTTGTTTTAACTAAGAGTTTCTTATTAGACCAGTTTTATAGAGACAGGTTGCAGAGAGAACAAGCTATACACAAGTGAAGACAAAACAACCAGAAAATGAGAAGGAGCCAAAGGATTAAAACATATTGCCAGAATTAGTATGAGGCCAGGCAGAGCAATTCAGTAAGAAGCCAAGAGAAGTGAGTTTGAATCAGTCAGCTTGGAGAGGAGTTTAGGCCAGAACAGCAGAGTTGAGACAGCCAGAGTTCAGAAAGAGCTAAAATGCTCGAGAATGGCTATCATATCATCTTCTCATCTGAAGAAATAATGCAATGAAATCCTAAGTAAGATATGTGGATACCTAACCGTGGGTTGGTCAACCTGTAATGTGATAACTGGTGTCCTGATGTACATCAGAGACTAACAAGGAGAGAAGTCTGGACTATCCCTGAGGTTTCTGCTCGCCTTCGTCTGCTGGTGACTTTTTTCCCTGGTCCGAATCCTCAGTTTCTTGCTCTTGGACTCCTGGTTGGCCTTTGATGTCATAGCTGGACTCTAATACTTTGCTCTCCAGCAACAACAACCCCTTCTTGGTGCTGGTCTTGGTTCCTTACTCTGTTACTATAGTCTCTTCTCTCAGTTCATTTCTCAAGCCTTTGAACTCTGCTGCAGCCTCTTTAAGTTTTATTCATTGTGTAAACCACATATGTACATGTCTATATAGACATATCTATCTATAGTTTACCATGGGATGTGTCGTATGAGAATAATTAAGTGGGAAGTACTAGCATTGGTTACTATTTAGTACTAATTAAGCACTAATTAGTAATTAATATTAGGAAGTAAGATTGTATTCACCTGGAAAATTGGAGTCAACTTGAAAATTTCAACATTTATATATTCAGTTTTCTCAGGACAATTTATTGAAGACGATGTCCTTTCTCTAATGTTAGCTTTTAGTGCCTTTCTTGAAAATCAGTTTCCTATAAATGGATGTGTTTAGTTACAGACTGTATTCTGTTCCATTGATCTGTTTTATGATAATACCTGTGTTATTTTGGTTACTGTGACTTTGTACATCTTGTATATCTTTAAATCAGCCATTGTGATAGCTTAAGTTTTGTTTTTACTCAAGATTTTTTTGCCTATTCAGTTTTTTCCTTCCATGTGAATTTTAAGATTATATTTGTTATATTTGTTTATTATATTTGTTACTATTCTCTTGATATGACCAATTACCTGATAAGAAGCAACTTGAGGCAGGAAGGGTTTATCTTGGCTCATGATCTAAGAAAGGGATCTTAGTGTTCTGTTGCTGGAAAAGTAGCTGAGAGCTTTACATCATAGTAAAACCCTGCTTGTTTCAGAGGAAATGACAATATCTATTCTTCTTTTTGTTATCTCTCATCACAGTAGCTTAAATGATGGTTTGAATTATATTCTGGAATATAAGTTCCTCTAAGAATCATTTACTATTTACTGATATGCCTTTCTGTGGATCCTACTAGTATAGTTGTTTTGTTAGATTTTCAGTAAATATTTGTTGAACATACTATTACTGACTTAAAGAGATTTAAACTCATTTCTGTATTCTTTATACCTTAATTTTTCTTTTTATCAATTTAACATGTTTCCAAAGAAGTTTTCCTAGGAATTGTACCATTTTTCCTTTAGATCGTCTATTGTTCTGTCATCAAGGAGCTGCTACAAAGAGATTAAAAAAAAAATTCATTGGGAAATTTCCTGCTTTATTTTGAAAATACATGAACATTTTGTTTTTTGTTTCTTAATATTGTTGTATTTTTTAATAATGAAAAGATGTCTAAAAGTGCTTCCTATGTCATAAAATAGACTCTTCTGATTAAACACTTGTGATTAACATTTTAGCCATTCCTTATTTGACTTTGTTTAAAGTCTGTGTGGTAGCCCATTTACACCCCTGCCAAAACTGTATTCAATGGCTTGAGGACTGAAATTAGTTTTTAGATAATGTCAGCAAAGAAAAATATATTGAGTGACTAAATGCACAAATATGATGAAGCAAAACTGTATTTCTCAGGCTTATGTTGATGTTTGCTGAGGGCATGAGGTCCTTGTACTCACAGTAGGCACTAGAGATAAATACACAGACTTGTCTCTTCAGAGGAAGGAGATGCTTACCCTTTTCCACCCAGAAAACTAGGAATGGTGGTTTATGATGGTGGTCTTTTGCTGTCGGTGGGGGCCAGGCTTCACCTGAATCCTCCAGACTTGTATTTGTTAGTTACTCTCCACAGACCCTTATCTTGAGCATTGTTCCTGAGTCAACAAAACCCAGCTTTATGGAAGAGGCCATATGTACTGTGTAAAGAGTTTCACTGTAAGCATCCTTAAGCTTGGTTGTATACATTGGATTGGATTAATTATCATCAGGAGACTTTTTCCAAGCTTGTGCTATGCTTAAATATGGCTAAAATAAACTGCTTGGAGCCAGAGTCTAGGAGGAGCATGAACTAACACTGATTAAGTTGTATTGAACCAGATTTCCTCTTGCTTCATGAATATCTTCCTCTGCCAGCCCTTGTATTTGCAGAATCCCCCACAGTTGTTACCATGAAATACAAATGTTTATTGATCCATGTTAGAAAAAAGGTAAAATAAGAGTTCTCTTCGTTTTAATGTATTTTCTAAATTCCTGTATGCTAAAGCAAAAGCACACTTGTAACACAGAAAGCAGTTGCTTCTGTGATGAGAGCTGCAGACGCATCTGCCCTTCCCACTCCTAACCCTGACCGTGGGAAAGTGGGAGTTGCTAGGAGTCAAACAACGACATACTTTTGAGGATGGTTATAGTTTGTCTGATATAATTTTGAAGAAATCCCAATTTAAGTGAAGTAGGCTTTACTTTTTAATGTGTCATTGAGAATGGCTAGACATTTGTTTTTTAATTTTAATGTTTATAATTATTTTCTGAAAGTGAAATTCCTACTTTGAGGAGATACTCACTTGTTAAGGTTTGTAATAAATGCATGTATTGTATAACATTTAGAACCACATGTATTAATTATCTGTGTATGTAACAGGCATCTCAGAGTTATGTTGACGAATGTTCTATGGACGGATTTAGGACGAGAATTCAGAAAGACCCTGCCTAGAAAGGATGCTAATTTATGTGCTACCAGCAAGGTGCAATCAGACTCATTGCCTTCGACATCTGTTGACAGCATAGAGACATGTCAAAGATTAGATCCTCTTCACCAAAGCCTTAATTTATCTGAAAGGTACGTTACATAGTATTGATTTTGTTCCATACTTTTGACTTTCCTACATATGAAATAAATCCAGTATTCTTAAAAGCAAGATTGTTGGAGATGATAGTTAAGATGAGTGCATACAAGTGTGTTCCACTCTAGCACAAGCCTTAGAGGCTTCCATCTGCTTTCAGTTAGATGATGCTTCTGACAAGGGATTAAAATGCTCTTTATTCCATTTAATTTACTTTATGATTGATTAATGTATATATTTTAGAAATTTATGCTATAAAACATAATATATATGCATATTTGAATATATGTCCATATTAATGTTTGTTTTTTATTTTTTACCTCTTACATCATTTCCCCCATTCATTTTCCTCCCTCCAAACACCCTCATGTTCTCATATTTCTGCAAATATACATATATATATATATATATACATACATATGGATATTTATGGATACATATACAAATGCCACATGCTGAGTCCTTTTAGTGTGCTTGCATGGCTATGTTTTTAGGGCTGATCACCAATTACAGAGTCCCGAGGACGACTGAATTTCCCTCTCCCTCTTATCAGCAGTCATTCATTACCTAGGGGTGAGATCTCTTCCATGTTGGCCTATCACCTATGCGTGTCAGTGCTCAGATTATTCAGGGTTAGGAACCTTTGTTGTTGAGATTGTATTCCTGACGCTTCCATGCCATATGTAGGAGGTGCTGTCTTGTAGCAGAAGTTATGATTCTCTGGCTCTTAGAGCATTTCAGCTTCCTCTTCTGCGATGTTCCTCGAGCCTTAGGTGTAGGGATTGTGTTGTAATTTATCAGCTGGGGCTGAGTACTCGATGGTCAGTTGCTCTCTGCCTTTTTAACCATGTTTGGCTTTCTACAGTGGCCTATGTCTGCTGTATAAAGAAGCTTCTTTGATGAGCAGTGAGACCCACACTCACCCGTAAGGGTGTAAAGATGCGGATTAAGGATGCAGTCAGAGAGTATAGTAGTTTGGGGAAGTGGCAGTACTAAGTTCCATGACTTAGCCAGCTATAGGTGGTTGCATAGGTTTATAGTTTCAGGCATGAATTCCTTCTTGTTGAAAATTTTTAAGCCCAGTGAGGTGGCTGTTGTTTACTCTCAAGATATGAGTGCCACTATTGCACCCTCGGGGAAATCATGCCATGCTGGCCATTGTGGGTCGCAGGTTTTACATCTGGGTAGGACGACTGCTTTTCTCCTTTGGCAGTTTGTAGCACCTTCTGATACTGTGAGAAGTGGTTTTCAGGGAGGAGGCTTCCAGGTCCTATCCAGCTGGATTTCTCCAGTCGTGTGTCTCAAGTGTATGGTGTCTTCAGCAACAGGGTCTTCCCTTCAACTTCGGGAAGGCAGCCAAGGGCAGCTGACAATAGCTTGTATTGTTTTGGGAGTCTCTTGGACTCTCCTGATCAACAGCTTGAAGGCAGTTTCCCACACCTGGTACTGGAGGTTTTATTGCATATTCTACAGCTCTTGGGGGAGCATTATCACCCACCCCCCAAGTAGTTTAATTTTAATTACTAAATATATAGTTGAAACTTTAATTTTTTCAAATCTTATTTTTAATGATGGGTTTTTTTCTTTTCTTTTTTTCAATTTTTCGAGACAGGGTTTCTCTGTGTAGCTCTCGCTGTCCTGGAACTCACTTTGTAGACCAGGCTGGCCTCGAACTTAGAAATCCGACTGCCTCTGTCTCCCAAGTGCTGGGATTAAACGTGTGTGCCACCACTTCTCAGCTTTAATGATGGTTCTTAAATGCTTTAACCTTTATTGTAACCCACCACCCACCAGAGGTAGTGGAACAGGAATGAGATGGGGGAAATGGACCTATTTAGAAGGATTCTTTGAAGCAACTCCTGCTGTGTTGTCTAGATATCGGCAGTTCAGTTCACAGGTTAGCAGGTAGCAGCAGCTTGATCCACTCACAAACACCTCATTGATACACCAGCAGTATCAGTACAGTCTGGTTAGCAACAGTGGTGACACAACCTAGTGTGACAGCCAAGCCTTAGTCTCTGCTTGAGTCAGCAGGAGGGTCCAACGGGAACACCAGAAGTTCTCAGCTGTGCCTCTCAGGGAAGTGAAGATCTGTGAAGACAGGAGACCCACAAGCATTGCACAGCTTGTACCAGCAAGCTAAGCTCTGCCTCCATCACTCAGTGGGGTCCTATTTATACCCTCCAAACATCATGTGTCCACGTGCCTTCCCTCAACATGGGTCTCGCCTCAGCACATGCATCCAATGAGCCTTGGAAGCGGCAAGAAACTGCAGCACACCACCAGTTTTGTTTTTCTCTATGGAGTCCCGACAAATGTAGCTTAACTCTGCAATGTAGGGTGGAACAATACATGCATGTCATTAGCAAAGAATCTTTCATCAGAAGTCCTTTTACCTGCTTGCTTTAGTGTAACATCCTCTCTCCTGGGTCTGCTTCAACAAAATGTCTTAGTCTTTCACACCTGTGTCTACTTTAACAAAACATTTCTTCATGTGTTTGCCCCAGCAAAACACCATCCAATCGACTTTCCAAAGAACCCTTAAGTTTTCACTTCATATAGTTATTATATATTAATGCACTATATATAGCATATATTCACATACATACGTAATTATATATGTACTTTTGAGTAAACATAAAACTATATATGTAAGTACACATATACATATACTTAACATATATGTAATTTTGAGTAAATATAAAACAATGTGATTCCCTATGACTTAAAAATATTCATAGTGTCACTTATCTGTCCTGCCTTTTCTTCTGTATTACTGTCCCCTCCACTAGAGAAAGGTCCTCAAATTTCCTCATTTCCCCTTTCATAGCACCCATATTCTATCACTCCTCTCTCTAGAGCTCCTCCACCACTATGGTTCCTTTTTTTAGATCTTAGCATAGATTTTAAACCTAACTTAATCTGGATTCTCACTACTTTTGGCTTTGTGAATGTTCTCATAATTTTTACATATTGGTTCAATATAGACATTGATTTTGAAACTATTAAATATTGCTTTCACATTTTAAATAGTAAATATTCAGTTTAATTTTTAAAAAATAAGAAGACAAAATTCTGTGTTTCTTGAAAAAAAATTATTTCTTTTTATTTACATTTATGTGAGTTTGCCCACAGACACCAGGAGAAAGTGTTGGCTCTCCTAGAGCTGGAGTTACAGATAATGTGATCTACTATGTGGGTGCTGGGAACAAAACTCTAGTCATCTACAAGAGCAGCAAGGCTCTTAACCACCGAGCTGTATCTCCAGCTTCCTGTTTTTAAAGACTGAATGTGAGGTTTGGTGGTAAAAAGAAGGAATTGGTTTTTGGAATTTGTAATCTATGGTATAATAATGTAATACTTGTATATATTTCATTTATAGTTTCAGCTTTCAAAAATTTCTTTTAGGGTTGGTAAATTGTTTAGAATCAGAATAACTTTCCCCTTACTATGGTAGTGCTTTGATATTACAGCCTATAATTAGGAATATCCCCTCCCCCCCTTTCTTTTTTTCTGGCTTTCTGAGACAGGTCCTTACTATTTGTTTTTGTAACCCTTGGCCTGGAACTCTCCATAGATACCAGACTGACCTTGAACTCACAAAGATCTGCCTGCCACATCCCAGCACCACAGGGCAGTTCACAACCATCTGTAACAGGATCTAATGTCCTCTTTTGCCATGCAAGCACACATGCAAATGCAGCACTCACATGCATACATTACATAAATAAATCTTAAAAAAAAAAAAAAAGTCCCTAGTTCTCCCACCTTCCCTAGTCCTGGCATTCAGCTGAGGTCTAGGTTTACTAAACTTAGACTTGTTTCAAAGTATAAACAATCTTTATTCTCAACTCATCCTTATGTTTGTATGCCCTTTGCTGTCTGAGTGACTGGCTCACCCATATACTAAGTTCTGTAAATTAGAACTTGGGGATGGCTGTAACTCCCTTTTATTTTCATTCCTTACATCTCATCATTGTGATGTAAATCTATACAGACATAATGTTTCATCTTTATTGCCAGCACTCCAGTCTAAGTGTTGTGGGAAATATTAAAAAGAACGACAAGTTCCCGTGCCCCAGCAGCCTGGCCAGCCATGCACTGGTGGGCAATGGCCGACCTGTTTTTTATCTCATGGTGACTCTGACTCAGAGCTCCAAAATCTCTCCACTCAGCTTGCTAAATTCCCACTGGCGGGTAGCTACCACACCAGCCCCATGCTTTAAAACCCCCATGACCTTTGTGGTGCCCCTCAGGCAAACCCACATTTTGCCAGCAGTACCTTTCTCTCTTGAACCCAGACAAGCCTCCATGTGAAGGAAAACACAACACAAACTTAGTTCAGAAATAACGGTAACTCAATCTCTGGGCGCAACAATTAAAATCCTAACTTGTAAACCCTATTAAATCTAAATCCTCTGCCGGCAAATCCTGATGGATCCACCACTGAAACTGGGAGACACTGGTAATTACCTCTTGTCCTCATGGTATCTCAGTCCAAAAGGGCCCTCTCTCTTCCCCTCCTCCACTCCTCTTCTCTTCCCCTCTCCAAACCGCAATTCCCTCCTACTCGCCCAGTGATTGGCTTCTTTATTCATTAGGGGATTGGTTCACAAGAAGTCACCTGAGTATATGACTCACTCTCCTTAGCGCCCTGCCCTGGAGGGTAGAATTAGCATCAAAATACAAACAGCACCAGGCCCATCCACAGCATCTAAGCCCCCCAAACTTAGTGTCTTTATTATATGATAGTCACTTGTTCGGGCTTCCTGAGAGTGAACTTTTTCTTATCAAGCCATTCCTTACATTTGAAAGTCACATGAAACTCGTTACTCATTAGTTTATATCTGTCTGGATCCTTGTAACCTTCAAGTTTGACGCACACATGCCAAATGACTGACCCATTGACTGTTTGGTCCGTGTCTGTTTGCCCTCCATTTTTATATTATTCTTGGGAAACTGTTTATATCTCACTGAAAGCCATGTGCTGTTTCATTTTCTTCATTCTTATCTTGTAACCAATCTCCTCTTCCCCTTTTACTGATTTCTGCTGTTCTAAATCCTGATCTCATTCATCTTTGACTCCTTCTCACACGTGGCTGCACTTGAAACCTCCGTCTGATCTCTTCAACAGTCTGTTCATCGTAGCACACATACTGTGATTTTTAGCTTCTTTGTATGTGTCCTTGACAGTAAACTTTATGAGAACAGGGACTATATTGCATCTTATTCCTTTTTCCTAGTACAGTATTAGGCACATATTAAATGGTAAGTATTTGCTGAATGGAAGAAACAGTTCCTACCGGAGGAACATATTCAGACTTTTATTGATACATATCCTCTTCTATTAGAATGAATTTTCGGCTCTGTAATTTTGATGACAACCTAGAAAAGAGATTCCAAGCCTTGAATAAGGACCTGGAGACCTCTTGGGGATGGCTTTGGCTGAGTGTGTTCTGAGACTTGCTGTTTTCACCGGGAGCTTTGTGTCGCCTTCAGTCTTCTGATGTTTGACAGGAGGCCTTTTGCCTTAGTTTCATTTTTACCCAGCAGATGAAACTTTACCTTTGCCTTTAAATTTCATCCTAAAGTTTAACTTTTAAGTAAACAAAATATACTTGAGTACTGAAATGACTTTTTATTAGAAATTTTACTTTTCATTCTGGTATGTAAGAGCAATGAACTAACCTCCTTGCTTTTTTTTGTAAGAACAGTTTATCCCATTGATTCCTGGATCAGACTAACAGGACAAATAGAAAACACATGGGTCAAATCAACTATATAATGTAATAAGAATAAAGAGTCAGGAATTTTAGAAATACCAGACTAGCAGGTACTTAAAAAATGAAACACGTGGGGCTTATTTTAAATTTGATTCCTTAATTGTTTGACTCTCTCCTCTCCTTACATCCTCTTTTTATTTTATTTATTTATTTATTTATTTATTTATTTATTTATTTATTTATATTTCTTTGAGACAGAGTTTCTCTGTAATGTTGCCTATCCTGAAACTCACTCTGTTGACCAGGCTGGCCTAAAGGTCACAGAGATCCCCCACCTCTGCCTCTCGAGTGTTGGGAATATAGACATGCACCAGCACGGCCCCAGCATGTTTGATTCTGTCTAAAGGACATGTCAGTACACGTCTTTTTATAGGCGAGCTTATTTCCACATGTGGTTCACATTTATTTTCCTGGTTGAAAATTTCTAGACATTTATAAGCTTTGGTCAGCAGGAGCTGAGTGGGACGTACACAGAGGGTTAACTTACTCTTGCTTTCATTTATTGGCAGTGGCAGTGATTAGTGAAGTACAGAATATAACACACTCATATTTTTCCAATGAATTTATACTTGGAATTTATCTAAATGGTATATTTATTATTTTTCTTAAATTATACATTTGAAACAAAAAAAAAAACCTCAATGAATTCCAAATACTGTTCTTATTTTATGATTTCTTTAGGCCAGTATTATTCTAAATGGAAAAAGAAACCTGTGAAGTTTAGGGCTAAGGACATGGCTTTGTGAGTAAAGTACAGGGAAAGAGAGCATGAGAGCCTGATGTTGATCTCATGTACTGGGATCCCTCACCCATGTTAAAAGCAGGATGTAGTGGGGTGGATTTGCAGCCCCAGTGCTGGGGAGGACAAATAGGAGGGACACTGGGGCTCACTGACTGCCCAGCGTAGCTTAATTGGCAATCCCGAGGCCCCAAGTGGGGGTCTTTGTTAAAAAAAATAATGTGTGCAGCTCCCAAGGAGCAACACCTACGGTTGTCCTCTTTTCTTCTACATGTACACATATACACATGTGTGTACATATCGTCCCCCAACATGCATCCATCTACATACAAACACATACATATTCCTGCCCACATACATATCTGTATACCCCCCCCCCACACACACACACAAAGAGCAAAAAGGAAATCTGTGGATCTCTTAAAGTTATGGGCCAGTGAGATGGCCAAGGGGTAAGAACACTTTGATTTCAAGCTTGACCTGAGTTTAATCCCTGTAATTCACCATGGAAGACTGGAACTAACTTCTGAAGGTTGTCTTCTAACCTATACATGTATATAATAATAAACAAATGTTTTAAAAGAAGAGAATAAAAAAGGAAAAACTAACAGTTTTCTTATAGTTTGAATTATGTCATCTGAGAAATGAGTGGCTTTATAATATCCTTGTGAAATACAACACACTGTATTTTAGGATGATATTAATGTGAATTTCACAAATATGAAAGTGGATTAGTATTGCAACTTCCTATATTGCAGCTATATTAAGAGGTATAATTACAAGTTTTCAGTATACTTTATTAGAAATGGCTCTTGAGATGACTTATATATTAATATGTCATTGGTTTTCCAATGTCTCCCCATATTTGTACCTTATTCTTACCTTGCTGTACTTTTTTCCTAAAATTTATTTATTTATTTAATGTATATGAGTACACTGTAGCTGTCTTCAGACACACCAGAAGAGGGCATCAGATCCCATTACAGATGGTTGTGAGCCACCATGTAGTTGCTGGGAATTGAACTCAGGACATCTGGAAGAGCAGTCAGTTATAACTGCTAAACCATCTCTCCAGCTTCTACCTTGCCGTACATAAGCCAAATTGTAATAGACATTCAGAGAGGAGAAAGCCTACAATGGAGTCATCAGAAAAGGCACAGCTTTTCCAACACACTTTTGCTGTCTTGTTTTTCAGGATCCATTTCTGCTTTAGTTTGGTATAGTTATTTTTATATTCTGAAATGTAATTTTATAGTTATTTCATATCATTTACCAATAACATTTACATATTTAGGAAAGCAAATTTGATATATTATATGACATGTTAACTTTCATTTCTGGATTGTGGATTGAGATAGATTATAAAATTTGAGAACTTCCTGAAATACAAAGTAGCTCTGGATAACAGCACAGTACTGATACTACTGATGCTGTAAGTACAAACTTGTAGTTCCAAAGACAATCTAGCCACTATGGATTTAGTTTACTTTATAGATCTGTATTCTGTAAGGACGTCACACAAAGCTTTACTCTTAAGGTATCCAAAGTGGATTTTATCTGTACATGATAAAGGCATTAGACAATGGCTGTGAATTCTGAAGCACTGAGTACAAGACCATAGTCATTGCTAGGTGTGAAGTTACACTCACTTTTCAAAAGATTGAATTTTCAACAAGATAGCAGAGTCTGATAGTTACCCAAATTAGCATTGAGTAAGACTCCAGTAATACGAAAATTCAATCAAGCTTGCATTTACTTTGGATATAGTACATGCTAGCAATTGTGCTAATTGCTTTAAATGTTTGTTTGTTTGTCTATTATTGTTTAATTCTCATTGTGGAAGGTAGGTAGTCTTCTCATAGTAGATCTAAGGTGCTCTGTGCTCAGAAACAGAAGTTATGGTAAGTAACTCTCCTAAAACAGGTGTTATTTGGTGGTGGAGTCAGATTCTTCTGGTGGTGAGTGTCCACAGCCTGTGAGCCTAATTCGTTGGCCATGTGCCTCTCTTTACCTTTTCATCCTCCTGAACCCTAGTGTTTTTTTTTTTCCTCCTGCAGTAAAATAGAAATTGGACTTTAATATGTTATTTTACCCATTAATTAGTTCATTAAACTATTTACTTTTTATTTTGTTCTGGGTAATCTTCCACATAGTCAAGAATGTTTTCTAGTTGAAAAGTGAAGTATTAGGGACATGCTGGTACATGCCTTGAACACTCTGACAGTGTTGGAGAGCTTTCAGGTCTGTAGCATCTTAAGGAATGCAGCTTCTACAGTATTTTGGTGTCTAATCTTTTAAAAATAATTTTTGTTTGAATTTTGTTTTTTCTGTTCTAGGAAAGAAGTTTGAGTTTGTCTGACTTACATTTCGTATTCAGCTTACATTTATTTATCTTTTCAAGTGTTCAGTTCTCCTTTTTAATTTTTTTCTTTCTTCAAACTCTATCGGTGTAAATGATAACATGAGGATGGAATGTGAGGGCCATCTGTCTACAACCTTGGTCATCCCATCAGTCCCAGAGTTGATTGATGGACCTGGCTGTCTTTGGACCTGCCCTCTTCCTTCCTCACCCTCCATGCGTGCGTCCATCCTGAAGCGTTCAGCTTGCTCTCCCCCAGTAGATGTGACCTGCTGAAGTGGCAGGAGCAGCCCAGGGTGGTGTGGGTAGCTCTGCTCCATGCTGGGGCCTCCAGGCCAGCTCAAGACAATTGGGCAGTCATTTATTATCCAAAGAAAATTCTGGGCAATGCACCCTCTCCTTGCCGATTTTTTGGGTCAGTTTATCTTTTCCAGAATCATTTAGGACTAAAATATTTTGTACACAACCCCTTTATTTCAGAAACAGTGTTTATTTTAGGAAGTGAACACTTGAAGCCACCTGTAAATTATGCCATTGTCAGGTATTTAAACTAACAGTTGGCATTTTTTTCTTTGATCTATCTCCTATGTGCCCCCAAACTTCTTTCTATATCCTAAAACTTTTGGATTCACTTTTTGTATAATGAGCAATACCTTATTGATTCTCAAATTGAGTTATCAGTTTAGTGTATCAGGATCTTTTTTTTTTTTTTTAACTAAGTAAAATTCTATGTGCACTAACATTTCCTTGGAAAAAATCTGGTGATAACTTAAATATATTTCTGTCTTACTCCCAACTTTTTCTTTCTCTGCCTTATTTTTTTTTCCCTTAGACAGATCTCACTGTGTAGACTGTATACTCTAGAACTCCCAGAGATCTCTTTGCTTCCCAAGTGTTGGAATTACAGGCATGTGCCACCACACCCAGATCAGTATTTTTCTTGAAGTGTTAGAGCCTTAGTTGAATTTTATTTTAGATCAGTACATGGTCTGAGATTAGACAAAAGAAACCTTGAGACTCCTTTTTGATTCTTCATTGCCGACACCCCTTCAAATCTAGCATTTTTTTTCAATCTAGTGCTTAAAAGCATAATTCAGGCATTAAGTGTACAAAGCAGTATTAAATAGGATGCTTATAATTATAAGTGATGCAACATTAATGAAAAATATTTCTGCTTTGCCTTCTCCAAATTGGAGTGTACTAGGTGGTAGTCTTCCACTCTTTCTCAGCCTTAATTTAAGGGAGCTATACTTACCATCAGCTCTGGTTTTAGATCACAGATGCTATTTAATCATTGTAGAACTTTTTTATGATGGTTATAATAGAAATGGATATTCAAGGATTTCCTGAAGTACCTACCTGTAGGAATGCTTAGTTACTCATATCGCGTTCTTAGAATGAAAGAAGCAGAATGTCCGAAGACAGGCCCTCAGGGAAGAGCTACTTGGAAGACTAGGCCATATCACTCAAGACTTTGGAATGATACTCTGTGTTGAAAATAGAGAACTAATTTAAAGTTACTATCTGTAGCTAATTTTATTTGTTGTTATCAGTGGGTATGCATGTGTGGTATGTGAGAATGTGCACATGATATAGCGTGCCTGTGGGGGTCAGAGGGTGACTTTTGGGAGCTGATCCTCTCCTTCCACCTTCATGTGAGATCTAAGCATTGACCTCAGGCTGTCAGGCCATCGCATTAGCCCTAAAGCTCTTTTAGAGCCCAACATTGTATGTGGTCTGGAATATAGTGAAAGTAACACAGTGCCTTTACATAATGAAAATAAAGAGTACTTCCACATATTTAATAATATTTAGTGATGTTGACATTTTATTTAAGCAGAAGTACGTAAGGCTTTTCTAAAAATATCCTTGGTTTCCACAAAATATCAGTGGAGTGTGTTAGCTGCATATTTGTAGTAGATAAGGGGATGTGGGGTGTAGGAGGAATGATGTGCATAAACCTCTGCATAAACACCAGGGCTGCATAGCTGCAGAGTCATCTCCTTCAGGAGGATCTAATTGAAGACTGCCGGAGAGACCAAGGATTGCTAACACAGACAATGCCAGCCAATGGGGAACTGCTGTTTAAAAGATCAATGAGCCTCTCTTCCCAGTGATGGCCGACTAGGCTATCTTCTGCTACATATGCAGCTAGAGACATGAGCTCTGAGGGCACTTTATATGCCCAGTACAGGGGAACGCCAGGGCCAAGAAGTGGGAGTGGGTGGGTAGGGGAGTAGGGCAGGGGGGAGGGTATAGGGGACTTTCGGGATAGCATTTGAAATGTAAATGAAGAAAATATCTAATAAAAAATTGAAAAAAAAAGTTTTTTTTTTTTTTTTTAAAAAAAAAGATCAATGAGGTGTAGGTGGAGGGTGTTAAAGGAGCTTGCAGCAGCATTCAACTGATCATGCTGCAGCATTTCTCACCTGCTCCCGGAGTCTGTGTCATTGACTCTACACCTGCAGCAAGTAGTCCAGCGCACAGGCAGCAGTGGGGCGTCCAACAATGGAGAAATAAGAACACTTTAAAGAACGATAATAACTATCCAAGCTTGTAGCAAACACCTGTACTCTATGCCCAGCTCCTGGCAAGGCTAAAGCCTAATTGATCTTGAATTTTGGGCCAGCTTATTCAGCTTAGTGAGAACCTGTCTTAAAACAAAACAAAACAAAACAAAACAAAACAAAACAAAGGAGTAGTTAAGCTTAGAGTGAAGGCTTAGCAAGTAAAAACACTGGATGCCCTTGCAGAGGACACAGTACCAGTATTTTACAACCATCTATAACTCCAGTTCCAGGGCATCTGACACCCTTTTCTAACTTTCCACACATTCACAAGTAAAATTACTAAATAAATATTTTAAAAATTTAGTAGCAGGGGGCTGGCAAGATGGCTCAGTGGGTAAGAGCACTGACTGCTCTTCTGAAGGTCCTGAGTTCAAATCCGAGCAACCAATGTTGGCTCACAACCACTTGTAATGAGATCTGATGCCCTCTTCTGGTGCGTTTGAAGTCAGCTACAGTGTACTTATGTATAATAACAAACAAATCTTTGGGCAGGAGTGAGCAGGGACTGAGCAAGCAGAGTTGACCTGCACGAGCAGGGCTGACCAGGGCTAGCAGAGGTCCTAAAATTCACTTCCCAACAACCACATGAAGGCTCACAACCATCTGTACAGCTACAGAGTACTCACATACATACATAAATAAATCTTTAAAAAAATATAGTAGCAAAACTTAAAAAAGACATCTCTCTTGTCCCTCCCCCACCCAAATGAAAACAGTTTGCTTGATCAAGTCAATAGGGTCAAATGTTATTCCTCCGTCTCCTACCATGCTGGAATTGAACCCTGGACCTGGTACGTGCAAGGCAAAAAAAGACTTTTAAAGATATCTTTGTAGTGTGGCAATGCATCATTTGTTCATAATAGAAGACGAGTAATCTAGCAGATTTTGCTACCGTTTTTGATTATAAAGATGCATGACATATAATAGTATATCTGATAGAGATTCCACCAGTTAGAAGGTTTAAATATTTAAAAATACACCTTGAATTTCTAAACCTTTAGCCTATTGGCCCACTTACCCAATGCTATTATTACATGAACATAGGAATTGCCATAAGCATGTGTGCTGTTCCATGTGAGGGATCTGGAATTATCATGGATGTAATCTGAATGTTGTCTTCCTTGTTGGATGAAGCATTTGTCATTTGATGAGTGTTTAGTTACTTATCAGGGATCTTTCTCTAAATAAAAATTCAAATTTCATGGATTGGTTTGAGGTGATATGTATATTTAATAAATGCTGGAAAAGAAAAAGGCATTTTTTTTTTTTTTTTAGAAAAATCAGTTAAACTTTAGGTACTGCTCTAGCATCTGTTAGTAAAGTTACAGACATCACAGACTCACACTAGTAACCTGTCCTGTGCTGTGTAAGAAAGAAGCACTTTTAGAAACAAGATTGCATCTACCCAAAGTTTTGAGTATTCATACGTTGATTTCCTGAATGCTACGATTCTAATAAAGCCTACTTGCACTGAAGTAACAATATTTGGAAATTCAACTTTATTGGTTACATTTTTTTTCCTTTTCTTTTTCTCCTCCCCTGCACGAAACTCTAGTACAGTACAGTGTTTGTTATTTTATGTGGCAGGATACCCAGAGTTATACTGACGGATATCCGGCAAACAGAATTAGGAAGAAAATATTTAAAGATCCCACCCGTAACTGAGGCCAGTTTGAGTGATACAGCCAACCTGAAATCAGAGCAACTTTCTTCATCATCTGATGGCAGCTTAGAGTCTTGTCAGAGTGTAAACCATCACAAGAGCTTTTTATCTGAAAGGTATGTCTAGTGATAACTTTACTAAAATATATATATTTATTCTCATGTGCCTGATCTTTCCTTCAGATATATTATTGTGTTATTGTAAATATAAAACAGATGTGCTTTAATGGCTAGTGTGACTTTTGCCCAGAGGATGTCTTTTGGCAGCAGCAGTTAATGGCTATTGATTAGAATCAAAAGTCTATTTTGTTTTGGAAAAATCGATGCAAACATATGGGGCAGTGGACTGTGCCAGGAAACTTGGTAAGGTTGCACAGTTTGAAAGCCCCAGAAATCTGAGAGGGAACCTCTGAGAGGGTGTCACCTGCTCCTGACCTGTCCCCTGTCACATTCCTACACTCCCTACATAGGAACATGACCTGTGGTCATATAGATCAGAACAGAGTTCTCCATGCTAATGAAGTATTTAGAGGCCCTGAGGGTTTAGCCAAAAAAGCCTCCCTTCCTGGACATTTATTTCTTCCTGCAAAAGGTATTTAATCTCTGGTCTACCCTGAGCAGGTGGTATGCACTCATTTTCCACAATGAACAATCAATAAACAGTTTGGCACCAATGACTGTCTCTTTCATCAAGAACCACATGGAGGAGCCTGGAGGAAGCCTTTGTCTGCAGAGCTGCACCATATAAGTCTTCTGCAGAAGGCCCAAAGGTCCAAACTCCCAGACTTGCCACTGCTCAGCTAAGCTGGAGTTCTCCATTTCCCCGAAGCCCCCAGACCTGGGGCTTGTCCTCAGCTTGAGGGCCCCCTTCAACTCCTCAAAACCCAGTGGTATCTGGATGTCCAGGAGTTTGGGAGCCCCCTGGCCCTAGGTATCTCTTTGCAGGCCCATGGACCCCTGACCAGTCTGTTTCAACTCTGCGAGGTTTCCAGTTGTGACTGGATGACTGGGAGTCAAGGCCTCTTTGGCCTCCCACATATTAGACGGTGTTTTCCCACCCCCTGTGCGTTGTATTGGTGCTTTCTTCAAGGCCATCGTCCAACAGTGGGCATAGGATAAATGCAATATAGCATCACTGCATTTTGTCTGTCCAGTGGTGTCCTCACACCCTAGCGGTGAAGGCGGAACCACATCTGGCACCTACAATGTGGGACATACCCAGCTGATGCATATCCCAGCTGGTAACCAACGCAGACCCACATAGGAACTCCAGACTATGAGCAACCCCTGGCACTCGTTCCAAAACCCAGACTTTCCCACTCTAAAGACAGACACTCCGACTTCTTCCCACTTTTGTTTTCAGGTGTAGCTACTGCACTGACCTCCATCTAGATCCAGATAGTCCAATGGGCCATTAACAAAAACTGCAATTGCTACCCCCGCCCCCGCTCCCTCCAACCCTGCTGATAAGGTGCCAGCAAGTTTCTATGCTCTTTTTCTTTCCGCTCTACTTTTAGGGTGTACATAAAACACCCCTCCTCCACCTGCCTTCTAGCAGTACCAGCCAAGGAAAACACCTGGGGAGAAAAAGGGACCTGCCTGCTGGAGCAGACAGCTACAGCTGAGGCATGGCAGAGCAGGCCTCTACCCCTCCACCTAGGCAAAAAGAGCCTACCAAGCAAGGACAGTAGCTAAGATCTTGCTGCTAAGAATCAAAATTTTCATGCTGCTTTGTTTAAATGCTTGTTCTTTGCCTAGTAGGAGCACCTAAAACAAAATATGTGCCTTTTAACCCAAAATTTTCATGCTTCTTTATTTAAATGTTTATTTTTTTCTGTAACAGGAACACCTGAAATAATGTTCATGCCTTCTAAACTAAGATTGTCCTAAAATTTCTTTTAAACTTTAAAAATCATATTTAATATACTCCCATAGGTCAAACCAATTACATTAATAACCATTATTTAATTTTTTTTTTTTTTTTTTTTTTGGTTTTTCGAGACAGGGTTTCTCTGTGTAGCCCTGGCTGTCCTGGAACTCACTTTGTAGACCAGGCTGGCCTCAAACTCAGAAATCCACCTGCCTCTGCCTCCCGAGTGCTGGGATTAAAGGCGTGCGCCACCACACCCGGCTATTTAATTCTGAATTAACAACCAATTTCCTTTTACAGACAAGTTGTTACTGCCTATCCCAGATACAAAATTAGCAGGACATTTTCTTCCTCAGCCATCTAAATCAAATGAATTTTCAATTCTTCCCTCTGGTTTCCTTAATACAACACAGGTGACTCCCCACTTAAACGATGACTTCTAGGACTGAATTCCTCAAACACCTTGCCTTTTTTCTAGGACCATCGCAGCAGAGTAGGATGTGCTCCCAAGAAAACCATACACACACATTCCCCACCCTGTGCAGACATCCCCTGCTGGGGCTTTGCTTCCTGGTTGTGATTATTCTACAGGCTTACCTTTTCAAAGGGAAAAAGAGCACTGCTGCCACAGGCCAGGCAGAGACTGACCAGCCATCTCCTGGACCTGCCTGCATCAATAAAGCTGCCTTTGTCGTCCTGACTAAACAGTTCTCAGACAAGCAGATGCTGACAGCCTTGGGACCTTCCAGTGACAGATATTTGCTAAATCAAATAGATAAATGTTAATATCCTCACAGACTCTGTACAAACTCACTCTTGATTTCAATCCACTGAACATTAGTTGGTTCAGTAACTCCTTGCCTTGCTAGCCCCCACCCCTTGTTACTCCTCTGGCTTGTGTTGTGTTTGATGCTTGACGCTTACACCCACCTACCCGGAATTTTCACTACAAATAACATATGAAACAGTCACTCTGATGACATTCTTTATAAAAAGAAAAGGAGGAGTTGTGGGGCAGTGGACTGTGCCAGGAAACTTGGTAAGGTTGTGCAGTTTGGAAGCCCTGGAACCTCTGAGAGGGTGGTAAGAGCTTCACCTGCTTCTGATCAGGTCCCTGTCACGTGACCACACTCTGCACATAAGGACATGACCTGTGGTCACATAGAGTTCTCCATGCTGGTTCGGTACCTAGAGGCCTTGAGGGATTAGCCAATAAGCCTCCCTTCCTGGACATTCATTTCTTCCTGCAAAAGGTATTTAATCTCTGGTCTACCCTGAGGAGGTGGTATGCATCTATTTTTCCTGATGAACAATCAAACAGTTTGGAACCAAGGACTGTCTCTTTGATCAAGAACCTCATGGAGGAGCATGGAGGAAGCCTTCGTCTACAGAGCTGCACCGTTTAGTCTTCTGCAGAAAGTCCATCAAAGTCCATCCTCACTCAATCACCGCTGAGCTAAGGACAATTGCTAATGAGCTAAGCCGAAGTTCCCCATTCCCTAACCCAGTGGCATCTGGATATCCAGAAGTTTAGGATCCCCTAGCCCTGGGCTCCTCATTGTAGGTCCATTGACCCCCCAACCCTCCGTTCCTAACTCCTCTGCATGAATTCCAGTGGTGGCTGGATGCTCAGGAGTCAGGGAACCCCAGCTTTGGCCTCCCACATCTTAGGCTCCATTTTCCCGCTCCCTCAGTGGTGTATGGGTATTTCCCTCAAGCCCATCACCCAATGCATGCATAGGGTAAATGCAGTCTACCGTCTCTGCATTTTTGCCTGCCCAAGCGGTGTTCCCACACCCCAGCAATGGGGTTGTGTGAGGACCACACAAACACTGAATGAGACTTTTGTTGTCTGTTTAGTATTCATACCTATTTATCTGGTATAATTGAAGTAATTCTATTCCTCCCTTCTTTTCTCTTCCTGCCTATTCTTCCACTCATCTGTCTGTTCATTTCTTTGTGAATCCATCCATCCACCTACCCAGCATCCATCCAGCATCCATCCATCTACCCATCATCCATCTATCATCTACCCATCCACCATCCATCCATCCACCCACCTACCATCTATCCATCATCCATCTATCATCTACCCATCCACCATCCATCCATCCACCCACCATCCATCCACCCACCTACCATCTATCCATCATCCATCCACCAACCATCCATCCATAATCCATCTATCCACTATCCATCCACCCACCATCCATCCACCAACCATCCATTCATAATCCATCTATCCACCCACCATCCATCCATCATCTACCCACCAACCATCCATCCATAATCCATCCACCCAACCATCCATCCATCCATCCACCTACCATCCACCCACCCATTTTTACCCACTGTGTTTATACTAGGAAAACTGAAACTGGCATTTAGTGCTTTAGTAAATATTTATTGAATAAATGGCTAGATATACTGTTGAAAAGAATGGTTTGTAAACCAATGCAACTTACTGTACTACTTAAAAATAGATATTAATTTACTCAGCTTCAGGTGCTAAGTGGGGGTCTAGAACTAAGAAATAATTTGTGAAAAAAACTAGAAGATGCTCAGTTAATAAATATTAGCAAATGTGGTTGAGAGACTTTTCGCTCTGCAGCCCAGCTGTGCAGTCTTAGACTTGTGATCTTTTGCCTTCTTGCAAGTGTGATGCTTCCTTTGTGTGGGTACCACTAAGCCAGAAGGTTAAAAACTTTGTCAATTCCACATCAGGATCCCCAATCCTACTTATCTTTAACCTTGTTCCTATGTATCCACCCTCTGCCCTTGCAGCCTCCCCCAAAAAGAAAAGAAAAAAGAAAAGAAAAAAGAAAAGAAGAAAACAACAACAACAATCAACAACTCCCCCTAAAACATATAAAAAATATCATCATGGAAGCTGTAGTGTGTCACATTACACACTTGTCCACACATTTTTCCTTGCAAATGCTCATCGCAATGAGTCATTGGTGTGGTTTGAGGCCTCTGGCTTCTGCTACACTATCAATACTGGACCCTCACCAGGACTCTTCTTGGATACCCTGTTGTTGCCCTGTGTCCTGGAGATCCTGCAGTTTCAGATATGTAGGACTAGGCCTTTTCATGCACCCAGTAGTTCTTGGATGGGGTAGATGTTGGGTGGGCCAACTCATAGCTCTGGATCTGGGCCTAGGAGGAGTTGAGTTGGTTAGCCTGCCAGATCTCCTGCACAGCACCACCAGGGTAAGCTCTCTAGCACTGCTGCAGGTAGCTCACCCAGTGCTGCAGCTCGCAAGGGGCAAGGTTAGCTCCTCTCACGCCCTCAGGGCTGATGTCTTAGGGTTTAATTGCTGTGAAGAGACACCAGGACCAGGGCAACTCTTTTTATTTATTTATTTATTTTTCATTTTCTTTTTTTTTTCTTTTTTCTACTTCTTGGTTTTCTGAGACAGGGTTTCTCTGTGTAGCCCTGGCTGTCCTGGAACTCACTTTGTAGACCAGGCTGGCCTTGCATTCAGAAATTCGCCTGCCTCTGCCTCCCAAGTGCTGGAATTACAGGACAACCCTTATAAAGGCAAACATTTAATTTTGGCTGGCTTACAGTTTCAAAGATTTAGTCCATTATCATCATGGCAGAAAGCATGGCAGCCTGCAGGCAGATATGGTGCTGGAGAAGGAGCTGAGGGTTCTACATCTTGATCTGAAAGCAGCCAGAAGACTCTCTTCAGCAGGCTCCTGGGAGTTGGCTCTTTTCTGCATGGCCTCTGGTGGTAACATGGGCCAGGGACATCGGCACAGACCCTGGCTGTGATAGGACCATGGACCCAGCCATGGCAGCAGCATGAGCCCAGATGTCCCAGTAGCCTTAGGTGGCAGTGCAGGCCACTCAGCACAGCCCTCAGACAACTACATGTCTCCTGTGGCATCCCAGACCACAGACATGTGCTTGGCTTTTGGTGGTAACGCCAGGCACAGGTTTCAACACAGACCTCTCATGCAGCAGACCCAGACATGGTCCTTTCCTAGAACCTCAGCATGGCCTCCTCATATCGGCCTGTTCCTTATCACCATCAAGTCCCCAGTTCCACCTTTGTTTATAGCATGTGAACCTCTCTGCTTCATTCTCTCCCATCTTCCCACTGTGTACACCAGCTTTCCCAATGTTTCCATCACATATTTGCCCATAATAATGTGGCACTTGGAGCAAGCTCTTGCATGTCTTTCTTCTGGCTGGGGTGGCCACTTGGGTGTCTTTCTTCTGGCTGTTCCAGGCTGGCCTGGCTTGAGTAGGCATTTGGGTGAATTTCTTCCACCCTCCTCAGGCCATAGGGACCAGGGTGGGCATCTTTCTTTGGGCCACCCCAGGCTAGTGGGAATCAAATGGGCTGACTTCTAGATTTATTTATTTATTTTTTTTGTGGTAGTGGTTTAGTCCCTGAGAGCTCTAGGGGTACTGGGTGGTTTATATTGTTATTCCTCCTATGGGGCTGCAAACCTCTTCAGCTCCTTGGGTACTTTCTGGAGGACCATTGGGGACCCTGGGCTCAGTCCAGTGGTTGGCTGAGAGCATCCGCCTCTGTATTTGTCAGGTACTGGTAGAGCCTCTCAGAAGACAGCTATATCAGGCTCCTGTCAGCAAGCACTTGTTGGCATCCACAATAGTGTCTGGGTTTGGTGGTTGTATATGGGGATGGATCCCCAGGTGGGGCAGTCTCTGGATGGTCATTCCTTCAGTCTCTGCTCCACACTTTGTCTCTGTATCTCCTCCCATGGGTATTTTTGTTCCCTCTTCTAAGAAGGATCAAAACATCCATACTTTGGTCCTCCTTCTTCTTGAGCTTCTGTGGTCTGTGAATTGTGACTTCTAGGTTTTTAAACATTCATCTGCTAAATACTAGTCAAATATATTTTCTTCTTTAAGTCTGTAGAATTTAGAGCTTTCATTTCAGTGACAATTTGTTCTGTGACAATTTGTAAATATTATACTTAAAGTTACCCTTTTAAAGGTGTATAACAAATTTCTTAACATTTTTAACAAGTGGTATCTTAAAATTTTTTTTTATTTCTTACAAGCTTCTGAAATCTTCATATCTGATTTATGATGCATCAAAAATAATTTTTGTATTAGGTTTCTGTTCTACTCCTTTCTGGTTTTGTGACAATATTTTGGCAAAAAGCTACTTATGGGAAAATGTTTTACTTTAGCTCATAATTCCAGGTTATAATCTGTCATTGTGGGTAAGTCACATTGACAGGAGCTTGAAGCAGCGTGTTACACTGTATCCACAGCCAAGACCAGAGAGAAGTAAATGCATGGATGTTCATGCGTGCTTGCCTGTGTTCAGAAACAGAAGCATGTTCACGCATAGCTCAGGATTTCCTGCCTGTGTGTCAGTGCCTAAAGCAGTGAACAGAGTTCAGACCATCCGCCACAGCCATGCTTCCAGGCTAACCCAGAGCAGACTGTTCTCCACTGAGACACTGTTCCCATGGGATTCTAGCTTATGTCAGCTTCACAGTTAAAGCTAGCTAGCACAGTCTTTAAAAAAATTCCCTTCAAAAAACATGTCAGTGGTGGGCTTGAGAGGAGGTTCAATGTTTACAACAGCAGCTTCTCTTGTAGAGGGCCTGGGTTCTGTTCCTAGCACCCACATGATGGCTCACAGCCATCTGTAACTCCAGTTTCTAGGTATCAGATGTCCTTTCCTGACCTTTGTGAACACTAGGCACTCAACTGGCACACATGCATACATGCAGGCAGAACGTTCAGACGCATAAAATAAAAAAATAGCTAAAAAATAATCTAAAAGATTTTCAGTATTATAATTCAGACAGTAGATTGAATATATAATTAGAGATTTAAGAAATGCATTTATCATATTATTTCATATTATTTTATGTGTTTTTTCCCCCTACTCTAGTAGAGTGAAAGCATCTTGCTTAAGGAGAGGTTTTGTGCCATATTTATCTTTATATTCACTCTTTTTTTTTTTTTTTGGTTTTTTTGAGACAGGGTTTCTCTGTGTAGCCCTGGCTGTCCTGGCACTCACTTTGTAGACCAGGCTGGCCTCGAACTCAGAAATCCGCCTGCTTCTGCCTCCCGAGTGCTGGGATTAAAGGCGTGCGCCACCACGCCCGGCTTATATTCACTCTTAACTTAATGCATTTGAACTTTATACAACTAGGTTAATGTCTATGATATTGAACCTTGAGCTTAATTTTTCTGAACTGTAAAAAGTCAGTTAATTTTGGATGTACTTACTACTTGTTGGATTCCTGGAACAGGAATTACAGTCGGTTGTGAGCTGCTATGTGGATACTAGAAATCAAACCCCGTTCTTCTGGAAGAACATCTCCCAGCCTCATTGAATTATCTTTTAAATATCATGTGAAAAATTTTCTGCATATAAAAAGTCATATAGGGCTGGTGAGATGGCGATTAATAACACTGGCTGTTCTTCTAGATGTCCGAAGTTCAATTTCCAGCAACCACATGATGCCTCACCATCTATAAAGGGATCTGATGCCCTCTTCTGGCATGCAGGTGTACATGCAGACAGGGTCTGATGCCCTCTTCTGGCATGCAGGTGTACATGCAGACAGGATCTGATGCCCTCTTCTGGCATGTAGGTGTACATGCAGACAGGGCACTCCTACATTTAAATAAATATATAAATTAAGAAATATGTGAAATAAACAAGTGTTCTAATGTAAGCATGTTTTGTTGAAATTTATGATGTTGTTTTCCTATAGAATATAAATTACAGTGGACTAGATTCATGTAATTAAGGAAATAGTTCTTGTGTAAGAGAGGTGTAGGAAACTATCTGTTGAAATCTGTGCTTTTCAGGCTTTACACCAAAGAGGAATAATAAGTGTAAGTATGAAATTTTTGCTTGTTTCCAGGATCTCTTCAGTGAAAACTCTCTCTCTTCAAGTTCCTTAAAATTTGTTGTGAAGTTTCTGGGTAGCTTTGATGTGTTCTCTGAAAATCAGTTCTTCTGTTGTCAAATGTCTTTAGTTCTTATATTTGGAATAAACATAAATGTAGCTAGATCTGAATTCAGCTTTCGTCCGTATTGCTGACACACTGAGTCACCCTGGCAAGTTCGTTGTATCTTTTTAACAGGGATAAGAATATATGTCTCTTTGGATTGATGTGTAGATTTGAGTAAAATCCATAATCCAATGCTTGATAATAAATAGTAACATTATTTTTTTCTTATTGCTGGTAATAAAACAAATTCTGTTAAATGTTATTGCTGTAGTTGATGCTTCTGAAGGTGTCTGTCCTGGAATTCGAGAATGACCTGAGACCACTGTTGCCAACAGCACTGTGGCAAAGTGTTTGTCAGAGCTTGGTCAGCCTCACCGTTAGTTTAAGGAGTTCAGAGCTCCTCTGAGGAAACTGTAGTTCTCTCTTTTCTTAAAATGGGTCATTTTGAAAGGAGAATTCAGAATAGTTAGTGGAAATATGTAGACTCATAACTCTACCATCACTTTAGTAGATATATCCCAATATAACTGAAATATAAGATGAACACAGAATAGATTTGACATCTGTTGCAACCACCCTTACCCACTTCAAAAGCAGAATGGATATATAGAAATTATTTAGAGCTTCTCAGAGACAGGCTGTCTGTTAATTATTGTTACTATTATTATTCTGTTATTTTAAAGAATGTGGTAACATGCCAACCCTTATTATATATAACACCAAGTACAAACTGACAGTAGATCAATGCAGCCTGTAACCATAGAAACTTATGTTTCCTCTGAAAAACTTCACACTTATGCACTTAATATGAGCAAATATTATGTGAAGAATAAAAATCTCTGTGTTAGCCTTATTCTACCAAGAGATGTTACTACTCCCTGTTACAGATAATCAGAACAGAATTATTTGGGAAGGAAAGTTTTAATTTACATCAGAAATCAAGAATTGATAGAAAATACCAGTGTTGAATAGAAAATTTAAATTACTACTTCAGGTAGAATATTTGCTTATTCAACATGGCAATTTTCATTATCTTAACATATAAACCTTAATTATTATGCTTTAATCATGAAATAATTTTAAACTAAGGCCTATTTTAGATACTCATTGTTCTTTCCTTTTTAATTTTAATTTTTTGATAATTTCATATATGAGTACTGTATTCACAATAATTCTGTGCCCATCCCCATCTCTTTTTCCCCATTTCCTCTCATATTCATGACCTCTTCCTCTTTAATTATTGTTTCATTTATATACATGTATATATAGACATGTATATATAAAAGCAACTTGCTGAGTCCATTAGCGTTTCTTTTATGTTATATGTTTAGGGCTGGTGATATGGGATTGCGTAACTGGTTGGAGCTCATCCCTGGAAAATGCTAAACCTTTCTCTCAGCAGCCATTTCTTGTAGCTTGGCTGGGAAAGAACTGTTGTCCCTATCCACCTTAGCATTGGGCAGCCATATTGTTGAGATTTCACAGGTGCCCCTTACACAGCCTTCATTTGCCCTCTTGTGATGTTCCTTGAGTCTTAGGTGTAGGGGTTGTGATGTAGATTCATCACTGCTTGCTTTGTTCTCTGTTATTTCCAACAGTTTTGTCTTTCTGTAATGGACTCTTACCTGCTGCAAAAAGATTTTTGATGAGAAATAAGAATTACATTTATATGTGGGCATTAGGATAAATTCTTAGAATGCAGTTAGAATTTATTCTGGTTTAGGACAGTGGTAAGAGCAGATTCTCCTCTAGGGTCCATGACCTCAGCAGTCCCGGGCCATTTTTTAGGTTTATAGTAGTGGGTGTGAATTTCCTCCTCTTGAGTGACTCTTAAGCCCAGTGAGTTGGCTGTTGCTTACTCTCAAGATATGAGTGCCACTATTGCACCCTCGGGGAAATCATGCCATGCTGGCCATTGTGGGTCGCAGGTTTTACATCTGGGTAGGACGACTGCTTTTCTCCTTTGGCAGTTTGTAGCACCTTCTGATACTGTGAGAAGTGGTTTTCAGGGAGGAGGCTTCCAGGTCCTATCCAGCTGGATTTCTCCAGTCGTGTGTCTCAAGTGTATGGTGTCTTCAGCAACAGGGTCTTCCCTTCAACTTCGGGAAGGCAGCCAGGGCAGCTGACAAGAGTCTGCATTGTTTTGGGAGTCTCTTGGGTTCTGGCACAGCTGACTTTGTATTGCCTATGTTTTTGGGGATGGAATTTTGTAGAGATGCTATTACCTTTTCTTTGATAGAAAAGGTATTTTATAACCAGAGTTCATTGCTAATTATTGGTCTAAACAGGTTTAATTCTCCATGAGTCAGTCTTGGGAGTTAGTATATGTTTAGGAATTTATAATTTTTTCCCCCAGAGTTTTCTGGTTTGGGGCATATAAATTATAATATTCTCATGATACTTTTCATTTTAGACTTATCTGTTGTAATATCTTCATTTTTCTAATTTTCAACTGTTTTAGTTTTTCTAAGGGTCTTAAAATTGTCTACTACCTTTTCAAATAACCAACTTTTAGTTTTGTTCTTCTTTTGAACTCTTTTCCTAGATTGTGTTTCTGTTGAAATCTTTACTGTTTTTTCTTCTGTTATTACTCTCCTTTTTCGCTAACATTAAATCATTTACTTGGTGATTTTTAATGATTGTTAACTACTAGCATATAAAATAACCTTTCTTTTGACATGTTTTTAAAGATTAATTTAAATTGTGTGTGTGTGTGCGCGCGCACACGTGTGTGCACATACATGTGTATAAAGGGAGTGCTGGTGCCCTTGGAGGCCAGAGGTGGTGTGCTGGAGTTATAGGTGGTTGTGAGCTGCCCAACTCTAATTAACTCTGGTGCTCTGGAGGAATTGAACTTGGATCCTCTGCAAGAGCAAGCATGTCCCCTTTAACCACTGACGCACTTCTCCAGCTTTTACTGGGACGTTTTATACATGTATATCATTATGCTTTGATCGTTTTTGCTCCTGCCTACCCTGGTCTCTTCTCTTTTGCCGGTCTGCTGCTTCTTTCAGATAGCTCTACTGCTTTCATGCATTTTTTACACTTTTGTCCCTGCATTACCCCTCGCCTCTATACTGGACTCACTGCCTATATCTAAATTTCAGTCCAGATTCTTCATCTGAGAGAAAGCATACACTCTTCATCTCTCTGTGTCTGGCTTATATCACTTAACACTTTCCTGCAATGTTAGAATTTTTATTATTTCTCACAGCTAACTAAAATTCTATTGTGTTTATTTATAACATTCTCTTCATGCATTATTCCACCACTGGTGTTTCAGGTGTGTTCCTAATCCCAGCTTTTGTGACCAGTGTAGTGCTAATCTTGTGTGTGCTGGGGTAGGGGGACCTGCACTCAGGTCCTTCTGCTCTGCCCCACATCCTCTAACCACAGAACCACGCCTCCAGCCCCTCTCTCAGGTCTACCACCTATAGGACTAGGCTAGCTTCAGGCAGGGAGTGTTTGCATTCAAAACTCAAGTTCATGTTTTAAATTTCTGCTGCAATAGTTTTTTTTTTCTGTTTCATTACTTTTTTACTTCATTTCAAATTTTAAAGTTTTGTTTATAGTGTCTAGTAGTATTTTGCTGAGAACTTAACAAAAAAAAAATCCAACAAAACACCATATAGTGTTACTTATATGGTTTTAGTCTTAAAGGTCTTGAAATCGCTTGAGAATGAACTGACTTAGTCAAAAGCTTTTTGTAAGTCAAATTGTCTGTCTTATTTTAAGTATTTGAGATTTTAGTTTCTAATTTATAAGTAAAACCCTTATATTAACGTAAATTTAAAGGGCTCAGTAGCATAATCATAGCAGTGACTGATCCTTTTTCTACGACACTACATTGGTAATATTTGGTTACTATAGCTTTTAAGTTTACAATTCATTTCTTATATTATGATCACTTGTCCTAGGTTATTCTTACTCATTTTTGGTGTCACTGTCACTTATCTGAGTTACCTCAGTTGTGAATCCCTTGCATTTTAACTTGGAAACTGCTCAAGATATGCCTTCAGGAATAGAGAATAGTATTATATTACACTTACTGAGATTTAACTAATATATTCCGTGTGTGCTTGTGTGTGTGTGTGTTGTGTGTGCAGGTGTATCAAATTTGCTCATGTTTTAAAAGGAAGTATTGCAGAAAGTCAAGATGGTATTTTTTTACCCTGTCTTTTAAGTAATCTATTGTTTACATAGGTTTGAACTCTTCCAGGCTAAAGTTTTTATATTCTCTTTCATATGTATTTTCTTTTGTATTAAAAAAATGTTAAAAGTTTTATTCTTAAGCTTCTGTAAGGCAAAGGACAAAACAGCAACCAACAGATTGGGAAAAGATCTTTACCAATCCTACATCCAATAGAGGGATAATATCCAATATATACAAAGAACTCAAGAAATTAGACTTCAGAGAACCAAATAACCCTATCAAAAAATGGGGAACAGAGCTAAACAGAAAATTCTCAACTGAGGAAACTCGAATGGCCGAGAAGCACCTAAAGTAGTGTTCAACAAACATCCTTAGTCATCAGGGAAATGCAAATCAAAATGACCCCGAGATTCCACCACACACCAGTCAGAATGGCTAAGATCAAGAACTCAGGTGACAGCAGATGCTGGCGAGGATGTGGAGAAAGAGGAACACTATTCCATTGCTGGCGGAATTGCAAGCTGGTACAACCATTCTGGAAACAGTCTGGTGGTTCCTGAGAAAATTGGACATAGTACTACCCGAGGACCTAGCTATACTACTCCTGGGCACGTACCCAGAAGATGCTCCAACGTGTAATAAGGACACATGCTCCACTGTGCTCATAGCAGTCTTATTTATAATAGCCAGAAGCTGGAAACAACCTAGATGTCCCTCAACAGAGGGATGGATTCAGAAAATGTGGTACATTTACACAATGGAGTACTACTCAGCTATTAAAAACAATGACTTCATGAAATTATTAGGCAAATGGATCGAACTTGAAAATACCATCCTGAGTGAGGTAACCCAGTCACAAAAGAACACACATGGTATGCACTCACTGATATGTGGATTTTAGCGCCAAAACTCAGAAGACCCAAGATACAATTCATAGACCATATGAAGCTCAAGAAGGAGGAAGACCAAAGTGTGGAATGTTCAGTGCTTCTTAGAAGAGGGAACAAAATAGAGGAGTAAATATGGAGACAAAGTGTGGAGCTGAAACTGAAGGAAAGACCATCCAGAGACTGCCCCACCTAGGAACCCATCCTATATACAGGCACCAAACCCGGAAGGTATTGTAGATGCTGGGAAGTGCTTGCTGACTGGAGCCTATTATGGTTGTCTCCTGAGAGGCTCTGCCAGAATCTGACAAATACAGAGGCAGATGCTTGCAGCCAATCATTGGACTGAACGTGACGTCCCTGATGGAGGAGGGACTGAAGGACCTGGGGGGTTTGCAGCCCCATGGAAGGAGCAACAGTGTCAACCAAGCACCCCTGCCCCCAGAGCTCTCGGGGACTGGACTACCAACCAAAGAGTACACATGGAGGGACCCATGGCTCTGGCCATGTATGTGGCAGAGGATGGCCTTGTTGGACATCAGTGGGAGGAGCGGCCCTTAAGCCTGAGGGGGTTCAATGCCCCAGTGTAGGGGAATGCCAGGGCAAGAAGGTGGGAGTGGGTGGGTAAGTGGTGTGGGAGCACCCTCATAGAGGCAGGGAAGGGGCGATGGGCTAGTGGGTTTCGGAGGGGAGATGTGGAAAGTGGATAACATTTGAAATGTAAATAAAATATCCAATAAAAAAGATGTATTCTTATCATAGAAAAATTTGTTTTTCTTCTTTTGTTCTTTTCTTTTTCTGAGATATGGTCTTTCAATGCAGCCTTTTCTGATACGGAGCTCACTGTGTAGACCAGGCTGGCTTTGAAGTCACAAAGGAGTACACCTCCACACTGAAACTAAAATTTGTTTTTTTGTTTTTTTTTTAATTATTATTATATATAAGTACACTGTAGCTGTCTTCAGACACTCCAGAAGAGGGAGTCAGATCTCATTACGGATGGTTGTGAGCCACCATGTGGTTGCTGGGATTTGAACTTCGGACCTTCGGAAGAGCAGTCGGGTGCTCTTACCCACTGAGCCATCTCACCAGCCCTAAAATTTGTTTTTACCTCAATATTTTAATTATTTTGCCAGCATCTTACATTTTAAATTATTTTATATAGATAAAATTTGTTATTCTGTCCTAATCTTTATTTTTCTTGGTTTTGAACCTTATTATTCTTTTTTTTTTTTTTTTTTTGGTTTTTCGAGACAGGGTTTCTCTGTGTAGCCCTGGCTGTCCTGGAACTCACTTTGTAGACCAGGCTGGCCTCAAACTCAGAAATCCACCTGTCTCTGCCTCCCAAGTGCTGGGATTAAAGGCGTGTGCCACCACCGCCTGGCTTGAACCATTTTTGAAATATATTAACAAGTAGCTTTGGGTTATGTTTGCTTTATTGCACATTGGTTCGTTATCATTTTACCTTCTATACATTGACTTAATTTATGCAAGATTATTCTTTTTCTCATATTGCAGATATAGTGTTGAAATTCCCTCTTTCTTCCAAAGTCCTTTGGAGAGGGAAACTTATTTTCAAATTTAAGTTCAGTCTTTTTTTTTAAGTGCCTATATCATACAAGATTACATATAAGAATATATTTTTAGCCTATTAGATTTTAATTTAATGTGTGCCAAGTGTTCTCTAAATTCATTTGAGTCTTATTAGAAATGAGTATAAGGGCTGGAGCGATGGCTTAGTAATTAACAGCACTGACTGCTCTTCCAGAGATCCTGAGCTCAATTCCCAGCAACCACAACCATCTGTAATGGGATCTGATGCCCTCTTCTGGCGTGTCTGAAGAAAGCTACAGTATACTCATACACATAAATAAACAAATCTTTTTTTTTTTTTTAAAGATAGTTTTAAAAAAGAGAAATGAATATAATGGCATTTCTGTTTTGCAGTGGTCCCAAACCAAGTAGGACAGGTGACGTTCCTGCAAAGGAGGCTGCATGTGGGGAACAGAAGCAGGGTGATGATGGAGGAGTCACTCCTGAGATGGCTGCTCCTCATCCTAAAGGTTTGTGACTGCTAGAAATGAAGTCAGATTTTCCTTATTGTATTTACAATGATTTTTACGAATATTTCATATTAACATTGAAAGGATATATAAAAGTAAATGGGAGTTATTTGATACAAATAAAATTGCATAAATATCTATTTAGATACCTAAGTATGTATTTCTTTCTTTATTTGTGGATCCCAAAAGTTAAATTTGAACAGTGGTTTTGTGTGTGTGTGTGTGTGTGTGTGTGTGTGTGTGTGTGTATAGAGTGAAAGAGTCTGTGAAGTTAAGTTGGTTTGTCTGTTCAAATTGTTGTTTTCATGGATAGCAATATCACTGTTACCTGGAATTTTACTACACCCTTCCCACTGCTTGCTTGCTTGCTTGCTTATTTATTTATTTATTTTTGGTTTTTTGAGGCAGGGTTTCTCTATGTAGCCCTGGAACTCACTCTGTAGACCAGGCTGGCCTCGAATTCAGAAGTCCCCCCGCCTCTGCCTCCCAAGTGCTGGGATTAAAGGCATGCACCACCACTGCCCAACCCCACTGCTTATTTTTGTACTATAAATTGCATTCCTTATTGGTTAGAACTTATTGTAACTTTCAAAAGATTCTTACCTAAGCCAATTTTAGAACATATGAAAGTCAATACATCTCAGACTTGTAAAATTTCTTTGTAGGTCTCTTAATGTACATAATTAATGATGTTATGACTCCTTTCCTTTTAATTTTTTTAAAAAATAACTACAAGTTTTTAAACAAAATTTATAAAAAACTAGTTTACTAAACCTGGCCCCTGAGATCTCTCCGGTACTGAGCCACCAACCAGGCAGCATATACTAGCTGGTCTGAGGCCCCCAACACGTATACAGCAGAGGACTGCCAAGTCTGGCCTCAGAGAAGATGCACCTAACCCTCAAGATGCTTGAGGCCCCAGGGAGTGGGGAGGCCTGGCTGGATGTGTGTGGGTTATTGGGGTGGGGTGGGGACATCCTCTTGGAGACAGGGGAGGAGGAATGGAATGAAGAACTGTCTGAGGGCGGAATGGGAGCGGGGAAAACAACAACTGTAAAAAAAGATTAAAGGTAATAAAAATAAATTCCAGCTACTCAAGAAAAAAAAAAAAACTAGTTTACTATCTTTTTGTTTTTTTTGTACTTGCCTTTTTTCTTTTCTTTTTTTTTTAAATTGGATATTATATTTGTTTACATTTCAAATGTTATCCCCTTTTCCAGTTTCCCCTTTGCAACCCCCCTCCCATTGCCCCTTATACTGCTTCTATGAGGGTGCTCCCCCACCCACCCACCCAATCCTGCCTCATGGCCCTACCATTCCCCTATGCTGGGGCATCAAGCCTTCACAGGACCAAGGGCCTCTCCTCACATTGATGCCAGATAAAGCCTCTTCAGCTCCTTCAGTCCTTTTTCTAACTCCTCCATTAGGGTCCCTGTGCTCAATCTGATGGTTGGCTGTGAGCCTCTGCATCTGTATTTGTCAGGCTCTGGTAGAGACTCTCAGGAGACAGCTGTATCAGGCTCCTGTCAGCAAGCACTTCTTGATATCTACAATAGTAACTGCATGTGGGATGGATCCCCAGGTGAGGCAGTCTCTGGATGTCCTTTCCTTCAGTTTCTGTTCTGCTCTTTGTCCCTGTATTTCCTTTAGACAGGAGCAATTCTGGGTTAAAATTTTGGAGATGGGTGGGTGGCCCCATACTTCAACTGGGGGACCATGCCTAACCTCTGGATATGGTCTCCACAGGTTCTCCCTCCCCTTTGTGGGTTATTTCAGCTACTGTCCTCCCCATGGGGTCCTAGGAGGCTCTTGCTTTCCTGGCACTGGGACTTTCTAGTTGCTACCCTCAGTCCCCCATCCCCGATTGCTACACACCTCTGTTCAATTTCCTGACCCTCTGTACATCTCCTCCATCTCCTTCCATACCTGATTCTGTCCCTCTTTTTCTCCTCAAATGCATCTCTTTCTCTCAAGTCCCTCCCACCCTCTACTTCTGTGGATTATTTTGTTTCCCCTTCTAACTTGGACTGAAATATCTACTTCTTTGGTCTTCCTTCCTCTTGAGCTTCATGTGGTCCATGAGTTGTATCATGGGTATTCCACGCTCTTTGCCTAGTATCCATTTATCAGTGAGTACATACCGTGTGTGTTCTTTGGTGACTGAGTTACCTCACTCAGGATGATATTTTCTAGATCCATCCATTTGCCTGTGAATTTCGTGAAGTCATTGTTTTTAATAGCTGAGTAGTACTCCATTATATAAATGTACCACATTTTCTGAATCCATTCCTCTGTTGAGGGACATCTGGGTTGTTTCTAGCTTCTGGCTATTATAAATATGGCTGCTATGAACATAGTAGAGCATGTGTGTGATGGGGTGTCCAGGGTTTGCTGTGGTGGGAGAACTGGGTTCTGATGATGCCCAAGTAGCCTTGGTTTCTGTTGCTTATGTTCTTACACTTGCCTGTTGCCATCTGGTTATCTGTGGTGTTAGCTGGTCTTAATGTCTCTGACTGTGGCTTGTTCCTTCTGTAAGCCTGTGTGTCAGCACTCCTGGGAGACCATCTCTCTCCAGGCGGAATTTCTGTATGGAGAGCTGTGGTACAGGGTCAGCTCTATGTGCAGATGGTAACTGGAATGATCTAGTTTACTATCTTAACTTGTGAAATTAACACCTTTGAGGTCTCTTGGATTGTTGATAGCTTAAAGCAGGTTGAGGTATTTTGTCTTCCAAGTAATTTTTAGACTATCCACAAGAAAAGTGTTCTTTGTTCATACTTCGTGAAAATGTATGTATCTCATTTCAAATGTAACTATTAAAAGATTGTCTGTCCATCTCTCTTTGTATCTCTCTCTCTGTGTTCGCTGATCTCACTTATTATTTTCTGTCTTATTCTTTTGGGCCAGGCTTTTTTTCTGTAAACCCAGAGCTGGCATATTTTGCCTGGACTGGCAGTCAGTAAGCCTGAGCGAGCCTCCTTCCCCTACCCGCCTTGAGCTGAGGAAGCATGCAAGACCATTGCTAACCTTTAAATGGGCTTTGGGACTGAACTCGTGGCCTCCTAGTTGGGTAACAAGTCGTCATGGCCAGTTAGCTTTCTCTCCAACCCATACAATGCTTTCTTAGTAGACCTCATAGAAACAAAGGGAACTAGACTTAACTTGTGTGAGTACTAGAAGCCAGCTGAAATGTTTTTGAGGACACTTACTAGAGAAGGTCTTCTGTTTTATAGAGGCAAGCTTCCACACAACCACTGAGAATGTTAATATATAATGGAATCATTTATTTCTTATGAACTATATGGAACTTGTTGGTATAGTTTTATTTATTTATTTATTTATTTATTTATTTACTTTCAGAAACAATGGTAACTCAACTGCTGGGCGCAACAACTAGAATCATAATCTTGTAAGCCATATTAACTCTAAATCCTCTGGTGCTGAATCCTGGCAGATTCGCCATCTAAACTGGGAGACACTAGTGGCTATATCTTGTTCTCTTTCTGTCCCTTCTAAAAGCCCCTATCTCTCTCCTGCCTGCTCTCTTCCTCTCTCCAACCTGGCAGCCCCCACCCCCCAAATGCCCAGTGATTGGTCTCTTTATTCATTAGGGGAAGGTTCACAAGAAGTCACTTGAGTACACGACTCATTCCTGGGTCCAGAGAGCCCTTCCCGAGAAATCAGAATTAACATCAAAATACAAATAGCACCAGAGCCATCCACAGCACTTCCCCCATTCGGTCCACTTTTATTTCAGATATAAATAATTACTACCATTTTGTAATTTATAAAGTACAAGATAGATCTAATAACCAGTCTGTCATTTTTGTCATTTAAATAGAACACTCTGTCATCTATCCTAACTTAAAAGACTTACAATTCTACACCTGATGTATGTCCTGGTTTAGCTTGTATACTATCTGAAACCTATCTTCTCAAATATGTTCTCTCAATGTTAAATAGCCTGGTTTGGCTATGAGACTATAAGTAGTCTTTCAACCCTGTCAGAAATCCAAGAGTGACCAATGCTATCTAGAAATATAGGAAGCCTAACATAGCTTCCAGAACTGAGACAAATTTCAGAGACAGCTGCCTACCTAAAGTACGTCAGAAAGTTGGAGAATCAGTCTTCAGCTTTCTGGCCCAGGATATTCTGACAGAACTTGAAAAACAGGAATTATTAAGGACTAGCTTAATCTGTCTCAGCAGAACTAAGCTGTCCTAACCTGTAACTTGTATCCTTTCAAGGATGGTACAGGTCTGCAGGAGAGATAGGCAATTTCTGCCCAGTGGCCACCTAGCCACAAAGTACTACCTCACCTGGAGGTAGAGATGCTCAGCTGCTTCTTTGAGTCCACGAATGGGAGCTGTTAGAAGCAGATAAATCTCAACAACAAGTGAATAAATAACATTAAATGTCACATCTGTGGATTCCTGATGTTTTTGAAAACCAACTATTTATGTAGAGTAATCTAGACTTTTGTCTGTTAACTACCCTCAGCTATTTATAAATAAAATATCTAAAAACACCCTATCAATAAACTCAGAGCCACGAATTTTCTATCTGGCCCTTAACTCATAGGCTTAAACATCTCAGATCAGTTTATAATAGCAGTTAAAGGGTGACTGGGTCTAAGCCTCATACTTTTAAAAATTATCGTATCAATAGAAGAAATTTATCAATGAAAACCTTGATTCTACATCAAAATCATTCTATACCAAAATAAGAAATTATGACTTTAACTTAGTAATAATTATAAGGGTTTCTACCATATGAGATTATGGCTACATAATCAATTCTAGCAATTTCCTCCCTGTTCCAATTATGTCCATTTCTAAATTCCCTAGAAAGGCAACCTTAGAATAGCCACAAAGCCCAGGGAATTGGGATGGTGACTCTTTATAACTTCTTTAAGCTGAACATGAGCGTTGAGATATCTTGAAATGGGGTGGAAGAGTAGGGAAAATAGGGGAGTTGGTTGGCTTTAAGAAGGCCACATCAACGATTGTTTTAGTCTCTGATGCCTGTCTGTGTCCTGACTGGATCTGGCTGAAAGCCCAAGAGGTCAGGAGTTCAGGCAGGTCGGTTCAGCATGTCTGACGATGAGACTCACCAAGGCTGTATATTCTGTAATACACAAATCTCAAAACAAAATTTTAGTATCATCAAGGTAACTTTTTTTGTTTGATTCTCTGGAAGCTAGTTCTTCAGGGAGTCTCCCTTTATCATATCTGATCCATATAACTCTGGAAGGTGGATAGACACTAATCGCCTTTTCTAAAAACATAACAGACAAAATCTTTTCCCCAAATCAGTATATCCTTGAGCCAGTAACAAGAAAAACCTTTATTTTGCCCTCTCTCCCAGAGAAGTACTATAACCACAAAACTCAAAATCATACCTATTTTGAAAATTAAAACAATCCAAGACAAATGAAGTAAACTAAAATACTGTATGTGCCTATTCTTAAGCTTTTTCTATTTTGCCATGCAGGATAATAACCCAAAATTCCCATGGAGCTCACATCAGAGAATATGAGTTATCTTGCAAATCTGTTATACCATCTTTAAAACAACTTGTTCACACTTTTATCTATACCTGCTTATAAGCAGGTAGCTTGTCAAACCAGGATTTAAACCCAAAATTCCCTTGGAGCCCACATTAGACAGGATTTGAATGTCCTGTAAGACTTACTAGAGCAGTATATCTTTATACCATCTTTAAAGCCATTAATTCAGACTTTCACTAATATCTGCCTTTAGGAAGCAGAGAGTTTTTAAGCTGCCTGCCTAGAGCAGTCATCCTGTTATACCATCCATCTGTTGAGCTCTCTATCTGGAGCCATAGACATTTAGTAGAGAGCGCATGTAATTATCACTGCGCTCTCTACTTGGAGTCAGTGACTAATTTGCCCTGTCCTAGTTCCAAACCGTGGGCGAAATTCCCCACATGATTCGGACAGAATCTGTATATAAATCTAACCTAAAAGCAAATAATCCCAATATTATAAATTCACAGTTAAATCAATATCTGCCCCAAGATGTAGGCAGCTTCCATTCTCCGGCTCGCTGACTCTGAGCAGCCATCTTGCCCCTTCCCACAGCTGGAGACCTCAGAGCCCTTTTTCTTTGTTTCAAGGTTCCCGTGCTTGAGTCAATGTGACTCATCCCAGCACTACCTTGCTCTCACTTAGAAAATAAAACTCTCTCAGGCTAATAATCTTACATTTCTAGTGGATTCTTGCTCAGCATGTTGGTTCGCCACCTCATGCGGGAAATAAAAACGAATCCATACTATTGCCGGTAAGGCACCGATGGGCAATGGCCAGCCTGTTCTCATCTCGTGGAGACTCTGCCTCAGAGCTCTGAAATCTTTCCACCTAGTTCTCCAAGTACCCACTGGCGGGTCATTACCATGCCATCCCCATGCTTCAAAACTCCCACATTCCTTTGGGGTGCACATCAGGCAAATCCATGCTTTGCCGCCATACCTTTCTCTCTAGAACCCAGGTGAGCAGCCGCATGAAGGAAAACACCACACAAACTTAGTTCAGAAACAATGGCAACTCAGTCGCTGGGCACTACAGCTAGAATCCTAATCTTATAAACCATAGTAAATCTAAATCCTCTAGTGGTGAATCCTGGCCATCTAAACCGGGAGAGACACTAGTGGCTGCATCTTGTCTTCTCTCTGTCCCCTTCCAAAAGCCAGTATAGTATTATTTATATGCTCAGCTTTAAAGTTGATTGTTGAGGCTTGAAGACTGAATAAAATGAATTGACTTTAGTCAAAAATATTTGAAACTAGCTGAGTATCATTTTACATATTTGAGATTTTGTGAGTGATTTGGTGTGGTATGGGATTCTCTCTAGTTCCAGATATTTCTGTTTTCTGGAGCTCTTTCTCTTGTTTATATTTTGTTTCAACTTTGTCCTCTCTATCTTAGAAACTCTAGTAGACTGTGCTACCATTTTTTACTTTATTTTAAGATTCTTTAAATTTTCTTTTGTGTCTTAGTGTTTCATTGCTCTAAGGAGACACCATGACCAAGGCAACTCTTATAAAGGGCATTTTATTGGGGCTGGGTTATTGTTTCAGAGGTTCATCCATTATCATCATGGTGGGAAACATGGCAGTGCCCAGGCAGGCATGGTGCTAAAGGAGTTCTGCATCTTGATCCTCAGGAAGCCAGGAGGAAACTGGATTTGATTTCACACTGGGTATTTAAGACTTCAGTGCCCTGTTTCCATAGTAACAAACTTACTCTAACAAGGCCACACCTCCTTCAATAAGACCACACCTCCAAATAGTGCCATTCCCTATATACCAAGCATTCAAACAGATGAGTCTATGGAGTCATACGTACTGGAACCACCAGATTCTGGATCAGTGGAATTAACACCATACAATAAAATGACCAAATTGCCAGAAGTAATACACAGATTCAGTATAATCACCACTGAAACTCAGTGACCTTCACAGTATCAGAAAGTAACTCATAAGTGTTAATATGGAAACACAAAAGATGGCTAAACCAATCTCAGCAGGCAGAACACTGCCAGGAGGTGTCATAATATCTGAGTTCAGATTATACAACAGTCACGTGATAAACACTGTGGTACAACATGATGAACTCCCACAAAACAGACACCTAGACCAATGAAACATATCAAAGACCCAGAAATAAACCCACATAGCTGTAAAGAAAAATTAAATCATAAAATTTTCCAGAAAATGGTTGGCTATGGATATTATTTTAAATGAGGTATAAAAGTCTCTTGGGTTCTAATTGTGATTAAAACTTTCATTATAAAATACATTACTATATATCCTAAATAAGACAAATACAAAATAACAATAAAAAGATAGAGAAATAGATATATTTTTTTCCGATACCAGTTTTTAAAGCTTTTCCACAAAGCCATTTTAAAGTAGACGACAAGAATAGTATTCCTTTTGTAGAGAAATAAGTCGGCCTTGTGAATTTTCTCTTTTACTGTAAGAATATATTGGAAATGCTTAATATCTTTTATCCTCAGGAGTTTTGTCACTTTTTGAATTTCATTTGCTAGAAATATTTTCCACCTTAAATTGTGTATAATATATTAGTAGAACCTAGGTTTTATAGTGCCCAGCTCTCTATAATAAGTTTATTCCTGTTTTGGCTTGACTCCTGTATAAGTAGTAAATTTGAATGTAGGAGTCTATAAAATACAGTTTTTAGCTTTTCCTTAACTTCATTAGTCCTTTTTATTTGTTTGTTTTTGAGACAGGGTCTCACAGTGTTGACCAGGCTGGCCTCGAGCTCACAGCAGTCAGGCTGCCCCTGCCACCTGAGTGCTAGGATTACAGCTGTGCCCACTTACACATGGCTCTTCTAAGTCTTTTACTATAAAACTTTTGTTTAGAAATTAATAATTTGATATAGCATTTACGCTAAGAAGTTGTTGATCTTTTAATATAATCAATCTTTTAGAATGTCATACAATGTATTTTGAACATGCAATCCCATTCCTCCTAACCTCTCCTAGATTCACCTCTTCTGAATGTCCCCTGTTCTCCATGCCTCATTTTTAAAAAAAGATTTATTTACTTTCTATGTATACAATGTTCTGCCTGCGTATACGCCTGCAGGCCAGAAGAGGGCATCAGATCTCATTCGGTCATGAGGCACTGGGTGGTTGCTGGGAATTGAACTCAGGGAACTGAACATATTGCTTTACCTCTGAGCCATTTCTTCAGCCCTCATGTTTCGTTTTAAAAACTGTACACTGACTTCAAGTTTTACTGCCCACATACTCATATACCTGACTTCTTGATGATTTGTAATACATTAACATTTATTGTGTTTTAAAATGTATTGTGTTGATAATTGGCTGATTTTCTTGGGAGGAGGAATAGAATAGTTTTCTTTTTTTTTTTATTCTTTTAAATTGGAAAATTGAAGCCAGTAATTTTTTAATGAATATAAGTTGTGACTAAATGTTGCTTGCTTTGTGATTTGGTTATGTAAAATTAGAGTTGGTTCTCATGATGATGATTTAGAAAATAAAATAATTTAAACCCATCATTAAAACATATTGGAAGATATTTTTGTGCAATGTATATTGTTAAACTGAAATTCAAAACATTTTAGGGGTGATTGGCATAGGCTTCCAAAATGATGCTTTTACTTAGAAAGGAAGGTCTTCACTGCAGAACGGTGGGTTTACTGGGTACTTAGATTGGGAGAGTTTTGATTTAAAAGAAGAAACAAACCATCAAGCATGTTTATATTCTTGTAAATGACCACATTCCAGAGAGTTGCTGAGGAAAGACAGCTTGGCTTCTTTTCAAAGAACAGCAATCATAATTTTACTCTTAATTTTAGTGCCTTTACTTTTAAGTTAAAAATATTGTGACCAGTTTTAAAAATAGTGGTGAATTACACAGACTTTTGTTTTTTAGTTTAATGTATTTTAATAGCAACTTACAGGAGCAGCACAGAAGACAGACAGCATTAAAAGCACGTACTTGCATGCAGGACAAGTCAGTTAGAAAAGTACGGTGAGTGGATGGAATCTACTGGATGATAAAAACGCTACAGACCATTTAGTTGCCGTCAATAAGAAATTTACTTATTTAAAAAAGAATCCAAATGCTGGCATTGTCCAGAAAATTTGAACAGGTTTATTTATAATTGTTATAAAGTTGAACTGTGAAATATGTTCACTGAAACATTTTGCTTGCATTAATGCTTTACATCTTGCATTTATATTAACAATTCACACACAAAGAACGTGGAGAAACGCCAATACCAGATTCTGTCCCCTCTGTTTCCACTCGCAATCATATACGCTGGTACCTTTGACCCCCATGGAAAAATATCTAACATTCAGAACTGATAACAGGAAGAAAAATTCTTTTGAGAATGAAATGTTTCCCCTCAGTGGACTCTTAAGCGCGTTCTCCGCATATGCGGCGTGCTAGCTGGATATCTTTTGGCATAATGGTTACAAGTTTGGCATGGATAGCACACAGGTTGATATCTTCAAAAAGGCCAACCAGATAGGCCTCACTTGCCTCCTGCAAAACACCAATAGCTGCACTCTGGAAGCACAGATCTGTTTTGAAGTCCTGAGCAATTTCTCGCACCAGACGCTGAAAGGGGAGCTCCCGAATCAGAAGTTCAGTGGACTTCTGATAGCCTCTAATTTCACGGAGTACCACAGTATCAGACAAGTAAAAATGAGGTTTTTTCACCCGTCAACTAGAGGACGCACTCTTGCAATTGGCTTTTGTAGCCAGTTGTTTTCTGGGTGCTTTACCGTGGATTTTAGGGCAGTGTGCTTTGTATGAGCCGTGGTATGGGCATCTCCTTCCTTTTTTTTTTTTTTTTTAAATTTTTTTATTAGATATTTTCTTCATTTACATTTCAAATGCTATCCCAAAAGTCCCCTATACCCTCCCCCCCGCCCCTGCCCTGCTCCCCTACCCACTCACTCCCACTTCTTGGCCCTGGCGTTCCCCTGTACTGGGGCATATAAAGTTTGCTAGACCAAGGGTCCTCTCTTCCCAATGATGGCCAACTAGGCCATCTTCTGCTACATATGCAGCTAAAGACATGAGCTCTGGGGGTACTGGTTAGTTCATATTGTTGTTCCACCTATAGGGTTGCAGACCCCTTCAGCTCCTTGGGTACTTTCTCTAGCTAGGGCCCTGTGTTCCATCCTGTAGAGATGACTGTGAGCATTCACTTCTCTATTTGCCAGGCACTGGCTAAGCCTCACAGGAGACAGCTGTATCAGGTTCCCTTCAGCAAAATCTTGCTGGCGTATGCAATAGTGTCTGCGTTTGGTGGCTGATTATGGGATGGACCCCTGGGTAGGGCAGTCTCTGGATGGTCTATCCTTTCGTCTTAGCTCCAAACTTTGTCTCTGCAACTCCTTCCATGGATATTTTATTCCCTATTCTAGGAAGGAATGAAGTATCCACGTGGGCATCTCCTTCCTTAATGCCACTTCTTCTTCTGCTGGAGCTCAGCGATCAAGAGGTGGGCGCTGGCATTAGGGAGTGGCAGCAGCGTGGTGAAGGCTGTAAATACAGACATTTTATTTTACAGACAGACATTTTATTTTTTATTTTGTTCAGCCCCTAGAATATCTGTGAAATACATTACATTATAGACCACAAAATAAATCTTTTTATATTGTATTTTATTTTATTTTTTTTATTGTGGATATTTTATTTATTTACATTTCAAGTATTATCCCCTTTCCCGATCTGCCCCCCCCCCACGAAACCCCCTTTCCCATCTCCCCTCCTCCTGCTTCTATGAGGGTATGCCCCCACTCCTGCCTCCCTGTCCTCACTTTCCTCAAGGGACCAAGAGCCTCTCCTCCCATTGATGCCCAACAAGGCCATCCTCTGCTACAAATACGGCCGGAGCCATGGGTCCCTCCAAGTGTACTACTTGATTGGTGGTTTAGTCCTTGGGAGCCCTCAGGGGCCTGGTTGGTTGATATTGTTCTTCCTATGGAGTTGCAAACCCCTTCAGCTCCTTCAGTCCTTTCTCTAACTCCTCCATTGGAGACCCTGTGCTCAGTCCAATGGTTGGCTGCGAGCACCCACCTCTGTATTTGTCAGGCTCTGGCAGAACCTCTCAGGAGACAGGCATAAGACAGATTTTCCATATTTTAGTAAGACTCTTTAATCCCAGCACTCAGGAGGCAGGGAGATCTGTTTGAGGCCAGCCTGGGCTACAGAGAGAGTTTCAGAATAACCTGGTCTACACAGAAAAACCCTGTCTCAAAAAACAACAAAAATGTATTTGTACCAAATAGAAAAAAACAAGACAAAAGAAAACAAAAAACATGGTTAGTTGTTTTATTTTCATTACTCAATGAAAGGATATTTTCTTCCCATAAAATTTGTAACATGTCTTTACATCTCTTGTCTAAAGAACAGAGCCAGTTTATATCGGATGTACCTTTTCTATGTTCACGTCACTATAGAGCTTTGGTTAATGAACAGTGTAGTCAGTAACTTCGATGCTACTGGAGACTCATGTAAAAAGGGGATGTTGTGTGCTTTTTGGGCATAACTGTGCTTTTTATGTTTTTTTTTTAAAAGACTTTAATACTGGAAATAAAGGTTGTGACTATCTTGAAGAGGGGACCAGCAACAAGAATACTTCATATTCTTACTCGGAAATGGACCATACGCCAGTTTCCAGGAAGAGAAAGAAAAGGGGTAGAAGTAATTTTCATGATTCTCATAATTCTAAGACTTCTTTGGATAAGCCAACAGAATATATAGTAAGTAGACGTATTTAAATGTCATAGGAAATGATTTTGTGTTGTGATAAAAATGAGTTAACTGTGTCTCTGATTTACTGGATTTCTTTCATTTTCTTTCTAGTTCTGTGCAGACTTTAAAAAATTTAAATTGTATTACATTTATTTTATTCTGTCTCTCTCTCTGTCTCTCTCTCTGTCTCTCTCTCTGTCTCTCTCTCTCTCTCTCTCTCTGTCTGTCTCTCTCTCTCTCTCTCTCTCTCTCTGTCTCTCTCTCTCTCTCTCTCATGTGTCTTTGTTTTTCTCTGTACATGTGGGCTCCAGCACAGTGAGCGTTTCTGTCTCTTTCTTTTCTCTCTCTCTTTCTGTCTCTCTCTCTTTCTGTGTGTGTGTGTGTGTGCGCGCGCGCATGCATGCGCACGTGTGCTCACTGTCTTTGGGACTTGGTTTCTTCCTTTTACTCTGTGTGTACCAGATCAGGTTGTCAAGCTTGGTGGCATTCACCTATACCTGCTTAGCTATCTTGTCAGCCTATCACATTTTATTAAAAAATACTAAAACCTATTTTCAGAATGCATAATTATTGGAGCAAATCCAAAATATTGTATATTATTTAAAAAGCACAGCTGCTTTTATCAAATACTGTTTTTCCCCCATTTTAGCTGAACCAAATTCACTTGCTCTGTGAAATTACTTTCAGACCTTTCTTATCATTAGCACATATTTACCATTTTTGACATGTTTAAAGTGAACTTATTAAAAGTAATAATTTTTGGTATGATACTTCTCTCTCTCTCCCTCATTTCCTTCCGACCTTCCTTCTTTCCTCCCTTCATTCCCGTTTTTCTTCTTTGATTTTGGTTATTTGAGATAGGGTTTCTCTGTGTAGCCCTGGCTGTCCTGGAACTTGTTCTATAGACTACCCTGACCTCAAATTCACAGACCTCAGTCTGCCTCTGCCTCCCAAGTGCTAGAATTAAAGGCATAAGTTACCACTGCCTGGCTACACCACCTATTTCTAAAGATCTACTTTTAGAATATTATTATACCTATAATTATAAAAGATTATAAAAGAAAAAATTATAAGTGATTTGTTTATTTTTATTTTCTGTGTATGGCTGTCTTATATGCATCCTCTTCTGGTGGAAGGACCCAGTGACTCTCCCTGACCTGTCACATACTTGTAGCTGTGTTTTCTGAACTCACACAGTCAACACTTCAGATTTTTTTTTCCTACAGTCTAGTAATTAGATTCTAGATCATGAGGTTTTTTGTCAAATGAAGAAAGTTGAGGCTTATTCAGAGTAGATGCTTGCAAGAAAAATGTGTTACAGTCTTTCAGGAAAGAGAAGAGGCAGCTTTCTGATTCTGTTGAATCATAAGTCATTCAGGATCCTGTAGTGTCTCTGGGTTATTTAGAGTTATAAGGAAGTAATAATGATGTTGAAAGCAATGCTTTTCATAATTTTTTATGTTAATTCTTAGGGTTTGTTTGTTTTTTTACTAAAAGCAATGTTTTGTTACTACTTTTGGAAATAAAAATATAAAAAAAACCCTTCTCATTCTAAATTTACTTAGCTGTGATATAGGAGGGTTTCTGCCTGCCTGCCTGCCTGCCTGCCTGCCTGCTTGCTTTCTTGCTTGCTTGCTTGCTTGCTTGCTTACTTGTAGTCCTAGCTGGCCTTGAACTCAAGAGCTACTTTTGTCTCTGCCTCCTACGTGTTGTGAACCACCATTCTCTATGGAAATTTTCTTACTTGGCTCTTTAACAATTATTTAGGCATCAGATTGAATAGATCAAGTTTGGTATCATCATACTTGGGTGCACTGCCAAGCATACTTAGTATAGCTTGTAGCTATCTGTCTATATTCTTATAAAAACAGTACATTTTTGCGTTATTCCTTTTGAGTTTAAGCCATAGGAAAACCAAATGGAAAAAAAAATGTAATTTCTTTACTTTTAAAACATTGTTCAGAAAGAAGAAGAAAAGGACCCTTCAGTCTCCAGTAAGCTTGAAGAGTCCAGTGAAGACTCTCACCGGGACCCAGCACCACCAGAAGGACTCACGCCAGAATCTTTAGAGAGCGAGGCCACCAACCTGCGCTCATTCGCCGCTGGTCAGGAGCCAGATGCTAGCGCTGCCTCTGGAAGGGCCTCTTCACCCAACAGAAGCTTGGAGAGCTCTGCTTCTAGTGAAGTGGCGGAGAATTCTTCCGTGGCTGTGAAGGGTGAGGCGTTGACTGTAAAAGAAGCATCCCCTCTGGGTGGAAGCAGTGAAGAGAGCCAGCTGTTGATCTCAGCTGAGCCAAGTAAGTTAAAGAAACTGTAAAGACTCTTAAAGATTCTCAAAGCTGTACTCAAAGCTCGGGTTTCTCTCGGAGTTTGCGCAGGCAGTAGGATGCTTGCGCCTCTGGGAGATGTAGTATTAACTTAGGACGAGCATCCTCAGTGGCTCCCTTATAAGCCTCATAATACTGATTTGGGTAGGCAGATAGAGTTTGGAAACAGGAAGTCCTCTTATTTTAAGTGTATGAGTGTTTTGCTTGCATGCATGTATGTTTTCCACATGTATGCCCTCAGACACCAAATGAAGGCATCAGATTCCCTAGAACTGGAGTTTCAGATGGTTCTGAGCCACCATGTTGTTGCTGGGAATGGGACTCGGGCCTTTGCAAGAATAGCAAGTGGCCGTAATCAGTGCACTCTCTCTCCAGGCCTCAGAGTAAAAGTAAAGAGTAAGAAAAGCGTTCACCATGAAGTAACCCAGTAATTACAAAAGTGCTTCTCGGAAGACAGTTATTATTGTGATGTCGTTGAAGTGGAGTTTTAGTGCAGTTTGGTTATTGTCATCAATTTTGATGTACTTAATTCTAATCATAGTTACCTGCTGCAAAAACCCAGAAATCTACAGGGAACACAATGATTGTATCTTTATCTTCTAGCCATTTAATCCCCCTTCTTCAAGGAACTAATGTGACTTAGGGCACAATTCAGAGTGATCTCGAAATAGTTAGAACTAGAATTTCTAAACTCATCTGTTAATTCTAACACTGTAACAAAAAACCTGCTATAATTACTTAAAAACTGACTGGGCTGGGAATATAGCTCAGTGGCAGAGTGCTCGGTTAGCATTTATATGACTCCCAATTCAGTCTTCTGCACAAAAGAAAGAGAAAGGAAAAGGAGAGAACGTATAAAATGTTGATTTTGGTTCATAGTTGAAAGAGAGAGGTGAGGAAAAGATTAATTTTGGCTTAAAGTTATGTAGGCTTCAGTCCAGGATTGGGTGGACCCCGTGCTTTGGGCCTCTAGTGGATGCTCTGGATAGCAGGCAATGTCAGGAGGCACACACTAGAGTGAAACCATGCATTGCATTCTCAGGGAGCAGAGGGAATGGGCTGGGCAGACAACTCCATGTCCCTTTCTGAAAGCCCCAGTGACTGAAGGATGTTTAGTGACCTGAGGATTGTCCACTGCTAGGCCCCACCCCGAAAGCTCCACTTCCTCTCAGCTGTAACACCTACAGGACCAAGCACATCTCTGAGGACACTCAATACCCAGAGTGTCCTGCTTACACACAGCTCTAGTCACCTTTACATTCCTTGATTCTTTACAATGTAAGACCATAGGAAGCTGTTGTGTAATAATGCTCATATGGAATTTGTATGTAACTGCTACTAAACAGCATGAAAAATAGGCTAGACTTAAGTTGAATAAATGTATATATATGTATATATATAAATTTAATGTGATTATTAAAGATAATTAGTTAGAAAGTTCTTTTCTTTTTAAGTCATTATTGTGACACATTTAAAATACATTTTCCTTTTTAGTTGTAGTTTCCAGTGATGAAGAAGGACCGGTTGAACATAAGAATTCAGTAATTCTAAAATTACAGCCTCCTCAAGATTATGAGATTATGAGTGAACATCAGGGTACTTCTGACCCTCAGTTGTCAGAGCTGACACTAGGTGCATGTGAATCTGTACAGGTGGGTAATTTATCTCTGCCTCTTCATAGGGTAACAGGGAAATAGTCTAAAAGCATTTGTTTTGTCTCATTATCAAAGGGTAAAACAATTGTTATTACATGTATTTACTTATCTGTGTGTACTGCGTTGGGATGTGAAAGCCATGGCACGGTTGTGCCGTAGTTTCTTTTCTCCATTATGTGGGTTCCAGAGATTGAGCTCATGTGGTTAGTCTTAGTGGAAGGCACCCTTACCTGCTGAGCCATGTTTCCAGCCCCCGGGAGAATAGTCTTATTAATATTCTTAATAGCTATTGCTTTAGTAAGCAGAATATGATGATAAAAAATTCTGCAGTCCCTGAGTATGGGTTATATAACAACTTTCCTATTCATTTTAGTGACATCTTTTTTTTTTTAAAGTGAATATTTTCTTTTCCATGGTTCTCATTGAACTATAACTTTGCTATTTGTCTATTCTTGGAGTAATATGTCTACTTTAGATTATGTCTTGTCCTCACATAATGATCTATCTTCAAATATAGAACTTATAATAAAGTATATAGATTTGATGTAACAGAGGGTTCTTAAGCACTTACCTCTCTCTTTAAAAAACTGTTTATTTTGTGTGTGAATGGCACTTATGTGGAGATCTGAAACTTTTGGGAATTGTTCTTTCTTTTCACAATGTAGATTCCAGGGATCAAGTATAACTTAGGTCATCAAGTTTGAAGTCTGAGTCATTTGCTGAGTTATCTTGTCTGGCCGTCCATTTATAGCTCTTAATTGCTAATTAAAAACGCAGTAGCAAGGAGAGTGGAGTTAGATCTGAGAGGAATTAGGGGGAGGAGTTGTGGGTAATTATGACCGAAAAACATTATGTATGTTTATGAAATTTTCAAATGATATATAGTATTATAATTCTGTATAAGGACTGTTACTGTGTCATACATGCAGATGGAAGGGTTGGAACTGGTGACTAAACTGAGGGCTTTTACTGTAGCTTTTGCAGAGGTATAATCTTCTAGGTCAAAAGTTCAATCTGGCTTTATATAGAACAAGCCCTGAAAATAGACAGATGCTCTTGTCGTACATACATCAGTGGCTCTCTATATAAATGCAGTGTCCCGAGGATACACAACAAATACTCATCCAAGAACGTGGCTCATGCCAGCCAGATGCCATCTGCTGCTCTTTGTTAACAACCCTTTATTTATCTCTTAGTGTCAGAAACACTATTTAAAGCTGATTAAAGTCTCTCTTTTTTTTTTTTTTGCCATTGAAAAGTATATTAAAACACAGTAGTGAGATTATAATCTTGGTTAATAGAAGCAATTTTGTTTTGTAAATATTTGATCTAAATAGATAAACCTGAGTTTGGGTCTTAGTTTTGCATCTTGCTGAGTACAGGACCACAAGCAAGTTAACCTAACCACTCCAAACTTCTGTTAACTTTATTTATGAATGGGGCAGGACAGCCTATTTGGTCAGTAGTCACAGAGATTAAAAGACCTGAAATATTTAAAAACTTATTGTAAACTAAAGCACTAAATCTAAAGTTGTTTCTATTAATTTAAAAACCAAATAAAGCCAGCTAGGGAATAGTGAATTGAAAAGAGTGGCAGAAAAGAATATAATTTTGAGTTTAATCTTGGTATTATTTTCTTGTTTTTTTATTTTATTGTAGTAAATCCAAACTCAGTACCAACATTTCTGTTGGATTTTCCCCCTGACTAATCAGTTATTTTGGTTATCTATTTTTTTTTTTTGGCTATTAAAAAGAATTCCATAGAAATGACTGATTAAACCTAAATTTTGATCTAGAAAATCAAAGCACTTCATGACAGCCATTAATAAATATTCAAAATATTAGTAAGTACTCAAAATCTGTGGCCAAAGAATAGTTTTAAGCCTAATAATCCTATTTTTATTTTATGTAAATGAGTGTTTTACCTGCCTGTATATCCTAGCACCCCATGTGTGCCTAGTGCCTGTGGCCAACAGAATAGGGTGCCTGATTTCTGGAACTCAGAGCTGCAGGTGACTGTGGGCTATGGGGATCAAACCTTGATCTTCTGGAGAAGAAGCCTGTCTTCTTACGTGCTGCCCCATCTCTGTAGTCTACTAAGTAGCTCTTGAGCTTCAATCTAAACAAGTTGATTGTATCACAAGTTACTATACCTTGTAGTTTCTAGACTTTTCAGACTTGTACATAGTGCTTACTGTAGTAGGGTCAGCTCTTCCATGGCCCTAGCAAACATCGCTTTATGTTGTAAATCATGTGCTGTCTTCCGTGGGAAGCCTCGCTGATTTCTCCAGGCGATTCTAGGTTTCGATTCCAAAGCTATCTGGTGAAAATTTTCAGTATGCAGTTTACCATAATATAAATAATTACTTACACATTTATCTCTTCCTTCCACGAGACTTACAAATCCTTGAAAATGAAAACATATTCCAACATTTTTATTCTCTGTGATATTTCCAATACAGTGAAAATTAATAAAAATTTTAGAAAGATATTTTACTTGAATTAAATCTAACATAGTCAATTTAATTCAACAAATACCTATGTGTCCACTTGAATTTCCACTGTTTACAGGTTTAATAGAGAGAGAGAGAGAGAGAGAGAGAGAGAGAGAGAGAGAGAGAGAGAGAGCATAACTCTTCCTCCTAACAAACCCAAGGGTTAATTAGGGAGTTTAGTCAAGAATATAAGTAAATGTAAACCAGAATAAATCCAGAGCAGTCCTCAGTCCGTAAACCCCAAATGGGAAGTAAACAAACCTGTTTGGGTAATAGTAAGGTGAGAGAATTGCCTTAAAGTAGGAAATCAAGGATACAGTTCAAAATAGGTATCATGTCTGTAAACACATACAAAATGTTCCATAAAAATTAATCTCAAGGTTGGTCTCACTTGTACATATGCACAAAAAAAATCTAAAAATGTCCGAGATTCATAGTTGAACAATAAATGTAAAATCTACATTTTATAAAAAAAATCTTATTGACTTTTTTCTTCTTATTAAGAACAGTATAAAATTCTTTAGTCATTTAAAGAAGAATTTTATCTTTGAACCTAATTTTAAGCTTTTCTATAATTCTTAAAAATGTTGCACTTATAATTTTTAATTTTTAGGTAACATCTGAATTATGTCCATACAATCCTGACGTAGAAAACATTTCCTGTATTAAATCTAATAGTGAAATGGATCTGAAATTGGATTTCATATTTACGTGTGTGTATATTGGTAAAATAAAAGGAACTCCAAAAGGTTGTGTCACGGTAAGTAAATCCTATAACATTTTATGTAAAAATCTCAGTAATATTTCACCACATGATTGCCAGAGATGAGCTGAAAGGGACAACATAGACATGCCAAGTGGACAAGGCAGGCCCACAAGGCCTCAGCAGTACACAGAGAGCTACGGACAGCTTGAAATGCTGCAAGAGGAGATGGAGTCTTCCCAGGAAGAGCCTGCCATTTAGTTATCTAATACCAAGTGGTCAGCCCAGAAAGTGTACATGCAAGTAACATTGCAGAGACTGAGCAGGTTATATTTAGAAGCATATGTGTATCTATGTATACAGATAGTGCATGTAAAGAACAGTGAACAAAGAGGCTATGGGTTTGAAAGAGAACAGGGAAGGGTAGGTGGGAGGCCTTGGAGGGAGGAAAGGAAGGAGGGAATGATGTAATTGTAGTATGCTCTCAATATAAAAGAAAAAACTTTAAAAAATATTAGTTACCATTTTTTCACTTTAAGAACAGTGTAAAGTTTGTTTTAGTTAAAGACTAGAACCAACCAACACACACCCCACCCCGCCCCAAAAGATCTACAAACAAGTTAAAGGAAGAATGTAAAAATCACAATTTTTCATGCCAAGACAGCTGCTGCTAATTTGGAGTATATACAATTTTATATTCCTCATGCGTACATAGTTATACACACACACACACACACACACACAGAGGGTACAGAGGTACCTAAAACAGTATTATGCATTGTTTTGTAACTTACTACAGCTATGTTAATTTACTTCTTTCCATTTCGAGGTGGGTATCTTACGATTTCCATGTGTCCTTCATTTCAGTTGTCCTAGTGTTTTGCTGTAAATATCACTTCAGTATACAGTTTCATCATTTCAATAAATGATGCTTCAATAAATGATACTTAAGTTGTCTGCAGTAATGTCCTTCTGTGGACTTACTTGCAAGCTGAGGACAGAGGATCCTTAAGCCCGGGAGCTTGAAACCCTGCCTCAAACCAGATGAATTCATCCCTGATTTCAGGGAAGCAGTTTAATAAATCAAAGTAAATTTATGTATATGAAGAAAGGCTGAGAGAAATTCTATAATATTTAGAATTATGATGGAAGGGCACGTAGGGAGTTCTGAAAATTATAATCATATAAAAAGGGAAAAGGGTAAAAGTCTTAAAAATTTCTGGGACTTCCAAATATGTTTTATATGTACTCTTTTTCAGACAGAGTTCATGATTCTTTGTAACAGAAATAAAAGAGCTTAGTTTTTTTTTTTTTGGTGGGTAAATATATTAGATAATTAAATTTAGTTCTTCAAACAGAGTTCCTACTATATTAGACATTATTGTGATTAAGGTAAATTTCTTACTATTATGATAGTTACAGTTTAGCTGGATTAGGAAACTAATGGGGAGTTATGTAAATTAGAGCAGCTTTCTTGAGCTGTTTTGTTATTGAGTGCAGCAGTACATACACTTTCTTTTTAAATTCAGGTTAACACTTGTGGTCTTAAGAAAGACTTCCTAAGCACATGTTCAGAGAACTGTCCTGGCTGCTGAAGGATATTCTGTATCAGCACTACAGCCAGCTTTAGTCTTCTGCAAATAGATATAAAGTTTCAGGGGACAGCTTTACTTCAGTATCGCTTTCTTATCCCGACTTAGCTGGGAGTAGACCGCATGCGGTTATAGTAAAAGTTCAGATTCTTGTGGAGTAGAAGTCCTAGTAGAACAAGAATACGTGATGGTGTGGAAAGGAAGAGAGAGTGCAAGTGTAAGCAGATCGACACTAGAGACATCATTGCACGGTAGTTCTCAGGAATTTTGAAGTAATGTCTGTATAAATTCTGAAAAAGAAACTAACTTTATATTCATTTTCTAGAGGTAGTACTTTATATTTCTGAGATTATTTTCTGAGATATTAAGTACTCAGTAAAACATGTCAGAATTTAGGAAGGGAAGATGCATACCATAGTATGTATATATGTAAAATAGTTATATAAAACAAACAAGGTTTATTTGACTACATTAAATTAGATTATCTTAATTAGATACGGACTTTTGTGATAAGAGCCCTTTGAGTGGGCCTTATTCAGTGCTTCTGTGACAGGGGCAGTGACCGACAATCACCTCCATCACTGCAGTAGTACAGACAGCACAAGCAGCATTTGAACTGTAAATTCAGCTCCAGGTTAATTTACCCCATTGCCTCACATTAGGCTTCACTGGCCAACTTACCCTGCAGAACATGAGTTTTGTATTTTCAAAATTATAATATGAAGTAATTTTTAAATTAAGAAAATCACTGAATTACAATTATACCTGTGTTGACATTGGATACTGTTACTTGCCCAGAACTCATTTGCTGTCTATTTCAATTTTATCTTGTGTTTGCAAGTTCTATCTCTGATGTAGTCAACAGCTTCATAAATGTCCTGATCACAGAGAAACTTACCCAATCAACTGTAGGTAGATTTGTTCGATAGTAAAGGAAAAGCAGTTGTCAAAAAACATGTGAGGTTTTTGTCTTGAGAGTTATAAGTGTGACACTTAGGCTGGATAGACACTCAGAAGACAGGCAGAGGAAATAGTTTAACAATGTAGAGGGATCAGAAAGAGCAAGGACCGCAGTCAGAAGGGAGTTTCTGAGAAGTGACTGGTCAAGATAAAAGAAGCTGGGCTCCTGCTTGGGTCCTTTGGCAGGTGCAGAGGACTGGTTTATGAGACCTTTGTAGCCATCCTTGATTAAGCAGCTGAGTTTTGTTGTTGTTACTCTGTAGAAAAGACAATCGTCTGAGCTCAGTTCTGGCTAGTCTCCAAAGGCTGAAGGTTCATAGTGGGTGATGACAATTTTAATGTTTTATTACAAAGAACTAGTACATTAGTGCTTTGGTTTGATCAGTAGTCACTTGTGAGTTTGGGTAATCCATAAGAGAATAATCACCTTTTTTTTTTTTTTTTTTTTTTTTGAGACAGTTGCCTTGTGTGGTCTCCTGGCATTTCTTTTGGACATTGTCTTTTGCCTTAAAATTTCAGAACATACTTTTGAGAAGTAAGGTTTTACCCTTTTGTTGTTGTTATTTTGCTTTTCAAGATAGGGTTTCTCTGTAGTTTTGGCTGTCCTGGAACTCAAATATGTAGACCAGGCTTCCCCCGAGTGCTGGGATTAAAGAGGTGTGCCACCACTCTGCAACGGTTTTAATAATTGTTATAAATGAGTATTTTGATAATGACTTGTACTGTTAAGGACTCTTAAACAACCATAAGATGAAGTCTTTACATTGAGATAGTTCTTTGCTTTTTTCTTTTTAGTATTTTTACTAAGTACTAAAAATTGAGTAATACTAGTCCGGTGGTGGTGGCATACTCCTTTAATCCCAGCACTTGGGAGGCAGAGGCAGGCGGATTTCTGAGTTCGAGGCCAGCCTGGTCTACAGAGTAAGTTCCAGGACAGCCAGGGCTATACAGAGAAACCCTGTCTCGAAAAACAAACCAAAACAAAAAACCAAAACAAAACAAATTGATCAATACTAAATACTTGAATACTAAGAAAATTGAATAGAAATATAGAAATGCATTTGGAGTAGTAACTCATATTTTGTTTCATATTTTTCTTTAGTTCACAAAGAAGTATATTAAAATCCCGTTTCAAGGTAAGCCACCTTCTACTAATAATGTTTCTTCATTGTGATTTTGAGGATAAAGCAATAGATTAGAAAATTTCTGAAATTATGTCACAAATTTTCCATCAATTTTTAGTATAGAAAATAAGTAAAGTGTAGACCATTTAATAACGTTTCATGTTAACAACTTTAGCAGTTCCAAAAAAACCTCAAAATGTTTTATAGTACCGAAAGAATATATTATTGTTTTAATGACTATAAATCAAGCATAAAGTACTCTTAATGACTCTTAGAATTAACAAAAATAAAAGCTTGACAGACAAATATTTTGCTACACATGAATATGATTAGGGTAAGAACTAAAGAGAAAAGTACACAAACATGTAGTATATATGTACAAAGACAGTTTTTATCCTCTACTGTGTAGTAGAATGGAAATCTACCCTCAGCTTAAAGAGGCACAGACTGTTTCTCATTCTTTCCAAACAAAATATTTCAGAATAATTAGTGATGGAAAATAAATGGCAGAGAATAATCTCTTTAGAGGGTGAATTATAAGAAGAACAAGGAAGAAATATGTGGGTGCATAACGTCAGATATGAACTCGGGTAAAGGAAGCATCGTTACAGCAATGGAATGTGTAATTGAAGCAGCTTCAGGTCCTCAGCTACTGCATGTGCAGAATTGAGAACCCTGATAGGGTAGCAAGTGTAACAGTTGGATTACCAGTTAAGTACAGAGAATACAATAATGTAATAGTCCTTGCTAGAGAACACTCATAAGTTTATGACCTAATCATTAATGTAGTGCTGTCCTTGTTCAGCTCATGTTTAGGTAGTCATATTGGTGAGACTTCACAAGTGTAGCTTCTGATGTCCTTAGGAGACACAGTGTCACAGCAAACTCCCTGACCTCTGGCTCTTTCAAATTTTCTGTTCCCTCTTCCACCATGGTCCCTGAGCCTTACGTCAGGTTTTGTGTTGTAGACGTTATCTGTTGGGATCCACATGTCTGTGTTTTGATCAATTGTGGGTTTTCTGTAATGGCTTTTGTCTGTTGCAAAGAGGAGTTTCCTTGATGAGGGTAGGAAATATACTTATCTGTGAGTATAAAGGCAAATATTTCAAATGTAGTTGGGGTTATGCTGGTTTAGTGATGTGGTGGTTGCAGGTTCTCCTCCAAGACCCATGACTTCCCTGGCTCTGGGTAGTTGGCTAGGTTTCTAGAGCCAAGCATGATTTCCCGCTTGGAGGCGGGCGGGTCTTAAGTCCCATGCGAGCTGTTGGTTACTGCCAAGGACAATGGCACTCCTTCACCCTTTGGATCATTGTGGCATGCTGCGGGTACTGTGGGTTGGCCTGTCGGTGGCTTCCCTCCTTTGGAAGCCGGCACAGTGCTTTTTTGGTACCGTGAAAGCTAAGGCTCAGGGTAGAGGCCTTGGGGTCAGTTCAGGTCTGGGGCATTTGGGTGCTGGGTCTGAAGTGTATGGTGTCTTCAGCAGTATAGACTTAACCTTCCACCTCTCAGGGGCAGCCAAGGTCACTATCCTGTAATGTTTAAGGAGCCCTTTGGATGACCCTGATCAAGAGCTCTAAAGAGGGTTTCTCATCTCTGCCGTTGGAGATTTTGCTAGATGGTCTTTGGTTCTTTGAGGAGTATTGTCAGCTCAGATGGGAAAATTTCCTTAAACTCTATATGTATAATTATACATAGACTTACTGTGTATTATAGATAGTTTTAGGTTGGTGGTTAATAATATGACTTTTTCAGCTGTCCTGTTACTTTGTCCTTTCCCTCCCGTGCTTATCTCCCTCTCCTCCCTCACTAGAAACCCTCCCCCATTTTCCCTTTTACTAATACTCCTCCCTGGGTCCCTCTACAGTGGTCCCTTTTTTACTCTCCTGCTTCTACAGTTACAGGCTAATCTCCTGACATCTGAAGATTTGAGGCTTGGAGCAGCCAGTGAGAGACAATGTGCAGCCTTTGTCTTTCTTCAAAGTCTGAGCCTGGGTTACCTCACTCAGTAACGATCTTTCCTAACGCCATCCGTTTACCTGCAAAGCTTATACTTTTATTAATTTTTAACAGCTAAATACTCTTCTGCAGAGTATATGTACCACACTTGCATTATTCATTCGTTGGCTGTAGGACATTTATGTTGTTTTTATTCCCTAGCAGTTTTGAATAGAGCAGCAGAGAACATGACTGGGCAAGTATCTGTGGAGGATGTCAAGTCCTTTGACCATATGAACATTTCCCTTCCCTTCCCTTCCTTCAACCACTTACATGACCCTGCTTGCCTTTTTTTTTTTTTTCGAAACAGGGTTTTTCTGTGTAGCCCTGGCTGTCCTGGAACTCACTCTGTAGACCAGGCTGGCCTCAAACTCAGAAATCTGCCTGCCTCTGCCTCCCAAGTGCTGGGATTAAAGACGCCCAGCTCTGCTTGCCCTTTTTTAACATGGCCTTTTCCTTTATATATATCAATACAACTAAACAGTCCCTGTAATGTTACTTGTATTTGTGTGTCTTCAGGGCTGGCCATTTGGTATTGAATGCCCAGTCGGTGTGTTCTTCCCACTCTCATCATTCCTTAGGAGACAATTTAATTAGGTTTGCTCTTTGACAGTTTCACACATCTTCCTCCCCACACTGCTTTGGGCATGGTGTTTCATCACGGCAACAGAGATCCATACTAAGACATACAGTGTATCAAGAAGGTATCAGAGATGGTGTATCCCTAAACAGATTACTTTACATTGTTTGCTTTACTTATTTCAGTGTCCATGAATGAGATTTCCCTGACAGTGGACACCGCACGTTTAAAGAGGTTTGGGTTATGGGAAAGCAAGGATGAGGACCACAGCAAGAGGAGCCACGCTATCCTTTTCCTCTGGCTTTCCTCAGACTACCTTCAAGACATTCAGACCCAGCTAGAAAACCCCATGCTAAGCCAGCAATGTGAGTATAAAGATCATTCCGAAATTTCAGGAGAATCCCCAAAGTTAGATGTGAAGTAATTTTTATAAAATAGTTTAATAGGCTATCTTTATTTCATTGGATTGAAATTAATTGTATTGCATTAAAATAATGTTTTCTAGTAACATTAGGTAAATCATTTTAAATATTCATGTGATTTTGCCTGGTAATTTTATTCAGTTATGGAAAATTGTCACTTAAAATGAAAAGATACCCTAAAAGTCTTAAGTATTTATGTACACTTAAAAACTATATTTTAGTCAGTTATGTCTGGTAATACTCCTTTTTTTTTTGAATGTGGAAAGCATTTTTTATTGTCCTGAGTTAATTGTCATCTCCAGGACTTACTGTCCCTATCAGCTAACCTAGGCCTAGTCCTGGAAGCTTCCAGTCTGCATACAATCTAATCCAGGACTAGAGTGTTCCAGCCTGTGAGGCTTACTACTGGATAAGCTCACTCCCTTCTAGTTCTTGCTGAACTCTGGCTGGCTGGTTCAACTCAGCTGTTCTGGCTCAAACTCCTCTCCAGGCTGATTTATTCAATCTGGCTTTTTCTCTCAGCCTCTGAGTTGCTCTGCTTGACCTCAAACTAACTCTGCAGTCTTTTCTAATGTGACTCCTTTTCATTCCCTGCTTTGTTCAGTCTTTACTTGTGTCTAGCTTGTTCTCTTCAATCTGTCTCTATAAAACTCTCCCAGCAAAGCTGCCTCCTCCTCCCTCTCTATGCTGCTCTACTCTCCCTCTCAACTCTCTTGCACTGCTGGTCTCCACGAAATCTCCTGTATCCTGCACTGAACTCTCTTCCTTCTGTACTGTATGTCTCTCCCTTAAGTAGCTTCCCTCTCCTCCTCTTTTTCTGAGAGTTGGGCAGATCCCGTTCTGTCATTCTGATACTTAACTTATTGTGCCACTCAATTAGACATCCCTTTCAAACATGGGTGCTTCCTTCTACAAACTAACTTTACCTTCATTGTTTGGGATTAAAGATGTGTGCTAAGGGTGTGCCTGTATTCCAGCCAGAGGGATTAAAGGTGTGTGCTAAGGGCTGACACCGTAACTAGAAACAGGTTCAAATATTCTGTAACAAGTATGTGAAACAATTGTTTTGTTATGACATTTTCATTTTTAATATACTGTTTGCACTTGTACCTCATTTCCCATTCTTCCTTTCCTCTCCTTCTGGGCCCCACCCCTCCAGGTTGTCCAGTTCTGCTTTCATGTCATGTCTACATGGCAAGCACATCATTGATGTAGGAAAGTTACTGATTTTCATATGTTGGAATCTTTATGCTGCTCATTTGATGAGAATGCCGTGTGTGCATGCATGCGTGCCTGCACCTGTGTGTCTATATGCCTGTTTGTGCAGGTGTCCATGGAAGCCAGCAGGGTGTGTCAGGTGGTTGTGAGCTACTGGACAGAAAGTGTTCTTAACTGATGAGCTATGTCTCTAGCTCTGTTAATTATTTTTTAATGGTCTAAAAGTGAATCTGATGCCCCTGGGCTTTTCTTTGTTGGGATATTTCTTCAACCTTGTTGCTTGTGTTAGATCTATATATGTACATATTACATATATAATATCATATATTACATATATTATATTTTCTTGAATTACACACACACACACACACACACACACACACACACACACAGTCAGTTCTCTTCTACCCTGTGGGTCCTGGGAATAAAACTTAGGTCCCCAGTTTTGGTGGCTGCCTTCTTTCTTGACCCATGGTAGCATCCCACTAGTATTAGTCTTTACTCTGTCTAAGCACCAAGTCTTCCTTGATTTTTTGTATTGTACATTTACTGTATATTTAATCAAGGTTGTCCTGATCTTATTTCTTATTTCTTTTTTTTTTTTTTTTTTTTTTGGTAGTGTAAGTTTTAATTCCAACTCTTTGGAGGCAAAGGCAGGAACTATGTAACCTCTCGGCCAGCCAAGCATACACAGTAAGATCCTATCTACAAACAAAAAAGGAACAAAACACTTATTAGAACGCATACACTAAAAAGCACAAAATATAAAATCTATACAAACGCCAGAAACATTCCATTTTTCACATAAATGTAAGGAAATAGCAAAGGGATTAATATTTTTTAAGATATGTAAGAGCGAGAAAGCACTTTTAAGCAGCTTACAGTTTCACTTTCAAATGAAGCACATTTACCAACAAATACATTTTATTACAAATGTATCTCAGTTCAATGACTCCAACAGCTCTACAGTAAAGTAGAAAAAGCACTGCCTCACTTCATTAAACAATACCCACTGAACTGGAATTAATTAATCAAGCTTACATCACCTCAGTGCAGATGTTTCTTTATATGGATGTGGTTGCATTGTTAGAGACAGTGTCTTGTTAGATTCAGCAGTTCAAGAACCAGGAAATATAGGCAGGCAAAATCATGACATTATTCACCAAATCTTCTATCAGAAATATAAAAAAACAATAATGCAAACTAAAGATCTCATGTAAGAATCAAACAATGATAAAAATGCTCATAATTTTACTGTACTCCAGGTTATTTCCAGAAATATTCTGTGCAAATAAATTTGCTCTGTCTCCACATTTATTATTCCTACAAGATTAGACTACATGATACTTCAGACTTTTTGAAAAAAACATGTTTCTCCTATTTGCTTTGTGCCCAAAAATTTTAAAAAAGACTTATTTTATTTATATGTATATGCATCACATGTGTTCTATACCTACAGAGGCCAGAAGAGATCTTATTTCTTTTTTTTTTCTCCTCAGGTGGTATTTATATAATTATACAGATATAATACACACATGTACATACACGCATATCAAAAAATAGTTTAAGGAGTGAGATAGGGAACATGAGAATGGTGGAATGAGAAGGGAAACGTTGTTATATTTACCTTCTAACAATGTCAATCAGATAGCTGCTATATGATTAAAAAGTTAATTGGTAATAGTTTTTTATCATCTGATTTTTAAATTCATATTTACTTAACAGAAGGTAAGGTACAAAATCTCTGTACCATAGACTCTGTATCTAAATGACACAGCTAGCCAAGGCTGGCCCTTTCAGGGAAACTTCTGTTGAATATTTTTTTTTTTTGTATGTCTTTCTATTTTTTTTTAATTAGGTATTTTCCTCGTTTACATTTTCAATGCTATCCCAAAAGTCCCCCATACCCACCCCCCCCAATCCCCTACCCACCCACTCCCCCTTTTTGACCCTGGGGTTCCCTTGTACTGGGGCATATAAAGTTTGCAAGTCCAATGGGCTTCTCTTTGCAGTGATGGCCGACTAGGCCATCTTTTGATACATATGCAGCTAGAGACAAGAGCTCCGGGGTACTGGTTAGTTCATATTGTTGTTCCACCTATAGGGTTGCAGTTCCCTTTAGCTCCTTGGGTAATTTCTCTAGCTCCTCCATTGGGGACTGTGTGATCCATCCAATAGCTGACTGTGATCATCCACTTCTGTGTTTGCTAGGCCCCGGCATAGTCTCACAAGAGACAGCTATATCTGGGTCCTTTCAGCAAAATCTTGCTAGTGTATGCAATGGTGTCAGCGTTTGGAAGCTGATTATGGGATGGATCCCTGCATATGGCAATCACAAGATGGTCCATCCTTTTGTCACAGCTCCAAATTTTGTCTCTGTAACTCCTTCCATGGGTGTTTTGTTCCCATTTCTAAGAAGGGGCAAAGTGTCCACACTTTGGTCTTCGTTCTTCTTGAATTTCATGCGTTTAGCAAATTGTATCTTATATCTTGGGTATCCTAAGTTTCTGGGCTAATATCCACTTATCAGTGAGTACATATTGTGCGAGTTCCTTTGTGATTGTGTTACCTCACTCAGGATGATGCCCTCCAGGTCCATCCATTTGCCTAGGAATTTCATAAATTCATTTTTTTTTTTAATAGCTGAGTAGTACTCCATTGTGTAGATGTACCACATTTTCTGTATCCATTCCTCTGTTGAGGGGCATCTGGGTTCTTTCCAGCTTCTGGCTATTATAAATAAGGCTGCTATGAACATAGTGGAGCATGTGTCCTTCTTACCGGTTGGGACATCTTCTGGATATATGCCCAGGAGAGGTATTGCTGGATCCTCCGGTAGTACTATGACCAAGTTTCTGAGGAACCGCCAGACTGATTTCCAGAGTGGTTGTACAAGCTTGCAATCCCACCAACAATGGAGGAGTGTTCCTCTTTCTCCACATCCTTGCCAGCATCTGCTGTCACCTGAATTTTTGATCTTAGCCATTCTGACTGGAGTGAAATGGAATCTCAGGGTTGTTTTGAGTTGCATTTCCCTGATGATTAGGGATGTTGAACATTTTTTCAGGTGCTTCTCAGCCATTCAGTATTCCTCAGGTGAGAATTCTTTGTTCAGCTCTGAGCCCCATTTTTTAATGGGGTTATTTGATTTTCTGGAGTCCACCTTCTTGAGTTCTTTATATATATTGGATATTAGTACCCTATTTCTTTTTATCTACTGAGTTTTGGTTTGGCTTGTTCTTGTTTCCCAAGGCTTTGAAGTACACCATTGACTTACTTGCGAGTTCTCTGATTTTTTAATTTGATGTAAGAACTCATCGCTATAAACTCTTCCCCTGACAGCCTTTGTTCTATCCCAGTGATTCTGACGAGTTGTGCTTTCATTTCATTTGATTCTAGGAATTTTAGATTTTCATTCCTGCCTAATTTCTTCAATGACCCAGTGGTTGGTCTCTCAAGAGTATTTAGTCTTCAAGTATTTTAGTTTTTTTCTTGCTATGGATTAGATTCATCTTATGATCTGAATTGATACAAAAATTGTTTTGTTTCTTTTGTATTTGTTACATCTTACTTTATGGGCTAATGCGTGACTTTAGAGAAAGTTATATTATCCTGGGTTACTTTTTTAAAGATTTTTTTCCTGCTCGTTATTTCATTATAAACAGTGACACAATAGTCAGGTTAAGTAAAATATAGATATCTTTATATTCTGTTTTCTTAGTTTCTGATAAATAAATTTAGCTTATGTGCAAATGAGACTTCTAAGACTTGAGTTCAGTGCTTTTCTGTGAGGTCCGATAACACACACATGGCTATATATATATATATATATATATATATCTTGAAAAATCCAACTCTGTTTATTTTTCAAGTCTCACTGGCATCTGATTTAGGATTAGGTAAATACAATTAGTAATATTTGTTCTAACGTCTTTGATCTCTTCCTATCCTCTACTTTTTAAATATATGCAACATGTTGTAGTGAGTTATACCCCTAAATTAACCATTTTCTGTTCTAATTATATACAATAGGGAAATTCATAATTAGATAACAAGAAATTATAAAATTGTAAAGAGCCATTCACAATCACATGGGTAGGTTGATAGTTTTTTTTGTTTGTTTGTTTTTGTGACCATTATTGAAATGGTTGGGTAAAAAAGGAAAGGGGTGGTTAATCAGAATGCTTTTTAAATTTGTAGGTGGATCCATCATGGAGGCTAGAGTAGCATAGATAATGACATAAGTATCATTCATTCGTTTATACACTCATTAGCAAATACTAGCACTTTTTAGCTGCTAGGTACAGCAGATAGACGTAGGTACTGTTTGAAAATTTCAGTCCAGTGAGGTAGAATAGGAGCCTAAAAATTGTGATTTTGGGTTCTTGATTACTAGCTGTTAAATTTTGGAATTTAAACTTGTCTGTTATTACCTAACATACAAAATATTGGTTGGGTTTTATATAAAACTCTTACTGTTATTCACTGTTAGATTAATTATAATTGCCTGTAAAATAAAAATTGGTTTCTTTTTTCTTTTATAGCAAAAGCCAATGAATTTATTTTCCTTGAGTTAAACAGTTCCATTTCACAAAGAGAAGAATTGAAATTGAAAGATATTATGATGGAAATCAGTACAAAAAATGGAAATTTACACCTGTCTTGTCCATTGCCCTGGGTCCAGGCACTTCCTTTGTTTCAGGATCTCTCTCCACAAGAAATCTCTTTTCTTCACTATTACTATGCTTCAGCTTCCGCTCTCCCCGCTGCTGCTGGGGCAGACATGAAGAAGAAGTCAGTGTCTCAGGTTAGTATATTATTAACATCATTAGCATAATGGTAGAGAGGAAAAAGCTTTGGTTAAAAGCATACAAGAACCAACATAAAGCAGCTGGAAAGTTTCCTTAACAAAATCAATAGTGGTGGGACGAAATTGTAACCAAAGGACATCATAAACGTCCTGGGTCTGTACTGATACAGATGGGGGTGACAACTTGAATGAAGTAATAAGTGGGGGACAGTTCTTAGAGTAGAATTCAGTAACTGTAAAAAATAAATAAAATACAAAGTTACAACTGAAATACTGTACTTAAGATTGTTGCTGGCCAAAGTCTTGAGTGCATTCTGAATTTAATGGTTGAAAACTCTGGAGAGCTACCATACGTGTATAGCCTCAAGCCCCTTTCCCCAAACATTCACTGAATTAGAAAATGACAGTAGTGCTCTGTAGTGAAGGGTCCTGGCAGGTGGCCCCGTAAACATGTGAGCATAGTTGTTAGCACCGTCTGCAGTAAGGCACACCTCACATTGAGCAGGGCAAACATGCTGTAATCTTCTCAGTGATGTGTAATCCAGCTCTTATGTCAAGAGAAGGAGGCAGACCCACTGGGGACTAATGGCTAAAAGAAGTGGCCATTATTATCTTACTACTAAGGCTCTGAAGGACAAGACAAGGCTAGCAAAGGGTTTGGGAGGGAAAGGTAGTGAGAGCAGACCGAAGTCCTCAGCTACTATGCTAATAGTCAGATTTTACTGATTTCTGATATGAAGATTAAGAGAATATAGACAGGATTTTCTTTTTTCAACATTCTGTAAGTCTAACATTATGTCAAGGAATAGTAATTAGAAGTGTTATATCTAGCCAGGTGTGGTGGCGCACGCCTTTAATCCCAGCACTAGGGAGGCAGAGGCAGGCGGATTTCTGAGTTCGAGGCCAGCCTGGTCTACAGAGTGAGTTCCAGGACAGCCAGGGCTATACAGAGAAACCCTGTCTCGAAAAAAAACCAAAAAAAAAAAAAAAAGTGTTATATCTAGGAGACTTTTAGAGGGCTTACTGGGTAACGTGCTTGTTGTGCAAGTTTCTGGAACCCACAGAAGCTGGAAGGAGAGAACCAACTTCCACGCACATGTGTGGCACATGCATGCCCATACACACACATCATAAACGCCCATATATGTACAATGTTAATGGTAGATCAAATAAAATAAGTTTTGCCTTTTTATAGATTGATAATCTACCTATAGCTTCTATAGTTGTCATTCATGTCTAGAAGGAAAAGTGTTTCTTCCCAAGTGGCTGTGGCACACATGCAGTACATATGTACAGACATATACTCTGAGGCTCTGTGGCGGTAAGGCCTATACATAGTGTTAGATGAATCAGAAAATATTACTATATTGCATACACAACTTCATATATCATCATTTAATAATGGGATGCCAATTTATGATGTGAACTCAGTCTCTTTTAATATAAAATTTAGTTTGTCATAGGATTATTATTATTACCTGTTTTAATTATTTTGAGACACAAAGTTGATTTCTTCTTTAATTTTGGAACTCATGTCTGGAAGTAGGACTATAGGTTAAACTTTAGCCATTATATCGTATGTGAAATCTTTTGATCAAAAGTATTTTTATTTGATTATATATGCATAGGAAATTTAAAAGTGTAGTTGTTACTTTTTGATATAATTTTATTTTAGTTGCAGTTTTTTCAGTTACAAATGTAGATTTTTACCTCATGTGTTTTTCAAAATTGATATTTGTTTTCATGTACTTACAAGAGTCTTTTTTTTTTTTCCCCAGCCCTCAAATTCAGACACCATCAAGCCTACTTACACCTTCCTACATAAACAAAGTAGTGGTTGCTACTCGCTCTCTATTACTTCAAGTCCAGAGGAGGAATGGCAGGAAGTCAGGAACACGGGACCCGTTCAGAAGTATGAGCTGTGTCCATATTAGTAGCTTTACTAGTGCTGCTGCTCCTGCTTTCAAGTAGTTTCCCTGTTGGGAAGTTTTGAGTTTTACTATTATGTTCCTGGCGAGTGGTGGAAGTAGTATTGTCGATGAGTGACATGCAAATTATCATGAAAATAATAGGTGTCATTTCATTTAATTTTGTGTCTGCATGAGAAAAAGTGACTCACCACAATTTGGAAACATTCAAGAGCTTATTGAAAATCCTGGAGTAGCAATGTATGTTTTTAGAAATTGTACATCTTATATGTGAAAATATAATAAGGAAATAAATTTGCTTATTAAAGTATTTTTCAGCTTAGGTACTTCGGTGTTTATTTAAGTTCTCTTTTTAAAGGTGCTTCTTGGTAGATCATCTTTCATATGTTTTCGGTTGGTAAGGCAGAATATTGGAGATTACTTTTATTGCTTTGAGTAATTTTTTTCTCCCCTTTTAAGCAGTGGAAAGCCCAGGAAAAAGCAATAACTAGTTACATAGAAACTATCAAATTACATTTAAAGATTCAGTTTTCTTGTCTAAGTGCTTTGGTGCCGAGATGACATCAATTGTGGATGACACTGGGCTTTGTGACATTTTTCTGGTACAGTTATAGTTTTATTAAATTACTGCACTTGCCCCTCAAATGATGCCCTGCTGATTGTGAGATTGTAGCCTGTAGTCCACTCATGGTTGTGTCTCTAACCTCTAAGAGGATGTGCCAGGAGAGTGTTTTGAGCTGCCATTTGTCACCACCACCCTTTGGTTGTGGATCTGATGGTTTCCTGTCACGTATGTTCTGTCACATATACACTGAAAGCACGTATTTAGGGGAAAGCTGCCTTGTTACTTGTTTATTGTCCAGCTCCTGGCCTCCAGAAAGACTTGAGTGCTGGCCTTTCTGAATGCTAAAAAAGTTCATTTGAGATTCAAATTTAGAAGTGTAAATTGGAGCATCGGGAAATCTTTGCTTTATGATAGCACTTATTGAAAGTTAAAAATTACACAAAAGATTTGTATAATGTAGGAAATTTTGAATTGTAGAGATTTATTAAAACATAGGAAAGTATAATCTGTTATGTCTTAGCAGATACTTTACTGTATAGAGTTTAGCTATAGAATATTACCACCTACTAGCTATTTTATATGAGAAATCTAATTAATAATATATTAATATAACTTATATAAAACTTTGCATATTCCATATAAATACATGTTTATATATAATTTAATAATTTATATTTTAACTTTATTTTTATTTTTTAAAGGTTGAT